>NW_028275161.1:11557278-11891582 GCF_013281855.1 Momordica charantia
GTTTAACGAACTAAAACAATATTGTACAACTTCCGATATAATAGTTATATTGGACCGACTAAAAATTCACTTAGTTAATTTCACTTAGCCGGGATTTATCTAAGTAATATACCCTAGTCTTAGAATACTAAGTGGGAGTAAAAGAGAATATGTAATATACAGCGTATATATTTGATATACAAAGTATATATAACATACTTTACTCTCTCTCTCACGTTCCCCTTTAAATTCACGCTGTGAGTTCCATGCTCGGCCTCGTGTCGCCCTGGGCGCGGCCTCCCTACGGAAGGTGTTTGCATGGTTCAATATCGAGGTGAATGGAGATAGTGTTCATAGTAAGTGGGAGAAGGACGTGTGACAACACATCCTGTGGTCTCTGCCATTGGTTTGTACCGTGAGGTTTCATACATGACCTGCGTGTCGTCCTGGAGCGACCATCCCTAAGGAGGGTTCATTGTATGGAAATCAAAATCAAGGCGAACTCTAGAAATGGATAGGAGTCTCTTAGGTTTTGCTCCAATATTTTCCTTCCTTACGGCAAGATTATTGGGGTGGACCTCTGAGGTCCGAAAATGTTGGGTCACACTTACGAGGAGTTGTTAAGTTAGTTAGCAATTTCCTGACCAAATAAACGATGACTAAAATTTATAGGAATAAGAGTTATTCTGGTGTAAAATTTAGTTGAGAATGTCTCAATTCAGTGAAGGAGTACTTGTCCGCTCTACGGTGGCTGTTGCTCTAAATCACTGAAGCGTCCTTGCAAAACAATTTTGCAGGGGTGCTTAATTATTTTTGCTAAAATTTTGATTGGGTTTAAAAGGCTAATGCATGAAACTAATATAGATTTGTTTTTACTTTCAGCATGTCTACTTCTATTATTGCACTCTTAGCCGCGCAAAGACTTAATGGCGAAAATTACAAACAATGGAAGTCAAACCTAAACACTATTCTCGTGATAGATGATCTTAGGTTCGTCTTGCAAGAGGATTGTCCTCAAACTCCTGTGCCTAACGCCACTGTGGCGGTGCGCAATGCCTATGACAGGTGGATCAAGGCAAATGACAAGGCCAAGGTCTACATCTTGGCGAGCATATCTGATGTGCATGCCAAGAAGCACGAGGACAAGGTCACCGCTAAGGAGATCATGGACTCGCTGCAGAGCATGTTTGGACAACCGTCCTCACAGGCTCGACATGAAGCCCTTAAGTTCATTTACAACTCCCGCATGAAGGAGGGCTCCTCAATGCGAGAACACGTTCTCAACCTGATGGTCCACTTCAACGTGGCTGAGTCGAACGGGACCGTCATAGACGAGTAGAGTCAGGTTAGCTTTATTCTGGAATCTCTTCCGAAGAGTTTCCTTCCATTCCGCAGCAATGTGGTTATGAATAAGCTGGAGTACACTCTTACCACGCTCCTAAACGAGCTTCAGACCTACCAGTCTCTTATGAAATGTAAGCGACAAGAAGGGGAGGCAAATGTTGCCACCTCAAAGAGGTTCAACAGAGGATCGTCCTCTAGAACCAGGTATGCGCCCTCTTCTTCTGGAAGTAAGACTTTTAAGAAGAAGAAGGCTGCTGGTAAGGGGTCTAAACCTGACTCAGCTGCTGCTACCCAGAAAGGCAAGGTCAAGGTTGCAGAGAAAGGAAAGTGTTTCCACTGCAACATGGACGGGCATTGGAAGCGCAACTGCCCAAAGTACTTAGCCGAAAAGAAGAAAGCCAACGAAGGTAAATATGATTTACTTGTATTGGAAACTTGTATTGTGATTACGCTTGTTTACATGCGTAAAAAGAAGGTTTTAGATGCCGTTTTTATTATGTTTTAACTTTGTTTCGGACTTTTTCTCAGTCGTTTGAGTTCCAATTCATGCAAAATTCATATATGATGGTTTGTGGTTGGCTTATATTGTATTTATGACATTTTAGGACCATTTGGGAGTGCAAATTAATCAAAAGAAGCAAAAAGACGGAAAAACTATCATTGGAGGCGCCAGGCGCCTGGTAGGCTGCAGAAAATCTGGTTTTCTTCCAACTTTGCCCTTAATGAAACGCGTCTTCCAATGCGTTTTGGTGGTTCCAACCGATGCATACGTGTAGAAGAAGTGTTCCACTATCAGTTTGAGCACGATTTAGTCAGTCAAAAGAGTTGGAAATGGGTGATCCACCAGCGTTTTAGGACCTACCTAACCAATTCTGCACAGCTATAAATTCCAGCAGCTTCTCCACCAAATTCATCAAGCCTTGCTTCCTTCTCTTGATCATTCTTAGTGTTTCTTTGTTGCTTTCTAAGTACTTTTGAGTTGCTTTCATTAGTTGCTTTTAGTTTTTAAATCCCGAGCACTTTACATTCCTTTATTGAGCTTTGTTTTGTTTCCGTTGTTACTTAGTTATTTTCTACCTATTCAAATTTATAAAAATCCAGCACTTAGCTTATCTTTACTTTGCCTTTACTTTATTTTTAGTTAAGAGAATTGTGTTTTTGGAGAAAAGAGCACGTGACACTCCCCCTTGCTTGAAAGAGAAGGGCGAAGCTTTCAATCCCGAGCAAAACTCTCCGTTAGTTAACTTTTGTTTTTCACACATGCATTTCAATTTCAACCATTTTACTTGCTGTATTTTCTTCAATATGTCTTTCTAAATTCCCGTCTCTAGCCCGGTTATGGATAGTTAGTCTTTTATTTCTAAAAAGGGTTGCTAAGAAGTAGTGTTTTTGCTTTCCACTCATTGCTCAACATGTTTTCCCAAAAAGTTAGGATTTAGAGAAGGCCACTGTAAGTCTTAACAAGTCAATACTGAAAAGGTTGCTTATTTACATTGTTGAGTGGTTAAACCGAGGAGAGGAGCATTTTAGACATAAGGGTTCCGGTTAAGTAGCCTAGACATGGGACCTTAACCCGAGGTTGCGACTATTTCCATCCTAAAACTAAGATATCTCTCACAATAGACATATTAGGGAATGTCTTAGGACTTTGAACTTGCTTAGACATAAGTCAAGTGAAAAGCGTAGTCGTTGGTTCGTAAAGTAAAATGCATATTGTCCTTAGCGTATCCTTGATTCTTTGTTGGCTAACTTGAAGTAATCCGGGCTAGGTTTTACCATTATAAGACCAAATCCCAAATCCAAAACCATGATTTGTGACCACTTCCCATTTTACAAGAATCACTCATTTCAACGTTCACTATTCATTAAAACTTTAGAGTTTGGAAATTATTTAGAAGTCCTTGAGGATCGATACTTGGATACTCCATCCATTTTATATTACTCTAACAGGTGTGCGCTTGCATCTATAGAATTGTTACCACACTTAGTGCGTGCGTTCAGCATAACCTCAGTCAAGTTTTTGGCGCCGTTGCCGGGGACTTTAGTTTTAAAATTATTTTCAAATTCTTTTAGTTTTTATTTTTGTGAATTGTTGTTGGGTGTAATTTCCATCCACCGTTTTTGTTCTATATTTTTGGTCGTTTATCTCACAAGGGTAAGTTAAAGTGCATGAGCACAAGATCTTTTCTTCTACCCCTTGACCCTGAGATTGAGCGGACCCTTCGAAAAACTCGAAAGGAGCAAAGACTTCGAAAACAACTACAAAAGCAAAAATAGAGGAAGGTGAAATCAGTCCTGAAAGTGAGGTAGAGAGTACGAGCACATCAATGGCAGATATTCCACCTCGTGATCCGGTTGATCCACCTGCTGTTATCGGTAATATGAGGGATCACGCAAGAAATAATGAATTCAACCATATTCAGATGGCGGACAAAGAGACGTGGCAATGCGAGAATATGCCGCCACGGCTTTTCAGAACTTTGATTCAGGGATAGTCAACCCTATTCCAGCCCACGCAAACTTTGAGCTTAAACCAATGATGTTCCAAATGTTGCAGACAATTGGACATTTTGGAGGGCAGGAACATGAGGATCCACATGATCATCTGAAATCATTCATTCAAATTGCAAATGCATTTCGATTACCTGGTATAATAGATGATGCTTTTAGACTAACACTTTTTCCATTTTCTTTGAAGGACCAAGCTAGAGCATGGCTCAATGCATTTTCACCGGGATCCATCACCACATGGGGGTCATTAGTGGAGAAGTTCTTAACAAAATTCTTCCCACCTAGTCGCCACGCTGATATCAGAGAGGAGATCATCTCCTTTAGACAGTATGATCGTGAACCTATTCACGAGGCGTGAGAAAGATTTAAAGAACTAATCAGGAAATGTCCGAACCATGGCTTGCCGGCATGCATCCAGATATAACATTTCTTTAGAGGTTTAGATCATCCTACTAAGATGATGCTAAACAATGCTGCCAACGGAGCCTTTACAAAGAAGACATTCAACGAGATAGTCGACATCCTAAATGACTTAGCTTCACACAACGAACTATGGTGTTCGCAAAGATCTAGGGCAGCACCAAAGAAGCAAGATCCAGCTGGAGTTTTGGCTCTGGACATTGCGACCTCGATGCAAAAAGAGATGGTTACAATGAACCAGAGGCTGAAAGAGATGGCGTTGGGAATAAAAAATCCATTAGCCACGCCGATACAACCTGTGCAGTCGGATTATTGCACTCCTGCCCCTGTTTGCCAAGTCAACGATCTCATTTGTTCATTTTGCAGTGAAAACCATATTTATGATAATTTTCCACATAACCCTGCTTCCGTTTTTTATGTAGGACATGGGAACAATAGGAACTTTAACCCATATTCGAACACCTACAACCCAGGTTGGAGGCACCACCCTAATTTCTCATGGGGAGGTCAAGGAGGTTCGAGCGGTTTTAATCAAGGGCAGAGCCAGCAGAACAAGCAGCCCTATGTTCCACCTACACAGCAATACATCCCGCCACCGCAACAGCAGTACAATCAGAGAACACAGACTCCACCAGTTCAAAATAACAACTCAAATCTTGAGAATATGATGAAGGAGTACATGGCCCGAACCGACACAGTGATACAATCCCAAGCGGCATCAATGAGGAATTTTGAGACCCAATCGGGACAGCTCGCCAATGAATTGAAGAATAGACCACAAGGTTCTTTTCCAGGCCATACTGAATTACCAAAACGAGAAGGGAAAGAACAGTGGAAAGTTGTCACCCTTAGGAGTGGACTGGCATATGATGGACCAACAATGCCAACAACAGATGTACAAATTCCGTCCACTAAACCAACTGTAAAGATACCAGAGAATCCAACAACACCAGAAAAAGAAAATATTAGAAAAGGTAATGAGGACACCCCGAGTGTTCCTCCACAGGTACAACCTTCTTTTACCCCTACTCCCTCGTTTCCACAAAGATTAGTTAAGAAAAATAATGATTCCCAGTTTAGAAAATTTTTAGATATTTTAAAACAATTGCATATAAATATACCATTAGTAGATGCTCTAGAACAGATGCCAAATTATGCTAAGTTTTTGAAAGATATAGTTTCTAGGAAGAAAAAGATAGGAGAGCATGAACTGGTAGCCATGACAAAATGTAGTAGTGAAGCTGTAGGCAGCTCGCTACCCATGAAATGTAACGATCCTGGCAGTTTTACCATTCCATGTTCCATAGGAGGGAAAAACTTAGGTAGGGCATTATGTGATCTAGGCGCTAGCATTAATCTTATGCCTTTATCAGTTTTCAAATCTTTAGGCATAGGAGAAGCTAGACCTACTACGGTTACCCTCCAACTAGCAGATAAATCTATCATAAGACCTGAGGGAAAGATAGAAGATGTTTTAGTCCAGGTGGACAAATTCATTTTCCCTGCAGACTTTATCATTCTAGATTGCGAGGCAGACTTAGACGTTCCCATTATTTTAGGAAGACCATTTCTAGCCACTGGGGATACAGTTTTTAATGTGAGGAAGGGAGAAATTACAATGAGGGTAAATAATGAAGAAGTTAAATTTAACGTTCTAGACGCCATGAAATTACCAGGAGACTTTGAAGAGTGCTCTGTTATAAATAGCTTGAATCCTGTTATGTTTGATGAGTTTTATGACTTGTTAGTTACAGAGATTGAAGAAGAGCTTGATAAGATAGCAGAAGGACCGGAAGATGTGACTAATCCTGTTGAAAAAATACAAAAAGACGAATGCAAGTCGTTACTTCCGTCCATAGTGGAACCACCCACTTTGGAGCAGAAGCCATTGCCGTCGCATTTGAAATATGCGTATCTAGGGGATAACGACACTTTACCAGTTATTATAGTTTCCAATTTATCACCTACTAATGAATATTCTTTATTGCAGATTTTGGAGAAGCACAAAAAGGCCATTGGATGGACGATAGCAGATATCCGAGGGATAAGCCCGGCCTTTTGCATGCACAAAATCTTATTGGAAGAAGATGCTAAGAACTCTATTGAGAGTCAAAGACGGTTGAACCCGAAGATGAAGGAGGTTGTAAGGAAAGAAATTCTTAAATGGCTTGACGCCGGTGCTATATACCCAATATCCGACAGCAGCTGGGTAAGCCCAGTACAGTGTGTACCAAAGAAACGGGGTATAACCGTGGTGGCCAACGAGGAGAATGAGCTCATCTCAACCCGAACTGTGAGTGGGTGGAGAGTTTGCATTGACTATCGCAAACTCAACAAGGTAACGAAGAAAGACCATTTTCCTCTACCGTTTATTGACCAGATGCTCGACCGTCTGGCAGGTAAGGATTTCTATTGTTTCTTAGATGGATATTCGGGTTATAATCAAATTACTATTGCTCCAGAAGACCAGGAGAAGACAACATTTACGTGTCCGTATGGTACGTTCGCTTTCAGGCGAATGCCCTTTGGATTATGCAATGCACCCGCGACTTTTCAGAGGTGTATGATGGCCATCTTCTCTGACATGGTAGAAAATATTCTAGAAGTTTTTATGGATGACTTTTCTGTTTTTGGAAATTCTTTTGACGCATGTTTAGTTAATTTAGAGAGAGTATTGGAGAGATGTGAACAAACAAACCTAGTCCTAAATTGGGAGAAGTGTCATTTCATGGTACAAGAGGGTATTGTTTTGGGTCACAAAATTTCCAAGCAAGGAATAGAGGTAGACCACGCTAAGATAGACATCATTTCAAAGCTACCTCCTCCCATGAATGTTAAAGGGATTAGAAGTTTTTTAGGGCATGGGGGATTTACCGCTGCTTTATAAAAGACTTTGCTAAAATTTCTAAACCTTTGTGTCAATTGTTAGAACATGATAGACCATTTGTTTTTTATGATGACTGTTTAAAATCATTTGAAATGTTGAAAGTTGCTTTAAGTTCAGCCCCTATAATTATCGAACCTAATTGGGATTTACCTTTCGAGCTCATGTGTGATGCTAGTGATTATGCAATAGGAACTATGTTAGGACAACGTAAAAACAAGATCTTGCATCCTGTATATTATGCTAGTAAGACTCTGACCGGTGCACAACTCAATTACACTACTACTGAAAAGGAACTGTTAGCAGTTGTGTTCGCCTTTGATAAGTTTAGGTCTTACTTGATAGGTATAAAAGTCATTGTTTTTACTGACCATTCTGCTTTAAAATATTTATTTGCTAAAAAAGATGCGAAACCACGTTTGATACGGTGGATTTTTGTTACTTCAAGAGTTTGATATTGAAGTTAGGGACAGGAAGGGTACTGAAAACCAAGTTGCTGATCACCTGTCTAGATTGGAATCCCCGCTCTGTGATGATGGAACTGTTATACGTGAATAGTTTATTGACAAGCAACTCTTGCGAGTTGATTCAGTTCCGTGGTATGCCGATATAGCAAATAATTTAGTAAGTCGAATAGTTCCTTATGAGTTTAACAAGCAACAGGTAAAGAAATGTCTAAATGAAGTTCGATTTTATCGTTGGGATGAACCTTTTTTATATAAGCTAGGACCTGACAATATCTTACGCAGGTGTGTAGCAGAAGAACAGCACGAGGCGATATTAGACCCTTGTCATATGTCTCCATATGGAGGACATTTTGCAGGACACAAAACCGCAGCCAAAGTTTTGCAAAGTGGGTTCTTTTGGCCCACTCTGTTTAAAGATGCACATAAGTTTGCCCAGGTGTGTGACAAATGCCAACGGACAGGTAATATATCTAAACGCCACGAAATGCCTCAAACCCCGATCCTTGAGATTGAAATATTTGATGTGTGGGGTATAGATTTTATGGGTCCATTTCCATCTTCTAATGGTAAGCTTTATATATTGTTAGCAGTAGATTATGTTTCGAAATGGATAGAAGCCATTGCAACTGCTACCAATGATTCTAAAGTTGTCATTCGTTTTCTACAAAAGCACATTTTTACGCGTTATAGAACCCCTCGTTGTCTGATAAGCGATGGGGGGGCTCATTTTGTGAATAGGTCTATGCAAAAGTTCTGGCTAAATACAATGTGCGTCATAGGGTTGCAACAGCATATCATCCTCAGTCGAATGGGTTAGCCGAAATATCTAATAGGGAGATAAAAAACATTTTAGAAAAAACTATAAATCTTAACCGTAGGGATTGGTCTTTGAAGCTTGATGATTCACTTTGGGCATATAGGACAGCATTTAAGACTCCCCTCGGCATGTCCCCCTATAGGCTAGTCTTTGGAAAAGCATGTCATTTGCCTCTTGAGCTAGAATATAAAGCATTTTGGGCTACAAAGAAATTAAATTTTGATTTGTCGGCTGCAAGTGAAGCGAGGACGTTACAATTGTTGGAATTAGAAGAATACAGGCAATTTTCTTATGAGAATGCTAAGCTGTTTAAGGAAAAAACTAAACAGTGGCATGATAGGCGTCTTCGGCCGAACAATCTTCAAGAAGGTGATCTGGTTCTGTTATTCAATTCTAGGTTGAAACTTTTTCCTGGGAAACTTAAGTCTAGATGGTCTGGTCCCTTTAAAATTTTTAAAGTTTACCCATATGGGGCAGTGGATCTAGTTGACTCTAAGGGAAGTATTTTTAAAGTAAATAGGCAGAGACTTAAGCCATATTTTAGAGAACCAGTGGATAGAGGAAAAACCTCTATTCAACTTTCAGGACAATAAATTTTTTGCGAAAAATGTTTTTCCTTCTTATCCGTTTTGAAAGAACAAAAGTAAAGGAAGGAAGTTTTTGTATCTTACATTCTTTTTGTTTAATCATAAAAAGTTTTGCTTATTAAGAGAATGTTCTTGAAAACGTTGAAAAATAAAATAAAATTACGCAGGCGCCTGGCGCCTGCCCTTTGCGAAAAAAAAAATTATGCAGGCGCTAGACGCCTGCCCTGTTTTTCCAGCATTTCGAAAACTCTTTTTCCTTCGTGGTTTGGGTTTCATTTTTCGAATTTTATGGGTTTTATTTTGGGTCAAACATAATCCTTTGTGATTTAAGTTTCAAATCTCTTCTTAAACTCAAAAATACTTCAAATTTTGTTTCCCTAATCCTGTTTGGAATTCAAACTTATTTTTTCCTTTTAGGTTTAGGAAACCTAGTTTGAACTTAAAACTCAATCCCTTTCCATTTAGGATTTAGTTTGGGGAAAGCTTTAAATAGACCCATTGCCTAAGCCTTACACCTCAACACAAACCCACAACTCTCTTCCTCCCCTTTGTTTTTCGGAAAAACTACTCCCTCACCACCCTTGTTTTTCGATTTCAAGCCACAACCAAGAAGAAGAAGACATTTCCAGCCTTTGTTTATTTCTATGGCTTCTTCTTCTCAACACACTTCACTCCCTACTTCTCGTTCCCACGCTCCTACACAACCTCCTATGATGGGACCACATGGTTATGTAAATTTTCAGCAGCTACCCACCCTTAATATACCTCAAAACAGTGAGTTTAGGGCTGCAAATCCTCAACAACTTCCTCCAATGATCAATCTGGGTATGTACCAACCTTTTATGTTTAACCCGGTTCCTTCCTATCATTTTCCCTTGTCCCAAATGCAAATTCCAGCTAGTGTTCATCTTTATGGAATGCCCAACCCATCTACTCTATTTCCTAGCCTTCCACCTTATTATGGAATGGGTCATTGGGTACCTCCACAAAATTATGGGATGATTTCACCTAGGGTTCCCCCACCACCTCAACTTCCATTCCTAGAAAGAGGACTTCAAGCACCCCAATTGAACCCTAACATATTGAGTACCTTCAACATGGGACAACTAAAACCCTTAGAGCCTCCTAGGATGCCAATCCTAACCAATATGCCAACGGATACAGGAGTTGAGCATGGAGGAGAGCAAGAGAAGAGCTATAGCCAGAGGCTAGAGCCCGAGGTCTCGATAGGGCAAAAGAAAAAGGGCAAGGAGGTGCTGACGGACCCAGAAATTGAGGAAGATGGGAGTAGTAGGCGTCTGACGCCTAAGGGTTCATCTATGGAGAACAGGGATGAGGAGCAGTTTTATTCATCTCCGTTGATTATTACACTTGGAGATGGTAATGATGATTTTCTACTGGTTTCACGAGGCAATTGTTCAAATATGCCAGAAACGGAGGATACCGAAAACGAAGTGGTAAGAAAAGATACTCAGGAACCTTCCCCATTGGATACACCTACAGAAGGAGCATTTTTTAGTCACCAAGCGTTGCCTACTGGGGCAACTGGATCTACTCCGTTGGCAACGGATGAGTATGTCACACCGATGGCCACTCTACCAGGGGTAAGGGATGCTCACGCTATTTCTTCTAATGTAGTTACCCCGCTTGGGTGTGATACAGGTAAATCCAAGGTTGGGGAGAATAGTACTCAAGAACCTACCAGAGACGAAGATCCTGAGGACACCCAGACGTTAAGGGAAATGTTCCAATACAAGAGGTGGGAGAAAAAGAGTTCAAAACGTCGTGCAGTTCAGACTAAGAAGCCGACAGTGCCCATGAATGAACCTAAAACGAGATCTGCGAAAGCTAAAGCAGCTGAAGCTAAGAGAAAGGTAGTGGCACCTGGGCCAGTTGATACAATCGAACTAGACTTGTCTGAGCGAGAGGAGGTCGAGACGCAATGGAACGCGGCGAATTTAGCCACTCGAACTTCATTAATGAAATCCCGTAAGATTATGACAGAATTGGGATTCGACCTCAATCTAGGAGATGTGCCTGACGATTGGAGGGAGACCGCTAGAGATAAAGAATGGAGACCACTCATTCAGCCCATACAATGTGAGGCTTTGGAGTTAGTCAGAGAGTTCTACGCTGCTGTCCATCCCCAGTCACATATAGCCATAGTGCGTGGGAAGGAAATAAGGTTTGATGCCACTCAAATCAACTACACCTTCAACATTGAGAATATCAGAGATGCTGTGGGAAATAAGATGTTAGTGACTCCGACTCTAGAATGTGTTGGGAAGCCCTCTGCCACTTGGGATTTGACTACTCATGGCAAGGTACGACTAAAACCCGAGGATGTTTCACTAGCTGCTGCAGGATGGTTATATATAGTCAAAAACAGAATTCTGCCAACGGAGCATGATGAGCATGTCACTCAGGATAGGGCACTGCTGGTTTATGCCATGCTAAAGGGCATAGATGTGAATTATGGAGAATTGATAAATACCAATATCTATGAGTGTGCCCACCGGACACGTGGTAAGTTTTATCACCCACGCTTGGTCACTTCTTTATGCTTGCGACAAGGTGTGCAGCTCCCTGCGGATCAAATTAAGAGAGATGCCCCAGTTGTGGAAGAGAAGAATATTCGGAGAATTATCGCCCATGCGCTACAAAGAAGGGAAGGTACTGGGATGTCTCCTACATCGGAGATCCGTCGTCTCCGAGAGGAGAACCAACAGCTGCGAGATCAGGTTCGCGAAGTCGTGCAACATATCTACAACTTGAGGGCTTCATTGGATTTTGCGGTTTTACCTTCATGGCCTCCAGCGCTAGCTGCTATCCTTGGTCATCCATCTTCCAGTACCGACACTGATCCTAGTCCACAACCTCCAACTTCATGAAGGGGAGGTTCCTTCTTTGCTATTTTTTGTGTTTTATTCTTTTGGTTAATGACGTCGTTTGCATATTCTAGCCTTACTACGCATGTTTTTTTGTATTGATTATGTTTCGTGCTCAGTTGAAGCATGTATAAATTAGTATCGTTTATCTTCTGTTCACTTAAAGTATGCCTTTACTTAACCTTAGTTTAGCTTTTCACATGCCTACTTGAATCATCTGTGTTGTGCATGTGATTTCATGTCAATGATGATTCTAAGAGATTGTTGAGTTTTTTGTTCTATGCCTGACTAAGCTTTGAGCTATTTCCTTCGTTTATGTGATAAACTCATTTTCTTTTATGTCTTTTTGATCTTTACAGACTTTAAGCTTTTTCTTTGCCCCTATATAGGAAGTTCTTGTCCTTTTTACTGTTAAACCTTTTTCATCAGATGCAAAAGTCTTTTCCCAGTGAGGACACTGTCTCTCTTAAGTTTGGGGGGACAGTCGTTGTGTCAGTCATTGTTACAGAAAGATAAAGTCTTATTTATATTTGAAAAATCATGCTATTTTGAAAAAGAGTCAGTTGGAAAGAAAGAAAGTGTTGAAAAGCAGTTAGCTTAAAAAACAAAAGACAAAAGTTGCAAAAGAGTAAAAAGAGTCTTGTTGAGAGAAAATAAGAGTGGGGAAAATACTTGTGTTAGAAAGAAAAGAGTGGTAAAAACAATGAGAGTTAAAGAAAATGTATTTATGATTTCCGAGTCCTACTGTAGACACCCATTTAGTTTTAGGTTGGGTGTTGACTTTGAAAATAGCAGTAAGGATGGTGATAAGTGACTTCGTGTTTTTCATTGTCGTCGTCTTATGACCTAGCTGTTAGTTTCAAAGTCTTTCTACGAGTAGCTGTGGTTGAAACCGATGTTAGTGTGTGGAAACCTCAGGGGCTAGTAGCCGGTCTTTCAGATGTAAAACAATGTAAAAAGGGAGTGTGCAGATTACTTAGGGGTATTTGAAAATGTTTTCTGTTTTTGAAAGGAAAAAGGATTTTGAAAGAGAAAGTTTTTATCATTTCAAACTTGGTTTATAGTGACTAAGCTTACAAAGGCAATAGAATGGTAGGCTTTGACATCTTTTCCCTTAGACAATTTATGATTGAACATCTCGGTTGCTTTTGCTTTACCTTGTCCATGTGTTAGAAAGCTGATTAAAGTTGCTAAGTTTTACTTGAAGACAAGCAAAAAGTTAAGTTTGGGGGTGTGATTACGCTTGTTTACATGCGTAAAAAGAAGGTTTTAGATGTTGTTTTTACTATGTTTTAACTTTGTTCCAGACTTTTTCTCAGTCGTTTGAGTTCCAATCATGCCAAATTCATATATGAATGGTTTGTGGTTGGCTTATATTGTATTTATGACATTTTAGGACCATTTGGGAGTGCAAATTAATCAAAAGAAGCAAAAAGACGGAAAAACTATCATTGGAGGCGCCAGGCGCCTGGTAGGCTGCAGAAATCCTGGTCTTCTTCCAACTTTGCCCTTAATGAAACGCGTCTTCCAATGCGTTTTGGTGGTTCCAACCGATTCATACGTGTAGAAGAAGTGTTCCACTATCAGTTTGAGCACGATTTAGTCAGTCAAAGGAGTTAGAAATGGGTGATCCACCAGCGTTTTAGGACCTACCTAACCAATTCTGCACAGCTATAAATTCCAGCAGCTTCTCCACCAAATTCATCAAGCCTTGCTTCCTTCTCTTGATCATTCTTAGTGTTTCTTTGTTGCTTTCTAAGTACTTTTGAGTTGCTTTCATTAGTTGCTTTCAGTTTTTAAATCTCGAGCACTTTACATTCCTTTATTGAGCTTTGTTTTGTTTCCGTCGTTACTTAGTTATTTTCTACCTATTCAAATTTATAAAAATCCAGCACTTAGCTTATCTTTACTTTGCCTTTACTTTATTTTTAGTTAAGAGAATTGTGTTTTTGGAGGAAAGAGCACGTGACACTCCCCCTTGCTTGAAAGAGAAGGGCGAAGCTCTCAATCTCAAGCAAAACTCTCCGTTAGTTAACTTTTGTTTTTCACACATGCATTTCAATTTCAACCATTTTACTTGTTGTATTTTCTTCAATATGTCTTTCTAAATTCCCGTCTCTAGCCCAGTTATGGATAGTTAGCCTTTTATTTCTAAAAAGGGTTGCTAAGAAGTAGTGTTTTTGCTTTCCACTCATTGCTCAACATGTTTTCCCAAAAAGTTAGGATTTAGAGAAGGCCACTGTAAGTCTTAACAAGTCAATACTGAAAAGGTTGCTTATTTACATTGTTGAGTGGTTAAACCGAGGAGATGAGCGTTTTAGACATAAGGGTTCCGGTTAAGTAGCCTAGATATAGGTCCTTAACCCGAGGTTGCGACTATTTTCATCCTAAAACTAAGATATCTCTCATAATAGACATATTAGGGAATGTCTTAGGACTTTGAACTTGCTTAGACTTAAGTCAAGTGAAAAGCGTAGTCGTTGGTTCCTAAAGTAAAATGCATATCGTCCTTAGCGTATCCTTGATTCTTTGTTGGCTAACTTGAAGTAATTCGAGCTAGGTTTTACCATTATAAGACCAAATCCCAAATCCAAAACCATTATTTGTGACCACTTCCCATTTTACAAGAATCACTCATTTCAACGTTCACTATTCATTAAAACTTTAGAGTTTGGAAATTATTTAGAAGTCCTTGAGGATCGATACTTGGATACTCTATCCATTTTATATTACTCTGACAGGTGTGTGCGCTTGCATCTATAGAATTGTTACCACGCTTAGTGCGTGCGTTCAGCATAACCTCAATCAGCAGGATCCAAATAAGGCTCTCACTCGGACGGTCAACCGTAGAGAATGTTAAGAATGCAGGAAAAGAGTAATCATCACGAATTTAAAGATCTCTAAAGCATCGCTTTGAATCCCAATGGTGTTGGGAATCGCGATCGCCGACCCCACCGCTTAACGCATAGTCTGAAGGGCGTGATCGCCCGCAAAACAGCAGCAGACACGTGTACTCTCATAAAGGCAGCCATACGTACTGATGGCTAATCGTCGCAACTGTCGGTTCCGTGGGTCCCATCTGCCAATTCATAAAGATACACGTGCCCTGCCTCTCTTCAACACTTTTGGGCCCAGCCCACTAGCTGACAAACGGCCTGGCCCCGAAAGAGGACTGACTGTTGGGGGTTAAAGACCCAAGCAGGATGCGTGTCCGACTTGGAAGCGCGGTACCACATACAGTTGCTCCAGCAAGCTGGTATTGCAAAGTAGGACACATGTCTACTCTTGAGGGAATGATGGACCACAAACAGCTAGACACCATATGTAACTGTAGCAAGAGGCGCACGTCACTGGTACAACGGGCATGCCCCGTAGCTACAGGAGACAAGCTCTGAGCTACAAGAGGTGGTGCCACCCTACGACTGTGTAGATCATGCTCCACGATGCTCTTTGTACAGTGCGTCGCGTCCCTACCACCTCTTACCGTCGTCCTTCCTAGTCGGTCGTCCGAGGCTATAAAAGGAAGGACCCTCATCCTCACTAGGTAAGTGAAAAAACTGTTACTCAGACTTAATGTGTCTTTTTCCTATTTCTTATTCCGATTACTAACTTGATCATCGGAGTGTTTTAGGCTGGACAGCGCACCAGCATCAAGTTCTTTGGTTTCAGGTTCCCTTATTCTTCGGCCGAAATGTCCGTCCGAAGGACATGTGGCCTTTGACCAGAATTCGCCGTCAAAAGGGATATTGTGCGTCCTGATGTGGTTCAATGTTGTTTGAAAGTGTTGAACGACCAAGTGTCACGGTAGCCCCTGATAACTCTCCAAAAGAGAGTTATTTGTGCAAGTATTTCATATAAATTAGCTAAGAATAGCCACACTAACACCCAATCTAGACTGATTTTGTACAAATAATGCTTTATATTTATTAACATCTTTAGCTCATTAGACAATGCTGAGAGTTATGAACAATGACCTAATTTTGA
Organism: Momordica charantia; assembly: GCF_013281855.1. Taxonomy (NCBI): domain Eukaryota; kingdom Viridiplantae; phylum Streptophyta; class Magnoliopsida; order Cucurbitales; family Cucurbitaceae; genus Momordica; species Momordica charantia. The sequence goes on from NW_028275161.1 coordinate 11,573,160, forward strand.
ATGTTTTGATGCAGCATTGTTGATGCTGCAGCATTGGAATAAAAAATATAGAAAAAAACAGAGCTAACAGTTACAAATTTTTACCCGAAAATTTACTATAGTAAAACGTAGATTCACCATTAAATTGAGCTAGGCCCCGTTTTATCCATTTTGGTTGCCTTAAAATTGAGAAATGGTATAAATGCTTTCATTTCAAGGTTGCCTCCATTAATTCTCATTCTTCATTAAACCCTAGAGATAACAGGATAAGAGAAGAAGGAAGACACTTGGAGAGGAACCCGAATAAGACAACAAAGGGAGTGAAGGGCTGAGTTTTTCTTCCTTTTCTTCTTCTTTGCACGGGTTTTGTATTTTCTTCTTCCATTTTCTTGTATGACATTGCGTAGCTAAGTTTATTGTAAGGGGGAGGATGTTGCGAACTTATTCTTGGGCTGTAAACTTTGCTTTGGCATTGGTGATAATATATATATTGAGTTGAAGTTGTTTTTAACGTTTGTTTTTCAATGTGTTTGGCCAACATATTGGAATACCTCTTTATTAGCTTTTGGGAAATTGTAATAAGGAGTTTTTGGCTTCAACTTGTGCTAGATCTACTTGAATTTAGAACATGGGTACTTAGGAATAAGACTCACCTAGTAAGGCTATAAACTGTACTGATATGCTGTCATGTTTGCCCTAAAACATAATAACAGAAAATCTGAGAAATTTGGGAAGATTCCATGTCTGTTTGGCCAGTATATTACATCATTAATGTTGTAGCATTGTTTACATGAGCCCATAAGAAGTCACATAAACTCTTCCCCCTTACTTTTTTAAATATTAGTAGTTAACCTCTTGTTTGCACACTTTTCTTTAATCGATTTGGTTGTGCTTGGTTCCGTCTTGTTTTTACTCAGCAAATCACGTTGCACTATTTTGTTGAGTTCCTTCAATTTTCCTTATCTAAAACATTTTTGTTAATTTGTTTGATTTTAGTAATTGTTGAAGTGTTTAGTTATCAATCTCTGTGGATACGATCTTTTTATCACTTGCTACAACGGTTGTGTACACTTGCACACAAGAGTTCTAGACCGTACAACAGCCCTTAAATGAGACACTCATTGCTCTTGCCGAAGATAAAACAGCCTCAGCGTGTGTCAGATTATCAGCCTCTGTCCCTCTATAATGTGAGTTATAAAATAATTTTTAAAGCTTTGGTGAATTAGATGAAATTTCTATTGTTTCTTGGCTCTGAGTGAACAATAGTGCTTTTATTTATGGTCAGTGTGTAGTGGATAATGTTAGTCTTGCTCTGAGTGAATTCACTCACTTCGTAAGAAATCCTCTAAGCGAACAGGTTGGGCAACGCTCAAGCTTGATATGAGTAAAGTATATGATCGGGTCAAGTGGGCGTTTCTGGAGCAAATTATGTTGAAGTTGGGGTTTGTTGGTGAGTGGGTAAACTTGATCGCACGGTGTATTTTGTTGGTTTCGTTTTCTTTTTAAATAAATGTGGAGCGTTTGGTCTTGGTGCACCAGAGTCGCGAGTTACGACAAGGTGATCCACTCTCCCAATATTTATTCTTGTTATATACACAGTGTCTTTCTAGCATGGTGGTCATTGTCGGGTTTAGAGGCATGCTGTCAAGTCTCTCTTCGTACAGGACGAGGCCTCCGATCTCCCATTTGTTTTTTGCGGATGATAACCTTTAATTTTTTAAGATGTCTCGATCAGAAAGCTAGACAGTTATGGATTTATTGTCACTTTATGAATAGGCTTCGGGGCGGACAATTAATTTTATAAGTCTATAGTGACTTTTAGTAAGAATACTTCAGAAGAGGTGCGCACCTTCAGTTTGCTACTATGGATATGATGGCTAGAATGCCATCATCAATATCTCGAGCTATCGACCTTTATATTGCAAAATAGGCGAACCCATTTACGTTTTGTTAAGGATATTGGATATGGAAGCAGCTTCAATGTTGGAGAGGAAAGTTGTTCTCAGTGGGAGGTAATGATATCTTTATTAAATATGTTATTGAGGCTATACTGCTACACGATGAATTATTTTATGCTACCAACGAGCCTCCTCCATGAGATACATATGCTAATGGTCCGCTTCTGGTGGGGCGAGATTGAGGCAGATCGTAAAATACACTAGGTAAGTTAGAAACGAAAGTGCTTGCCTAAATGTTTCGGGGGCTTGGATTTCTGAGATCTGGTGCATTTAACCGGGCTTTGTTGGCCAAGCAGGGCTACCATCTCCTCTATCACCCCTCCTCTCTTCTTGCACGTGTGTTGAAGCATAAATATTTTCCGACCAGTGGTTTTCTTGATGCCAAGCTAGGTTCGAATGCCTCCTTCATTTGGCGTAGCCTACTGTGAGGGTGTGACTCGCTAGGCTCGGGGCTCCGTTGGCGAGTGGGCTCTAGAGACCACATCCGGATTTATTCTGATCCATGGGTACCAAAATGGAGGGTCTTTCCTACTATCCCCTCCGACGATGCAATTTGATAATTAGGCGTGTGACCTTTGAACCCCAACTTGCAGCTGGGATTGCGAAAAGATCAGAGCTCACTTTGAGAATCCATTCAAACTGAAAACTGATTCGTTTGGGGTTTTTCAATCTCTTGAATAACGATGCGGTGGATGAATGGAACGTTGTGGCTTTGATTTCTTCCCTGAAAGTATCTCTTTACTAAAAGAATATTATGAGCGTCTTTAGTTTCATGAACCGCAAGGAAAATTCAGCAGCCCATATCTTGGCGCTTCTGGCGGTGGCGTCGCCATCCATCTATCGTGGATAATTTGTATCCAAAGCTGCTCTATGGTGTCTATTAGTTGTTTTCTCCTTTTTGCATCTTGTTTTATTTCCATCTTCTGTGTTGATTAAAAAGAAAAATTGATTTGGAAGGATTAATATTTGGTTTCAAAAGTGATCTAGAATCACCAAATTAATAACATATATGTGAAAATCATTTAATGCCATTTATTGAAAGTAATTATGATGAAAAAACATGATATATACAACTAAATAACCAATCTCAATAATTTTAGAGAGAAACATTTTAGAGAGCCATAGATAAAAATAACCTAAAAATTTTAAAAAGTGATAGAGACTAAGAATTCAGAGATTATAAAAATTTTAGAGAGAAACAATTAGAGGGTAAATTATTTAGTAATAAATAAAGTTAGAGAGACAATAATTTTAGAAAGAAGAATCTCAAAAAATGAAAACTATGTTAAATTTAAAACAATAATCATTTTAAAATAGTTCCTATTATTTTTTTTAACCAAAAATCACTCGGAAAATTACTCAAAGTTCAGTAATGAATCACTATCAAACATGTTTTATTTTAAAACGAAAATAATTTTAGTATGAGTAACGTGATTCTAGCCGAATCGAAAACTACTTCCAAACATGTCCTAAACCTTGTACCAAAATTTTGAAAATTGTTTTCAATGAGATAGAACTTATTGCCCAACTTCCAAAATAAAGAACCCCTAAAATTTTAGTATACTTTAAAGTATACTAAAAAAATGTTTTTTAACCAGCCAAAAGTACACAAACAAAACTCCTACTTTCTACTCCTTCAAACCTACTGTGCTCTGTTCTTATAAATTAAGAGCCGCTCTGTTTTCCTCTCAACATTATTGCTCCATTTTTGCAGCTCCAAAAAACTCTCTCCCTCTCTCCATTTCTCTCATGGAGCCTCTGGTCTTACTATTTGCTCTTCCATTACTCTATTTGCTTGTGAAAATATGGAAGCATTTTGATGCAAAGAGGGACCAACAATGCTATATTTTAGACTACCAATGCTTCAAACCAACCGACGACAGAATGCTGGGCACTGAGCTCTGCAGAGACCTTATGATGCGCTCCAAAAATCTTGGCCTTGAAGAGTTCAAATTCCTCCTCAAAGCTGTCGTCAACTCCGGCATCGGCGAGCAAACCTACGGGCCCGGCGTCGTCTTCTCTGCCACGGAACACCGCCCTTCTCTACTCGACGCCATCTCTGAAATGGAAGAGTTTTTCCAAGATTCCCTCCAAAAGCTCTTCGACAAGTCCGGCGTTTCCCCCTCCGAAATAGACATCCTTGTTGTCAACATCTCTTTGATGACCACTTCTCCTTCTTTCGCCTCCAGGATCATTAACAGGTTTTACGTTATTTCGTACTTCATTAAGACTCATCAAAAATTATTCAACGCAGTTGTTTCTTAACCATCGTTGGATGTAAGTTCAAAATCTGTCTGCCTCCTAATAACTGTTTGAGGCAGATTCTAAATATAGTTTTTAAACTTACGAAACTTGCTCTTTACTCAGAACGGTGAATCTTATCGGTTTAACGAACTTGGAAAATAATAGGTACAAGATGAGAGAAGACGTTAAAGTGTTCAATCTGACCGGGATGGGGTGCAGTGCGAGCCTGATTTCCGTGGACTTGGTGAGGCGAATGTTCAAGTCATACAAGGATTCATACGCCATTGTTGTGACGTCCGAGTCGTTAACTCCGAACTGGTATTCGGGTAACGAGCGGTCGATGATTCTGGCCAACTGTTTGTTCCGAACGGGCGGCGCCGCCGTACTTTTGACAAACAAAAGGAGTTTGAAAAACAAAGCCATGTTCAAGCTCAAGTGTCTGGTGAGAACCCACCATGGAGCTCTCGACGAGTCTTTTGGTTGTTGCGTTCAGAAGGAAGATGACCAAGGCAACCTAGGTAAGAAAGAAAAACCAGTAATTAATAAAGTCTCTAACAATTTTCTTTTGAAATATTAATTGTTTATAGATTGAATACTCATAGAGAGACATCACATGAGCTGCCAAAATGGGTGGCTAAATAATTTTTGTTTTAAATTTCTACGTGTAGAAATCTTACTTCATTTGACACCTTTTATGGATTTGATAACTTTCTTCTCAATAATTCCCAGTTGGTGAACAATTACATTGTTTCTTATACCTTTACCAAAGAAATGATTTATTGCTTAATACTTCATTACGTAGTAATTTTTTGCTCGATAAAGGGCAAGGTTTAAATTCACTATCTTTTAGTAGGTGATACCATAAGATCGAAGGTCCTTGCCACTGTGTCATCCCCGTTAGAGTATATACGTAGCAATTTAGTACTTCCTTGAAAAATCTTGTTAAAATGTGATGAGAATAAATAGTTTTATATATATATATATATATTTTAGTTTTTTTTTTTTTTTTTGACGTTAATGAGATTTTACCCCCAAAAATATATAGGGGACTAAATCAATGCAAATGTTAAACTATAAATGTTTATATACTAAAGGGAAGTAGAATCATTAAAAATTTTAAACTAGACTAAGCTTTACATCATAATTATATCCATCTCAAATATTCCCTTCTCTAATTATTGCTCTAATTCTTCGTTAATTCTCCTCTATTTCTCCAAGGTATCTATCTAGGAAAGAACCTCCCAAAGGCAGCAACTCGAGCATTCACAGACAACCTAAGAGAAATATCACCCAACATCCTTCCAATAACGGAGATATTCCGGCTAGCACTCCTCACAATACTACACAAAATCACCTCAGCCGGGTCGTCGAAGCTGCGTCGGCCAAAGCCAGCAGCGAACTTCCGGGCCGGGGCAGAGCATTTCTGCCTGCACACCGGGGGGAAGGCAGTGATAGATGGGGTGGGAAAGAGCCTGAGCCTGACGGAGTACGACCTTGAACCTGCTCGAATGACGCTCCACCGGTTCGGGAACACGTCCGCGAGCAGCCTGTGGTACGTGCTGGGGTACATGGAGGCCAAGAAGAGGCTGAAGAAGGGGGATAGAATTCTGATGATAAGCTTCGGCGCGGGGTTTAAATGCAACAGCTGCGTGTGGGAGGTGGTGGCAGACTCCGGCGGCGGCGCCGGCAACGTGTGGGAAGATTGCATTAATGGCTACCCGCCGGTGTCCTTGGCGAACCCTTTCATTGAAAAGTTCGGCTGGATTCAGAACCAAGATCCAGCCACCTTCACATCACTTTAATTCTAAAAAAAATAATGCTTTTAATGTGATGAAGTTATTTTATTTTTTTTGGGTGTGGATTACTGTCACGTTGGAAAATTATACTACTTGAAATTTAAATGTGTGTTTGTCTCTAATGTATACATTAATTATAATTTTGCATCTCTTTGGCCAATTGGTTTGTCATAAATCCTTATAGATCGCACACCACGTGATTCTAAATATGTACACACAATTGATCGTACTATGTTGTTGACGTACTGACGTGACGGATTAGTTGCTATCTTGTGTGACTTTGTTATTGGATTCGATCTTGTATGCCAGAGATCATGTAGCTTGAACATAAATAAATCAATTTGTTTAAAGCACAAATAACTTCTCTAAAGACCGGTCCACCCTACTTTTATTATACTAAATAAAATTAAAAAACAAATAAAGAAACAAATTCATCACACTCCTACCAAACCATTTAATTAATTTACATCATATATTTATTAAATTAAAATGTGAGATAATTAAGAATAATTTTTTGACTTTTGAAATCTTTATCCCCTTATAATAATAGTTTATACACTTTATTTATTTCATTAATTTTATTAGAATTAAAAAAATTTTGCATTCTAGAATTAAAATGAATTACATTGAAAATACAAATTAAATTTTTTTTTTATAAAATTAGTTTTAGCAGTCTATGTTCTGTTTTTTTAAGTTGACTAATATTTCAAAAGTAATTTTTAAAATAGAATATAAAATCTCAATCAAATAGTCTTAAAATTTTAAAAAATATATATTAAAACATGTTTCAACGTACCTGCCCAAATTTTCTATTGCCAATTTGAACATAACTCAACTTGTAATTAAGATACCTATCTCCGACCAAAAAAGTCGTGAGTTCGAATTCTTTCACATAGTATACTAAAAAAATAGAAAATAAGTAGAAATAATAAAGTTTTCTAGTGATTGCAAGAAGTATAATGAAAATAAAATTCTAAACTCCTCAAATTCCCGACTAACACCTAAGTAAGTACAAGTAATAAATGGAATGATAAGAAAAAGGACAATAAAACCATCATTAATTACAAGATCGGTTATAAATAATCCTATTCTCAAATTTAAAATTTGAAAAATTAATTATCTCTTAAACCTATGAAATTAGTGTAATTAAAACTTGTTACAATTTTCTTAGTTACAATTACTCAAATATAATATATTGTCCAAACGATTATTTTTTGTTTCTTTTTTTAGTCCAACAACATGTATATGGGATGGAGATTGACAGAGGCGGAGAAAAGAAGGGAACAGAACCTTTAATTTAAAAAGTCTATATCAATTACTTAAAAGATCTTTTGGTTGGAACGGAATTCGAATTCACAACCTTTTAGTTGGAGATATACGTCAATTATGGTTGAACTATGCTTGCTCTGCTTTTAGGTGCTTTCATGTAATTATATAAGTTTTAAATTTATATCACTTTTATAAAATTTTAAAACTCATACCATATATAAAATTACATATTCATTTTTGCTATTTTTGTAATTTTCTCGTTTTTTATTTGTAATTTTCAAAATTATTGTTGGGTGGAGGGGGCCCGTCCGTCCGGTTGTTCATGCAGTCGAAACGTTAATGCCAATTACAAATTGGTTCAACAGTCAAAATTTAAAAAGTCAATGCTTTCTGACTGACAGAAAGTCAAATTCATCGGCAGTTTTGCCTCTGACCAAAGCAAAACACGATGTTTATGTACAAAAATTGAATGCTGGGAGAACGGAAGAATTGAATTATGGAACGTGCATAACACCTGTATAGAGAAAAAATGAAAAATTATATTTTAACGCTCAAGTCAGTAAAATATATCTATAGCTCGGTTTTAGTTAAGATCGGGGTCTATGTAAGATTTCAAAGCAAGGTTTCCTCAAGGTTCGAGGTATTATTTCTCAGTCTTGGTTCGAGGTATTATTTCTCAGTCTTCATACCACCTCTCTTTTCTCTTCTATGTAGAGGTTATTACCATCTCAAAATTAATTAGCAATGAGAGGAGTAGTTCATGTCTATTATAAATCTTTGTAAGGTCTATTTTATTTTCAATCTGGGATCCTTAACAAAGATATTTCACGCTACCTAACGCACGCTATTTTAATTTCGCAAAGGTAAATATATTAAAAGTACAAAGAAAGGAGGATTAAGATCAAACGCACGTCAATATTTAAATGGTTAAATACATGTTTTAGATTTCATGTTTGAGCATTTTTTCCATTTATTCCATATTGTTTACAAAGTTTTAACTTAGTCTCTCACTTGTTTTCATTTTTCCATTTAATCTTTTATTGTTGGTAAATATTACAATGGGTTGATAGTAAACTTATGTATATCATAGTTAGTGAAGAAGAGGAAAAGGTCATTTAAGAGAGAAGAGTTTGTAATTTCTCCTTCAAATTTCTAAGAAATTGATAGACGTTTCAAGTAATAACATTTTTTCTCTTCTAAATATTTATTGATTTACTAAATATTACGTCAGATAGGTTAAACATAACATAATTTAAACATTTATATAAAAATATTAAAGCATAAGGGATTAAATTGAAAAATCTCTAAAACATATATTTAAAATACTATTTCTATTTACATATATTTTATTTGAAATCTCTTTTAAACTCGTGAATTTCAAGCTATTGCTATAAATGAAACATTTTTCCCTTTGCAAAAATAACAGTAATGATATAACCGGAGGTTTGTCCCTCCACCGTTTTAACGCAAAGCAAATAATCGACATCAAAAAAGAAGCAAATCACAGATCTCTTTAATAAAACATATTGTTTACTTTGAAACTTTTAAATCCATCATTGGTACTTTAATTTATTAATCTCAATAATTTTATTATTAACAAGTGATATTAAATATAGTTAAAATTACTAATTTGAACCTAGTTCAACAACTTATACGGGCATTTTAAAAAAAATTGTAGCGTTTTGAAAAAAATTGTGTATGTGTTGATGTGTAAATTTGGTTGGGTTGATTGACCAAATATTACAGGAAAGGGACTCGGCATTTACTTGAAAAACAGAGAAAACTGAACACCGGTGTGGTGTTAGCCTCACATCCTATGATGCTTAAGTTAGAATCGAAGGTTGAAGAATGATGTAGTTTTAGAATAGGCTTTTTGCAAACCTCTAAATTTGAGGTTCACCCTCTATTTTATAGAAGTCGAATCCTAACCCTTCTAAAAAACCTAATTATCTGGACTTCGAATGTAGCATCATCATGGATAGATGTTGGGAGAAAGACACGTGGGTCCATTACTGATCTTCAATGAGCGGGTGTAGGGCCCATCTGCTGCACCGTCGACCGACAACAGCTCAGTGGGCACAGGGTCCATCTGTTGGACCGCGACCGACAACTGTTCGCGAGGTGAAACCTAGTCGATGCTGATAGCAGGTCGGCACCGACACCTGGTCCTTCGGGCTAGGGCCTTGGTTGGTCGAGCCCTGTGTTATCATTGGTCTTGTGGGCTTTTATATCCGAGCTTCCATTCTCCTTTCTTATATAACTGGTGAGCCTAGGACTTGGTCCTTCACCTAGTCCCATAGCATTATATACATTTAAGGAGAGCACGTCTGCTGAGCTTCCTCCATCTACCAAGATTCGATGAACCTTTACATTCACTATTTTTAAGGCAATTACCAAGACATCATTATATGGATCGTGTAGATTTATGACATCATTCTCTAAGAACTTGATTTTGGACGTTTGTTCCACCATACAAGTATGGTAGATTTCACTAGCCCCTCTCTTCCTCTCTTGTACTATGTCCGACTGCGTTCCCCATTGGAGTCTCGATTTGAGTGGAGCAGTTTCCATACACGCATGTACCTTTGTGCTCGACTTAGTGCTATCATTGGCCCCAAGCAACATGCATGATGTCATGCGCATTTGCTTGGGGTGTAGGCACGACGATCAAAGGCCCGGAATGGTGGGCGGCGCAGCGTCAGACCGTGCTCGATAGGGTGGGCTTGGGTGCCATGCGCGCTCGGTATGAGCCTCATTGGGCGTGGGATGTTGCAATGTTGCGCTCCATTCCAAGGGCATCCACTCTGAGGTCGGTTTTTGAGCTCCAAGTGAGTCTTTCCATCCCGTTCGGGGTGGTGGATGCTTGGGTCTCGGGCGTCAACATCTATCGTTGGTGGGATGCACAATTGGCAGAGCCCTTGCAAGATGGACGTTGGAATGCGTGATGCCAGTTGTCGATGTCGTCCATGCCCCAACCGCTTTCAGTCGGATCGAACGGAGACTCGAGCCCTCCAATTGAGTGGAGGTGACGCTCGCAGGCTGTTGAGTCGAACTTGAGATGGGCTGCTTTGACGATGATTGCATGTGGCTGTTTCCTTGGTTGCCTTTTGATGATAAGAAATAACATAGCTTGCATAGTTGCGACACGCTTCCTTTGAGTGAGACAAGATCGCCAGCATTTATTTCCCCAGTCAATAGAAGGGTTCGTCTCGCAGAAGGAAGTGAAAGACCGCACACAACGTTGCAGGTCGGCTTTGCCCGACGATTTCGCACCCTCCACTTGCCTCGGCTCGACGGAGGGGCGCCAAGAGTGTAGCGTCGCTCGGGTCTATTGTTTGACGTACGGTGCGTGAATAGTGATTCAGTAGGTTGGGTCGGCAGGCTGGGTGCTCGGGCATCGATCTGTCAGCACGGCTCCTCCTTATTGATTCAACGTGCCTTGAAGTAGTAATACTTCGAGCGGTTGCAATGTGGATCGGTTCTTGCATTGTCTACCTGGCGCAATGGAAGCGTCGAGTCTAGTCGGTCGATCCCTTTCTGTTGGCACCCTTTGCGGGGTGCGCAACGAACCTCAAAGCCCGCGTCGCGTTCCACTTCGACCGTGCAATGCACTTGGCTCATGGCGGCCCATGGCGTTGGTTACTCACTCTCTCGGATGCAGAGCATTCGATTATGGCATGGCATCGTGTGCTTGGCGGGTCAAACCCCAGACGCACATGTTGTTGTTGCCCACCCGCTCGTTAAAAGCCCGAACGAATAACGCTCGCACCTCACTGTCGCCCCCCATCACGTCGCCCCTTTTATTTGCTAGCATTGGCTATTTAGGAAGGGGAAGCGTGCCGTTGTGGTGGCAGGCAGGTCACGACGTCGTGTAGGAATGCCACCTGGTTGGTCCTTCTAGTAGTCATATGCTTGTCTCAAAGATTAAGTCATGCATGTGTAAGTATGAAATAATTCAGTCTTTATGCTTTTAGAGTGGTGTAGTAGCATTCCTGTGAAACTCGTTGCTCTCCTTTGACTTCTCTTACCCCACAGAGCATTGGAATTTCATAGCCTGATGGAATATAGAGGGTATTGCCTTTAATTTGTGTATAGTCGGTTTACCCAATATTGAGTTGTAGGATGAAGCATAGTTCAGAATAAGGAATTCGACAATCCTTGTAATGTTTTTTTATCCTTCCCCGAATGTTACAAGGAGTTCTAGACTTCCTTCGAAAATGACATATTCTTCACTAAAACCAGCGAGTAGTGTTGGACTCCTTTTTAGCTTTCCTTCACCCAGTCCCATAGCATTATATTCATTTAAGGAGAGAACGTCTGTTGAGCTTCCTCCATCTACCAGGATTAGATGAACCTTTACATTCGCTATTTTTAAGGCGACTACCAAGATATCATTATATGGATCGTGTAGATTTACGGCATCGTTCTCTGAGAACTTGATTTTGGACGTCTGTTCCACTATACGAGTATGGTAGATTTCACTAGCCCCTCTCTTCCTCTCTTTTACTATGTCTGCCTTCCCCATGGGAGTCTCGATTTGAGTGGAGCAGTTTCCATACACGCATGTATCTTTGTGCTCGGCTTAGTGCTTCAGCAAAAGTAGTCAGGGTTTTCTTTCCCAATACCAAAGAGACTTTCCACTCAAGCTTTTAGCTTTGTGATTACCCGTCTGTCAATAGAGGGTTCAATTTTCTAGCCTGAGGGCCCCAAGGTTGTCCTCGAAGCACTCGGCGGAAGTGGTTGCCCTAGGCCTGCTAAGGGACATATCCTTCTGTTATTTGCCTCGAGGTTGTTTTAGGGCATTTGCCAAAGATGGGTGCCTTTTATCAGTGGCTTTTTCTTTTTCCATAGGCTGGAGGATTTTGGTAAGGACAAGCCTTTTTGGAGACGTATTTTGTCTCTTAGGTATTGGGTGTGTTACCCTAAACTTTTAGTTTGTATTTATGTAAAAACAAATTTATATTCAATAAAACGATGTTTTCATATTCAATCAAATTGTTGTTGAATTTACATCATTGCATTGTCCAAATCCAATAAACTAAACATCCAAATTTATTATCATGTAATCGAAATAGTATATATATTAGGTATATATTTGATATACCATCGATATACATGTGGATAATGTCCCGGAATAACATAAAGGGTCTATAGTATATAGATAAGGTTGAGTACCTTATGCTGGCAACACTATGGATACGGCTTGCTTTGTAGATGTTACAGACGACTCGATCCAAGTCGTTCATGTAAATACATGGGAGTGGGGGTATCCTATATAATGAGTTTGTGTAAGAAACTAGACTGCAAAATAGTCAATCTTTAAATGTAACACCGTTGACTAATAGATTGTTATCTCACAGGATGACCAGGTAACTCGATCTTAATCCTAGCTAGTTGTGGATTACTGTCTACAAGGGATCGTCCTTTATTTTGCATGGGTGAGAGTGGTCCGGGTTTCCGACTCAATAATCCTACCATTTTGGGGACGAAAACAAGTGGGGAGCTGGGAACATAACTACGCAAGATGAAATTCACTTCTTCCCAACTTTAGAAAATTAGATGAGTGTTCTCTTACATACTGACTCCAAGACTTGAACAAAGGACACCACCCTCTCACTGATCTGAGAGGGGCTTCCGGTTATTGGTCGGCCCATAACCGGGTTGTTCATTAGAAAAGCAGTAGTATTTAAGGAGCAAGATATAACTTGGGGGTAAAACGGTAATTTAACCCAGCTAGAATTACGAGCACTCGTGAAGGATTGACTTGCTGTTAATGGTCGTACATCCGTGGACACGAAAATATTCTGCAGTAAGAAGAGTGCAGATGCGGGTCTTTAGTGGAGTGACTCGTAGTTAACGAATGTTGATTAACTCGATTAATAAATTTGACTAATTAATCTCACATCGTTAGAGCTTCTTATCTGTTGTATTAGGTCCCTTTACTAGCTCACAACAGGTAAAACAAGGATCAAGAATTATGAAATAATTTGAAATGTTCAAATTATATAAGGAAATGTATATAATGTATATTGATACATTATATAAATATATGTTAATTTTGGATAAAGATTCAAAATTAATATTATGTATTTTGAGGGTGGGATTAATGTTATGGATGGGGAAAATCCCTATTTTCTATATTTTGAACTCCCTTTAAGAATTCAAAAGAAGAAGATGTCCCGATGGTTTTGGGATTTCCCCTAGATTCAGTAGAAGATATCCTATATTTAAAAGAATTGAACCCTAAGGGAATGCTAAAAAAAAAAAAATCTCTCAACTCTCTTACTCTCTCGATCCCTTGCAATTAGATCCCACAATCTAGATTTTCGACCGAGAGATTTAGCGAGGAAGATCAAGTGGTGTCGCCTCATTGGGTTTACACGAAGAAGAGTCTTTAAAGGTAAAATCCAACATTCTTCCCTATTTTATATTTTTCTGTATTTTAAATTTCAAAATAAATTCAAGAACGCGTTCTACTGCTTCCGCTCCGGGATTTACATCCCTTCAATTCTGGTAATTATTTCGGTAATTTTGTGTGTAATTGTGAGGTTGTGTGTCTAAATTGATTATAGAAGTGAGGAATTGAGCGGAAAAGTTAATTACCATGTTTTAATTCCTTGGGTTGAAGAATTGATGCAAATCCTGCTTATTTTTTCCTATTTTGGATTAATTGTGTAGAATCTGGAGAAGTTGTTGAGGAGCAGTAGAATTAGGGGAGAAATGTCAGAGCGTCACAAGGTTAGAGCATATCGTGCTGGAGCATCACTTTCTGCATAAATTCCTGGGCAGCGCAGTAACAAGTTTTACGTGGGATTTTTACTTTTGTCCGTACTACGCGCATTTCACTGAGTTTTGCCTTAATTATCGGTGGAGCTATAAAAGCAACAAGATGGGGGTTGTCTCATCATCAATCCCCTAGGGGAATAGATCCCAATAAGAGAAATTATTCCTAAAACATGCTGAAGACAAGGAAAGCTGGCCCCATTCAAGATAAAGGCGACAGAAAGAAGCTTGAGTCGCTAGTTTCGCACTGAGTTGGAGGTTTCAAAGGATTCCCCAAAGCTTTTCACCAAATGGGTTGTTTGTCTCTTTTACCCATTGTATTTCTCCCCTTTCTCGTGAACCAAACCCAATTTTTTGGGGAGATTCTATGTTGTAGTTCACAAACAAAGATCTCTAGCTTGATTTTAATTGCTGATAAATTGAACTGCTATTATATTATCATCTTACTGATTTTTGCTGGCCACATTTATCAGTTTCTTGCTCTTGTACTACTCGAAAGGGTGTATAGGTAGCACGGTTAGCTCTATTTGTGGATTATCTACTTTTCTTTAGTAGATTTGTTGATACTTATGAATAAGGTCCTCTAATCATGCTTAGAAACTGTATTTTATGCTTGGTTATTTAGCAATGGGAGTTGTAATTAAATGTTAATTACTGGGTGTCTTGGAAGAGAACCACGTCGGTTTGAACATCAGCATCGATTTTATGTCAGAGCGTCTTCTGTGAATGAGCAAAAGCTTAAAGGAGTCTCCCTCATCTTAATCTCATTTTTGTTCCCCATATTTCACTACTTGTGCTAAAGCTTTTTCTTGCTCCAGCATCTGTTAGGCAGTGTCCTATTCTCTTGGAGCCATTTTATGCACTTGTATGTTTAATTGTTTAGAGTTAGTAAAATACTACTTGATAATATTTTATTTTTGTATTATTGGTATTCTGAAGCACGAACTTGAGATTTAACACTTAGTCCTTGTGGATTTCGACCTTGTTATACTATAATCAGCAGGTATACTGTACATTTGCATTTGCTTTCACATTCGTTGTGGACACGCAAGAGTGGAACTGATGATATGTAAATCCCACAGCGGAAACGATGAACGCGTTCTTTAATTTTTGAAGAACAAAATTCGACAACATAAAAATTGAAATACAAGGGAAAATAACTTACTTTTGAAGAATCTTTCTTCAAATATTCTCCAATGAATTCGTTCACTACCACCGATCTTCCTCGCTATGCCTCCGGCGAGGATGTGCTTGTGCGAGCAACAATTTGGGAGCAAAAGAAATTGATTGAGAGAGAGAGAGATTTTTTTTCCAGAAAAATGCTGGGGAAAGCTTTTTCCTTAGGATCACCGTTTTGTTTTCCCATAACACTTCTGCCCAAAACAAAACTGACATACCCCACGTCATGTAACTGCCCCACCTCCCTCAATTTTGCAGGGTAGTTTTTATTTTAATTATATAATTAAATTAATATTAATAATTAATAATATATATAATTAATTAATTGATACTATTAATTAATTAATTATTAATCTAATTAACAATTAATTATATATATATATAATAATAAATAATTAACATTTAATTATTTATTACCAAAATAGAATCATATTCTAAAGCATTTCTCTGATATAACCTATGGTTGTAATGTACATCTTATGCACATTATTTTTAACCCTACATATAGTTTTAATATGAATCCTACTCATATTAATTTTTATTTGAATCTCATTCAAATAATTTCTCTCATAATTAATTTTGAATCTTTATCCAGAATTAATATATATTTACATATAGCGTATCAATATACATTATATACATTCTCTTATGTAATTTGAACATTTCAAATTATATCATAATTTTTTATCCTCATTTTACCCATTGTGAGCTAGTAAGGAGACCTAATGGACCTACAGATCAGAAGTTCCAACGATGCGAGATTAATCGGTCAAACTCATTTACTGAGTTAATCAACATTCGTTAACTATGGGTCACTCTACTAAAGACTCGCAATTGTACTCTTCTCATTAAAGAATATTTTTGTGTCCACGGATATACAATCATTAATGGCAAGTCAATCATTCACGAGTGCTCATAACTCAAGCTAGATCAAATTACCATTTTACCCCTGAGTTACATCTTACTCCTTAAATATCACTGCTCCTCTAATGAACAACCTGGTTATAGTCCGACCAATAACTGGAAGTCCCTCTCGGGCCAATGAGAGAGTGAGGCCCCTTGTTCAAGTCTAGAGTCAGCATTTAAGATAACACTCATCTACTCCCCTAAAGGCAAGGAGGAGTGAATTCCATCTTATGAAGTTACGTTCTCAGCTCCCCACCCGGTCTCGTCCCCAAAATGGTAGGAATGTTGAGTTGGCGATTCACGCCACTCTCACCCATACAGATCAAAGAACGAGCTCTCATGGGCAAGAGTCCATAACTCACTCAGGATTGAGAATGAGTTGCTTGGTCATCTTATGAAATAGCAATCTATTAGTCAACAGCGTTACATATAAACATTGGCTATTTCGTGGTCCGGTCTAATATAAACTCATTGTATAAGATACCCAGCCTTATCCATATACTATAGACCCTTTAAGTTATTCTCGAGACATTATCCACTTGTATATCGAGGGTATGTCACATATATACCTGATATATATACTGTCTCGGTTACATGACAATAACCTTGGATGTTTAGTTTATTGGATTTAGACAATGCATTGCTATGAATTCAACAACAAATTGACTAAATAAAACTTTATTGAATATAAATTTATTTTAACATAAATACAAACTACGAGTTTAGGGCAACACACCCAACAGGAGCCCCATTTTTCAAGTATGGAAATAAGCAATTAAGGGAACCACTCATGTACTTACCATATAATGGTAAGGAGTGGATTCCATCTCGTGAGATTATGATGCGATCATAAAGCCACCAACCATACCTTCAGGACCAATCACGAGAACTCCAACCAAAAAGCTTCAAGGAGCCATGGGAAAATATGTGCATCACAAAATTAGCTCCATACATAAGGAAGAAAAGGAAGGTACAAAGGTCCAACACAAGTGCCTCATCAAGATTGCAACACTTGAGAAACCTATTGCAAGGACATGTCTTGCCATACACATGCTCGCGCCACACCAATGCGTGTGCGCCCCTGCCGTATGCACATCCCTGCTGTGCTAACCTCACAGCACATGATCGCCTGCCCGCGCGCCTGCACGCCTTTGTCTGCCGTCAGTGCCCATGCGCGTGTTGCCTGTCGTCCACGTCGCCAACGCCCTTGCGCTGCCTGTCGCCTATGTCGTACGCCCATGTCACGCTCCCACGCCCCCTGCCGCATGCCCTATAGCCGCGTATCCCTCTGCCACGCGCTGCCTGCTACCCATGCGCCCTACCTCACACACATGTCATCGCCCTACCCGCACGCACACTTGTGCCAACACTCCTGACGCCACCCCATCGCGTGCGCCACAACCCCCATGGGCGCCCCACATGCTTGATGTTGCTGCCACCCCTTTGGGCGCCCACCCTTGGCGCAAAACACCCATTTGCCTTACCGCCGACTCCATAATAATTTAGGAATTGTTTTCCTTTTTTGTTTTGAGATATTTTGAGGGATTTTATTTTGATTATTGCCTTTTAGTTTTAGCAACTTTTCTTAATTTTAGGCAAGCTTTCCATTCTTTAGGAATTTATCATTTTTAATTTTTGTTTTTAAATTTGTTATTTTTCTTGTAAAGGCCATGGGCCTTAGCCTATAAATAGACTTGCACCCCTCTTGTATAGAAAAACTTTTGAATATTGATTGAAATAGAACTTGAGAGTTTTCTCACCCTTTGTCGTGTGTGACCCCCCCGCCCCCCCGCTCAAAATACCGAATCCCTTTGTGTGGTAGAACTTAGGTTTAGCATGCTTATTTGATTGGTCATCAAACTCGTGGAGTGTTTCCGACTTTGAGCATAGTGAGTATTCTATCTGCTCAAGGTAACCACTGCAAAGGTAATACATCTAACCTTTAGCCTTTCGAGTTGAATCATCTATACGATTGGATTCAAGTGGCTTATTGCTCGAGTAGTCCAATACGCTTGGGTTGTCGTGTATCAGATTATGTTCCCAGCTCTCTTTTGGTCACGTCCTCTAAATAGTAAGCTTATTGAATTGGTTACGAAAATCATTCTCAACCATGTAAATCAAAGGACATACCTTCACAGGCAAGAGTTCATAAATCCCTCAGGATTAAGATCAAGTCATATATGATCATCCTATGAACAATTTGGACCAAATGATCTGATACCCCCACTCACATTTCTCCACATTTCTATGTTCAGTTATATCCTGCACTGACGAACAATGAAGCCAAAAAACCTCCTCAAAGTGACGCCAAAGGCACAGTTATTGGGCTTCAACTTCATGTTGAACCTTCTCAGCACATCAAAGGTCTCGTTCAGGTATGTTTTGTGGTGGGCGGATTCTTTACTTTTCACGAGCATGTCATGTACGTACACCTCCATATTCAGGCCTATTCGTTTGGTAAACATTCTATTCATCATCCTTTGATAGGTGGCATCGACGTTCCTCGGATTTAAGGGCATTACATGTAACAATAAAGTCTTTCGTCTGTTATGAAGGAGGCGGTTGCTCTTGATCTGAAACATGCATTCTGATTTGGTTGTAGCAAAACTATGCATTCATGAAGGTCCACATTTCGTGGCCAGTCATTGAATCAATCATCTAGTCTATTCTAGAGTTGTGGAAGATGTCTTTGAGGCAGGTCTTATTCAGATTAGTGAATTCGATGCACACCTATCATTTGCCGTTAGCTTTTTTCACAAGGACAACGTTGGAAAGCTACAAAGGTAGTGTTCTTCACGTATTATGTCGGCTTTTAATAGTTTCTCAAATTCTGTCGTGATGGTTGCACTTCGCTCAGCATCCACGGAGCATTGCTTCTATTTTACAAGCTTGAAATCGAAATCGACATTAAGTCTTTGTACCATGACTTTTGGATCGATTTATAGCTTGTCCTCATGTGACCATGCGACAACATCTACATTGCTCCTCAATAAATTCATGAGGCTTTCTTTCTGGTCATGCCCTAGCTTGATCTCGATGCTTACTTTTATGCCTTTATTCATGAGGGGAACAAACTCTAGTTCTTCGACAGGGGAGCCTCTCCAGTCTTCCTCCCTTTGAGCTAGGGGCTTTTCTAGGGCAGTCCCTCTATAGGTGTGTGCTTTTCTGGAGCCGTTTCTTTGACAGAGTTGGTGTTTGCTCGTTCGTCATTCCTAATCATGAGAGATGGAGAGGGTAGATTCGGTTGGCTGTCAACTTGTCCTCACAAACAGTGCTAATTGTTGATGTCGATTTCTAGGCAAGGTGTCGCGTTAGTGTCACATAGGTTCCACAAATGCCTTCATTTCCAAGGTCTCTGTTCCTTGTACAGAGAAATCTAATATTGGTGTGGTGTTCCGTCGAATGCACTATGATGCTTAAGTTATAACTCAAGTTGAGAACAAATGGACATGGAGCAGATAGAGTAGAAAGGCAATTTTCTTGAGGGTGCGATTTACCTTGAGGGCCTATGCTGAATTCCCATAAGGAGTTGTGTAAGGGAAGACGACTTACCTTGATTTGGATTTCTCTTTCTTCTTATATATGAAGGGAAAGAGAGAGGTTTTTTTTTTGTGAGGCGGATACATAAAGGTGGTATGTCACGCCCAGAGTCCGTGGGGACCACTGAAATCTTTTTTCCTCTATGTGTCGTGGATGGGGGGCATGTCAGTAACCTCGGTGATCCTCTGAGGCATATCGTCATTTCGGTATAACTTGTCAGCACCCTGCCAGCTGCCTATCCTTCCTATGAGAGGTCCATTTTTGGTCACCCCTAAAGCCAGTGCTCTCGGGATTGGGCTCGGTGTGCTCAGACTGTAATGGCTTTTCTTTGACCTAGCTCACATATTTCCATCGGCTTACAAAACGTGGCACCTCAATTGTACCCAATAACGGCTAACGTATAATTATCATATAAAAATCAATCAACATGCCACAGTTTATGGATATAAAAATTGGTAAATCTTATAAAAAATAGATCTAAACAAACACAAAAACAGTTCATAATTGTCAATGTGAGCATAGCTCAACGGTAATTGACATGTATTCCTTACCTCAAAGTTTGAGGTTCAATCTCTCATATCTGTTCATAAATTAAAAAGAAATCAAAACTGAAAAATTATGTAAAATTTTATTTTGAAAAGTCACTTTTAATTGAAATCAAAAGCGCTAATAGTAAAATCGTTTTGATAAATTATGTAAAATTTTATTTTGAAAAGTCACTTTTAATTGAAATCAAAAGCGCTAATAGTAAAATCTTTGATTAAACTTGAAATAAATCAAGAGTCTGAGAATGTTGCAAAAATTTTCAAAATCTTCTCCAAAGAGGAAGGAAACAAATAATAATCAAGACCAATAATTTTTTTCAAAAATTTCAACTAATTTGGAAAGAAAAGAAAATCAAAGCGGAAGAAAAACTTGCTACCTTTTGTCGAGAAAAATAATAAAGCCTTCTTTTTCTTCTTTCTCGGTCTTACCATCTAATAATTTAAAAAGATACAAATTTATGTTTAACAAATCTCTAATTCGAAACAAAAAAATAATTGTCTTATAAAATTATCAAAAGAAAATAACTTGAATAGATTTATCAGTAAGAAAAATAACATAAAACATGTAAAGACCAAAGTATACGTTTGCAAATTACAGTGTTTACAAAAATTAAAATTAAAATATGAAAATCAAAATGAAACTAGAGTGGAAAGTACAAAACACATGCTTGTTTGGGGATAAAAATACCGTGGACACGTGGAGGATGCTCATTGGTGCTTAGAATTAAAAGAAGTATTCCAAGTCCACCTCGAACCTGCCGAGAAGACCGGACTTGTCCGTAAACAAGGCTAAGTGTAAAAAGCCCTGGTTCGACCTGGACGGGTTCGATCTGCTCAAACCCGACAGGTTCGACATGAAAAAGATAAAGGTAACTGCCGGTCGTGAGTACTGTCGAACTCACCACCTATAAATAGAGGGTCACATTTCACAGTCAGGTATCGAGTTTCACCTCGAACTTAATATTGAGTCCGACCTGAACTGACTTGAGCGTCGGAGAGTTTGCCCTCTTGTACAGGTTCACTCTTGAGTTCAGGTCGAGTCGGGGACCGGGTTCGAGCTTGGTTCACTAAACAGTATTGTGCAATTCTTTGCATAAACAATACTTTTAACAATTATTTATAATTTTGTCTTTGACATAAACAATTATTTATAATGCTGTTATTTTTCCTAGTATCATATTAGTATTATGACCATACATTAAATAAATATGAATCCGAAATTAAAAAATAAAAACAGGTAGTTATAAATAAAATCGTAAAGAGAAAACTTCCCAACCCAATACTTTAAATATGATATTTATTATTTTACCAAAATCAACTGTTATTTCATATTGAATGAGATGGGCACAGTTAGAAGTTAGGGATATTTAAAATTTGGAGTGCTGCTTTTGCATTAAATGCACATGGTACGAAGATGAACGTAACAAAAACATTAATGAATGTGTGGAAAAATATATTTGAAACACAGCACTTTTAAAAGCATATATATATAATAATTAAGTGTGACATTATGAACATCACCTACTCATTTTCTGTGTTTTGTGACTGCTAACAATTTTGATTTTGATTTTGAAAATTAAGCTTGTAAGAAAAAAATTACCAAATATTCTTTGTTTTGCATTTACTTTTTAATAACATTGATCAATTTATTTTATTTTATTTTTAAAATTTGGCTAAGAGTTAGAAATAGGTTTATAAAAAAGGTTAAAACATATTATGTGGGTAAATAAATATAATTTAGAAAAATAGAAAATTAAAAACGAAATTATTGTAGACGGATGTTTTAGCACTTTGATAATTTTGTATTTGCTATGTATTTCAAAAATGGTCACGGATTAACCATTTCTAAAGAATAATTACACATATTCATGCCAATCTTAAAATATTTACAATTTTTTACCATTGAATTATTTTGGTTAAATTTTGTTTATTTCCTTTTCCAATTACGTGTTTATTTTTGCATGATAAAATTTTGGGGAGAGCTCAATTTTACCCCTTGCAACTTTTAAGTGAATTAATTTTAATCTTAAACTATAAATTCAATCAATTTATGTTTTAAACTGAAATGAGTGTTAATTTTAATCTTAAACTATAAATTAAGTCAATTTAAGTTTTGAAATAAGTGTTAATTTTAATTTTAAATTATAAATTAAGTCCATTTAAGTTTTAAACTTAAATAAGTATGGCAATTTATACCTCCTTAAAACTAACCAATAAATCATACAAAATACAACTATCTCTAACACACCCGACATTATATTAAAGAAATGCCTAAACCTAATAATGAAAACACTTGAAATTAATCACAAAATGTCTGAATTCAACTAAATAGAAGTATCCAACCAAACAAAATAAACAATACTCAACAAAAATAGTTTCATCCAAGTAAAAATACCTATAGCTACTCCTATATTCTAAAAAAACAAAAACTTCATTAATTAAGGGTATTACTGCGGCGTGTATTCAAATACAACACTTGTTCAAGTGTAAGATTTAATTGGACGAAATTGAAAGTTTAAGATTAAATTTGACTCATTTACTTAACTTGCGGATAAAACTATATTTTTCCATAAAATTTTGTTTTCAAATAATATTTTCTACCGTAAATTACATTGAATTCTATTGGATTATTAATAGTGTTATAGATAATCAACTCTTGCATAATTCAATCAATAAGACACATAATATTATTGTGACGGTTCGATATCTCATCTTTACAACGGTTGAATTCAGAAAAGAATAAAGCATCATGTTACAGATCTCATTTTCCCCACGTCTTTGTACCGTATTCTATTCCAAGTTATCTTTATATTCCTCTTTATTTCCATCCCCACATACCAAATTTCTTTCCCAACATTTAATTTTTTCCACCAACTTCTTAATAGAGTGCTGCCTGCCCATGCTTATTGGTTGCAACAAGCAAACATCATAAGCTGTGAGTTGTGAAGACCATTTGAGGGCAAGCATCATTAGCTTGTCTTCATCTCCTTTACAAGAGGATACCTTTTTTCTTAGATTTTTTTCCTTCTAATTAATGCTACTAAATCTTCAATAAATTTTCGACAAGTGTACATGTGGACTTCATGTACATATACAAATATATACACATATATAAAGAAGAATACGCCAGTATATAAATTTATTTTTTATCCATGGACTTTTCACTTTGGTTATCCTAAACTTAGCGTCTATTTTGATCCTTGAACTTTTGAAATTCTAAACCTTTGAAATTTCTATTTTAGTCCCTAAGTTTTAAATGAGTAATGGTTTTCGTCCTTACTTTTTTTGATAAATTAATTACCTAACTTGGAGTATGTATACCAACGTGTTATCATGAACATGTATTTCAAACAACATTGTTGAAAATTATAGTTGGGTTATTGAATTTTAGGTCGCAAAGTAATATAATATAAGAAACAAAATGGTCACTTTTAAAAAGTTTGGGGACTAAAATAGATATTGTGAAAGGTCAAGAGCAAAAGCTGTTATTTTTTAAAATGTTAAAGAACACTCTTGATCCATGTACTTAACGATTTAGTCTTTGTACTTTCAAATTGATAATAATTTAGTCCTTAAACTTTAGTATATAACAATAATTTAGTTTATTAAGTTCAAAATTTATAACAATTTAGTCTATGAAAAAGTCTCATCAAAAGAATGGCCCATTAAGGGAAATTTGGCCCAAAGCCCAATTTAATCCAAATTCACTAAAAGAGAATGAGCTTTATGAGGAGTTAGCCCATGACTGAAAAAAAAGCCCCAAGTTCAAGGGTTAAGTCTAACGTCAACCAAACCTAAGCCCATATAAAACTTATGAAAACTCTATAGCTAGAGGAGCCACTATTCATTCGATGATAAGAAAATTTTAGCACATATTAGATCTAAAACTCTTGTGGTTACGTAAACTCCTAAATAGAAAAATTATAGAACCCCAAAATTCGATTTGATATAGTCTAAGGAAGAAGTTAGAACGGATTCACCTTGATAATCAATATCGAGTGTAAAGAAACTTGTTTCTAAGCTCAAGGTTCACGTCACTCCATAAGTGTAATTTGATCGACATATTTGAATGATTCTAGTTTGCAAATTTAAACATGATAGGCAGAGAAAGTAGCTGGTAGGTAACCAAGGTTTTAAAGAAGCAATTTTATCATTTCACTCTAAACTCAAATATGAATTTTACAATAAGCAACAAATGCATTATATAGCTTTTAGCTAGAAAAAAATCCAAAATGAATGCAAGGGAAAGAGAACAGTTGTAACCTGCAAATACATTGAGACAAGTAAAATTAAGGATTTGAAACTAAAAAAATACATTAAAATGAGCAATAAATCAGAAAATGAAGTCCTTAGTCAGCCTGTTTGTAACCTCGCAGATGTAAATGAAGCTATCTTGATGAGTTTGAAATAGCTTCAAAGCATATAGTTTCATTAATCAATGCTTGACTTAGACTAAAATAAGTTTAAGATTCTCCTTAGTTAATTTAATTCAACTTTTGCTTCAATTCTAATGCAATATTACTTTCTTTAACTTGAGTCTAACTTCACAGTTTATCATAAATAAAGTTCAAGTGTATTTAATGAAACTGCATATTTGAAGCTATTCTTCATTACTGTTGGGATCGAGCATAGCCTTCGAACCGAACGTGAGACGAGTCCTTACCTCATATGGCTCAAACTGGAGATCGAGGGAAGTATATGAGATTGCAGTCTCAATGGACGCACGATCTAGTGTTGATCTATTGTCAACAACAACCATTGGCACCCTTTTCTCTACTAAAATCACTTTGAATGAGTAAGGTTTTGTTATGTTTTATCTCTGCAGCCTCCACAAATCCTTATTATTTTAAGTGAGATCTTCGTCGTCTAAATGGCGAAGTGTTCAATATCACATATGTTTGGCTTGTATTTTAAGGACAGGATCACGGTGTCTCTTAAATGTCATCGGTTAGACTTCCTCATTTTTGACAATATCATTAGTTGTCAAATTGATCTAGTTTGTCGGATTCTATGGACAAAGATGTAGGGAGGAGTTTTAGATTATAGGGTCTGTGATATTCTTCAAGCAAGGTACATCATGCCATGAGGACCAACTGATGAAGAAACATGTGGAATATGAAAGCAGGTCTCCGATTGAGGGGTTATATTTAAATTTGAGGCATTAAAGTATAGTTTTTATGTAAATTTTTCTTGCAAACTTCATTTGGAATTCACATCTATTTTATTTAATAGGTCTTATAGGCCCAAGAATGAGGTTATGAGCATTTATGAGACACATTTAAAGAAACTCATAAATTTATGTAACTTAAACACTATTTACTTTAGGTTTTAGTTTAGGGTTTGTTTAATTAGGTTATCTTATATATTCGGGACTATTTAGAGCCCACACTTAAACATTTGAGGGTTAGAAAATGGATGAAAGATTTGAGGGTTAGAAAATGGATGAAAGCTAGGAAAATAGCCTTTAATCCTTGTTTATTTGCTCCAAATTGTGCGCATGTGTATTTTCATTTTTTAGATCTTACACGCCTTAAAAACCTTCAAGTTTGATTGATCATCAAACTTGTGGAGCATTTCGACTTTAGATTAAGAACGAAAGTTCTTTCTATTCAAAGTCTTGTTCGTCAATGTTAGTTTGTTTCTTCTTCCTTTGAGTGATTCCTTGGTATACACTAGGTATTACCGTGTGTGTTTAGAAGGTGCTTATTTTCACTAGAATTGCCTAGTAGTAAGTTGGGTATATCACTTGGTATTAGAGCTGGGCCATATCCTCACCTGTCCATCTGATTTTCTTTACAACTTCAAAACTTGTTTTCTCTCGTGTTCTAAAACTTGTTTTCTCTCGTATTGCATTACATCTCTATTTGAACAAAAAAAAAACAAACTTAAAACAAAAGGAAAAAAGAGAAATTTGTTGTCTCCTATGAAAATTAAATAAATCTACTGCTGCACGAGTTTGTGTTGAATAGTTGTTTGCCTTTCTGAGCTCAATTTGAGTTCAAGTTGAATAGTTTTATTAAAGCTATGAGTCTACTTTCAATGTGGAAAGTAACATTTCTACACTGTACATACTTGTTTTGTTTTAATTGAAATTTGGTGATCCCAAAGTCAAATGTCTTCAAAGCAGTGCCCATTGTAAAGATTGAGTATAATTTTAATCTTGAAAGTTTGAGTTCCATGGAATATATCAGTTGATACCAAACAGTTCACTAATAGACTTTCAATAGTTTCACCTGCTGCAATTTCTGACATTCAAAAATTGTATTTTATTGCTCATTGGTTTTGAACCAAAACCTGCTATCCACACCAGTTACCACAAATCTGAATCTTTTTGCTCACTGTTTGTTTTGTGTAGCCACCTAAGAAGTACGGACATGGACACGCGACACGGATACGACACGACACGGACACGACATGCTGGGAATACGTTAATTTTTTATATGATTTTTAATTAATATTTAAATAAAAATTTTATATATCTATAAAAGAGAACCTAACTCTAGCCATAATTTTTCTCTCATAATCAAGAATACCTAATTTTCATCTTGGATTCCCCTCTTCACACTTAATAGTCTAACCATAGTTTTTATTTGTTTCGTCACAACCCGTTATCTCCTACTTCTTCTTCTTCTCGCCTACTCTCCTCTCCTCCTTCTCCTTTCTAAAAATTGTCGCCTCTTCTTCCTTTTTTTTTTGTTCACCTATCTTTATAAGTTTGGGATAGTACGTGACTCTTGGGTTCATTTTTATTTGGTTTCTAGAGAAGAAAGAAGACCTATAACTTGGTCGTCGGTCGATGAAGAAGAAATAAGAAAACTAGGTAAAAGGAAAAAAAAAATTTTAAAAAAGACCCTCGCATGTCCCAGCCGTGTCCTCAACCGTGTCCCATTTCTTAAAAATAAAAAAATAAACAATTAATTTTGGACACTTGCCCGAGCGTATCGGTGTCCAACACCGACACTTCGCCATTTTAAGCGTGTCCGTGCTACCTCGGTAGCCACTGATCTGACTCAGTAATAACACAAATCTAAGCCACATAGGCAGCTCTCTTGGGGACTATTTTCTTTTTCCACAAGTTTTAGATTAATCTAAAAGTTGAATTGAGTACTAAAAAAAGGACCAGAAGTCTGTCTCTACTTCACCATTTGATACAGCAGCCATCTTGAGTGATCTACACGTACTCATTTCTTTTCTAAATACTGTTGTGCAAGTGTACACTATTCGAGTGGTAAGAACGATAAAAAAAATATATCATATTGACAAGGATTGTTATAACAAAAACACTCCATAAATCCTTAAGAAATATGTGACCAAATACAATATTTTTTAGCTAAACTACTTAACAATAAAGTAAATTGCACAAGTGAAATAACACTCGAGAGAAGTTAGAGTATGTGAGAGAAATGACTAAAGGGAAACATAACAAAAACAACTCAATGAGGAGAAAAATGCATACTATACTGCTAATAATTGAAGTTTGCTATAACTGCTAGCCAAACAGATGTGGTATCTTTCTAGATTACCAAGATTTCACGTAACTCTCATTTAGATTAAAAAATTATCAAAACAATTGTAAGTTATACTAAGTGGATCTTATTCCTAAGCACCCACTCTCTATATTAGACAATAGATCTAGTATAAATCTTTCATATCCTAGTAATTTCGTTCGAAAACTAAAAGGATTTTTAATTCAAACAGAAACAACTTCAATGTCGAATATCAATGTTTACCAATACGAGCTCTTTCCCTCTTAGGATTGATGATGAATGCTTAGAGGCAGCCTTCATTTGAAGTTTTAATATCACTCCTAAAATGTGTAGTGCAACAATCTTTAGGGTAAAATGGGGTCCATAAGCAACAATAGCCCTTTTTCATTTATTGTAGTAATTTCTCGAGTAAAAGCTTGTTGTCACTTTCAGTTCTCAAATTCTAGAATTAGCTCCAATGCTCCTGTATCTACTGTCCTGCCACAAAATACTCACAATCAGAAGCTTTCATTATATTCTACAATATACAACACAAAATTAACTTTTATTTGAATAAGCTTGTTTTAAGCCTGGGATACGTATAATCAGAGCTAAACTTTTTTCAAATACTTCTCCATCCAAGGTCATTTTCTCCTAAAATAATTCTCTTACGGATAGTTACCAGCAAGGATGATAGTTTGACCCTCGAGCACTCTCGTGAAAGGTCCATCAATCTTTCGTTTTTCTCTAAAATGCTAGCTATTTTTCTCTCAATTTCTCTCTCTCCCTCCTCATGGTCTCTCTTGCTTCATTTAAAACACTAATTTTCACAAGTTCATACTTATTACACCATATGAGACTGAGTTCGATAACGAAGTTCAAAAAGTCTCCCACGAATCCAGAAATGTACCAAGAAGTCATAATCCTTGTATTTCATTTTCAAACTTGATATTCATTCTAGCAAGTTGATTAATGATACTTTGGAACGAAGTCAAGTGATCTAAGATAGGTGTTTCATCTTGATACTTCAAAGTCATCATTTGCTTGATCAGAAATAGCATATAATTACTCAAGCTTGTTCACCATAGTTTGTACATGGTGTTTCTTCATCAATATGATTTAGAATATTTTCTTCTACCCAAATCTTTATAAAGCCACATAGACATATTTCCCATTCTAAATTAGTTTTATCTTCAAGCTTTCTCAGGTGAAAAAAATGGAAAGATAGAAATCCTTCATAGGTAGAACATATTCCATTTTTATTTTCAAACTTGATAATTTTAGTCTTCAAAATTACCATTCTACTTGTACTAGTTTTTATTATTCAACACGAGGTTTAATTAATTACAACCTAACTCTGATACCACTTTGTTGGGATAAATATTTAATTTTATGGATCAATTATCCTCTATTGTGTGAACCTAAGAAGAAATAGCAAATAGAAATAATTTGAACAATCACAAGACACAAATAATTTTAATGTAGAAAAACCTCCTCAAGGCAAGGCGGGTAATAAAAGAACCACGGACCTAAGTCAAAATCTCAACTATAATCGATAATGGGCTACAACAAACTTTCCTAACGACAAATACAGACATACATATCTTGAGACAATAAATCTCGACAAATACGGAAAGGAAACAATACAAGAGAAGAAAATTAGAAAAATCTTTCTTTTTTCTTTAATGTGACACCCAACTATCTATTGTATCTGACTGTAGGCGAGTTCTAAAACAAATCTCTACCGTCCCGATCGAAGAACCTAGTATTATTGTAAATACGGTGTCAAAATTTCAACTCCATCACCACCGTTCGACCTCAACCTCTAAAGATGCTGAAAATATCTATATACGGAATCCCTTTCTTTTCTATTTTTCTCTCAATTTCTCTCCCACCCCACCTTCTGGCGGCAGCAGCATATTAATCACACAAAAAATAGAAAGGAAAAAAAAAAAAAACTTGTGGCCCACTAACGGGGCCTCTAATTTTGAACTTTGATAAAGTATTTAGGAATAGAAGTTTTTGACATTTTGAAATAGAGGAATTGTCACGGTCATATCATAAATTATATTCCACAGATAGCTATATTTTTAAATTTTACAAATCTGAAATTTTCTATTAATTTCAAGATTGCATTCAATTATTATTATATTATTTAATTAAATTTGTATTTTATTTAAATTATTAGATTTGATTCTCATTGAAAGTTCCCAAATTATCATTCAAAGTTTCCAAATTTATATTTTCTCTATTAAATATTATATATTCAAAATTCCAATAATCAATCTACTCATCCAATTTATTCCCTTATTTTTCCCTATTTAATGATAATCTCTAAATCCTTCTATTTATAATAAAAAAATTTCTCAATATTAATTTTGTCGGAATCTGTCACCTGCCATTACAATTTTTTCATTTCTCCTAACCATACACTCTTTTAATATTTTCAATTTTATAATTGTTTAATTTTTCGGATTTTCTGGAGTATATTTTTTTTTCTGACGTTCTTTTTCTAACGTTTTCTTTTAACATTTTTTTTGCAATATGATAAATATATACTCCTCCAAAATGTTATATAGTATATAACTTTTATTAGTTTATACTAAAGTATTAGATTATATAATATATTCCGACTCTTAAATAATAGATTTTTCCTTTTAATCTTCTAATACACAGTATACATATACTTCTCATTATATATTAAACTAGAAGGTTATATAATATATACTTTTTTTTATCTAACTTATAGTATACCTCAATAGGTTATATAATATATACTGGTATATACAATTTTATCTAATCTTTATTTTCTCGTTTAGAAAAAAAAAAAAAAAAAAAAACCTTAGCCTTTTCTCCTTCCATTTTTTTTTCTTTTTTATTGCAGCGCCCCTGTTCTTGGTGATTTCCCAGTCACCTCCGTCTTACTCCGACGAGACCCACGACGACGTGACGACCCACGAGCAGCAGTGCCTCTGTCTCCCTCTAGCGATTCTCCACGAGAAGCAACGACGATTTGTGATTCGAACAACAATAGCAACCACAAAACATGCAACCCGAACAGCTTGACCAGTCAGACTCAACGATCCACGATGTCTTCTCCAATGTTCCTCGTGGCAGCATCACCGGTGGCATCAAATATATAGTAGTATGATCGTCGCGAGAAAGGGAGAGATTAGGGTTTCATGGAATGGAATGAAAGAGAGAGGGAGGAATATGTTATTTTTAAGAGAGAAAGATTTAAAATGAAAAATCCCTAAATTAACGATTTTTTCTATTTTGATTTTTTCTTTAATTGTTTATTAAATATATATAAAATATGGCAAATTTGTAAAATGTTAGGAGAGCAAAGCCATTTTAAACATTAAATCATTTATGTAATTAGGTTGTTAAATGAAGCTCCATGTGTACTCCCTTTGTCGGTAATGATGAAATAGAAACTAAATTCAAAACTAACTTTTACATTTTAAAAATCTACGAATCAAATAAAAACTACCAAATAAAAGCCAAATTTATCTATTAACATCTTTCTGACGAGAATGTCATGAGTTCAACCACTAGAGAAATATAAATCCAAAATTTAAAAAAGTTTAAATTCTTTAAATTTAAAAACTAAATATTAATACTAAAACAGATTGACCAAAAACATTTTTCCATATAAAATACTTCAAAAGTCAAACAAAGATTCATAATGATTTTACTAAAAAATAAAGACAAAAAAGTTCCATATACCCAATTCCACTAGCATGTGTCGCCCACAGTGGAAGACGATATGATCTAAAATCTAAATAGAATTTACATCCAAATCCAGTACAAAATAATCAATCAAATTAACCAAAAAAAAAAAAAGAGAATCAAAATCAATTTGATTTATACACGTCCGAATTTTCTGCTCCGTTTGCCCACCGTCCTTATCCACTCCGCCGACCATGAAAATGGTAAGGCGAAGGCGAAGACGACGATGACGTCGACGAAACGCTGCCTCCCAAATTCCCGTCGCCGTGGAGCAAATCCGACAAGTAGTTCCCCAAATCGTCCGGCGCAAATCTGACCTCCGAATCAGATCCGTAAATATTCTCCAACCGCGGCCGGTACTTCCCGTAGAACTCGCCGTACAGCGTCCCGATTTTCTTCGCCAACGAGATCTTGATGTGCTCCCGCAGCTTCGAATCCGCCACGATCCACGACGCCTGGTGCCTGTACGCCTCCTCGAACGCCAGATTGAAGTCGTGGAAGTGCTTCCTCGCCCGCTCCGGCGAGATCTCCGCCGTCGGATTCTCCGGCAGCGCCGCCATCACTCTGCTCCATCCCATCCGCAGGTAGCTCGACGCGTACTGCTTCACCTTCGACTCGTGGCTCTCGATCCACTCCTCTCCGAGCACGAATCGGAGATTTGATCCTCGGACCTTTACCACGACGTACTCCAAATTGTTCGCCAGAAAGATGTACGACAGCGGCGCGTCGTGGTACACCTCCGCCTTGCTGTCGAGCTTCGAAAGGAGCACCAGAATGAGCCACGCCACGCGCATGGTGAAAGGATTTTCGTCGCCGCCGAAGACTGATTCCGGCAGCGGAGAGTTCAGCATCAACGGCCAGTCCGCGACGATTCCCGGTAGGATTCCGCTGTAGTCGCTGAGGAACGAGAGGTAGTTCATGACGTAGCGCGTGAGCGGATGAACGCCGCCGCTCGGCACCGGAGTTTTCGAGGAATCCTTCTGGATGTGAGCTTCGAAGTCGACGAGCATGGCGCGGATGCTCTCGCCGATCTTCGTAAGGGAGTGGTCGATTAGAGATCGGACGGAGGACGTCGATTCGCAGGAGAACATCGATTCGATCTCCGGCAACAGGTCGTAGATCGCCTCGTAGAGGTCCAGAATCAGGAAAATTTTCTCGGGAGTTTTCTTCGATTTCACCGCCATTTCCGGGAAGCCAAACAGAGTCATGGCGCTCTCTTTCGTAATCTCTGAGAAAACCGATTCTCTTATGGACGCGGAGGCCGAGAAAACCTGATAGCATAGAAATCTCTCCGATTCGAAGAATGTTCTAACCGCGATTTTCACAGCGTTGAGCCAGTTCTTGATCTTCACCTCCAAAACCTCCCACTCCATCCTGTTGACATGGTGGAAGCTAGTCTTCGCAACTCCGAGATTGTACAATCCTTCTTCAACAATCGATTTCCGATTAACAGTGTAGATTTTCACACACTCTTTTCCATAACCAGCAGAAATCATACAATCCGCAATCGATTTCAAATCCGCCATGGCCGTCCTCGAAATCCGCTCCTCCTCCGTTACAGTTTCGTTAGCGAAACGCAAATCGTCCTCTTCAGACTCATCCTCCAGATCTGAGTTAGTGGTAACCGCAGAACCCCTAGAGGATCTGTTAGAAATCGATTCAGGATCGAGATGTCCCCGATTCTCTGTCAGAATCTGGTGAAACTCCCTCTGTAATCTCTTCATCGCGGTCTGCATCAGATTTTGGGCGTGGACGAGGTGGTGAGAATTGGAGTGCTCGGAGCCGAAATACTGCATCGCCGTCTGCAAATCCGTGACGGCCTTGAGGTACCGCTTGGCCTCGTGGCGGTCGTCTTGGAACAGAGGAGTGATGTCGGCGTAGGAGGAGGCGGCGCAATCCCACTGCGTTATTAGGGTTTCTGCAACTTCGATGTTCTCCTCCATCAGAGACCTGCACAAGCCGTGCGTTCTCACCGGAGAATGCGACGGCGTCGTTCTGGCAGGGGAATGCGACGGCGTCGTTCTCGCCGGAGAATGCGACGGCGTTAAAGATTTGAAGAAATGGTTTCTCATGCTTGGGGGAAAAGAAAGATTCGAAGAAATGGCTATGGCGGCTAAGGGAAAAATGTTGGGGATGAACAGAGATGCGCGAGAAGATTTTATAGAGAGAGAAAAATGGGAGTGGGTTTTATCCGGAAGTTTCGAAGCAGCAAAAATGGCGATCGAAGCATTTTGGACCGTTTGACTGAGTTTGTTGTTTTGTGAGACAGCAACTCGAACGAGTCAACTCAGAGTTACGCGGTCTTGAACGTTTCTTTTTTTTTTTTTTTTTTTGGATTCGGCTGCCGTTGTTGCTCCTGGTTTTAATTTGACCCTCGAGGATTCGGATTGGTCAAAAACGGAGACAGAGGGAGGCTACTCACTTTATTATATTACTATTAATTTTTATTTTTTTCCTTCGTCCAATGGAGTGCTGACATTTGTCGAAATATAAATATAATAATAATACCACGTCTTTCAAGTCCCAATCAAATATTTTAGGTATGAAATTGCACAAAATATTTTTTAAATGGATAGTTTGTTAGTGGCCCTTTTCATTGATAAATCAGTATTTTATGTATAAAATAGTAAAACATATTGGTTATTTTTTTTATCTCATTATTACGGGTTGATAATTATTTTGTTTTTTATTTATCTACTTTTAAAAATTAAGTTTGTAAACACTATTTTTATATATTTCTTTATTTTTCTATCTATTTTTAAAAATTCATTTTTAAAATATAAGTCAATTTTAAAGAAAGAAAAAAGTTTTCAAAAACTTGTTTTTTGTTTTTTGAATTTACTTAAAGAATGTAAATACGTTTTTAAAATTCAGGCTAACATAATTTTTAAAAATAGAAAATTAAAAAGAAAGAATTGCAAGAGTTATTATTATTCACATAATTTTCACATTTTAATGTAATAAAATTAATCTACCATTTTTTAGTGCAATAATATTAACATGTCCAATCTTATAGTCAAAGGGTATTATGGTAACTCAATTAGCCTTTTTAAGTGAAACCGAAACATTAAATTTAGTTTTAGAATACTTGGATGGTCTAAAAAAATAAATTATGTTACTAACATAATTTATTTTTTTAATTCAACAAATGTGAGGTGAAAGTTACGTTCGAACTTCCAAATTATTCTATAATCGAAATCTTATTCATTCAATATTGTTTCATAATTTTGAATTCTTTTTTTTTCTCTCTCTCTTCTCATTTTCTTTTCTTTTTGTCTCGTATGTTTTGAGTCGCACATTCTCCATATGTCGCAAATTACCACATAATATATTCGTTCAAATAATTTATAATATGACGTATATATTTAAAGAGTGAGAATTAAAAGATATTGCATATTAAAAGAACTATAGTGTGGTTAAATACGACAAGTATATAGTTACAATATACCATACAAAGTCGTTGTCTAGTATAAAATTATAAATACAAAACTCTTCCAATAATGCATGACATATATTATTCTTTTAATAAAAATAATGTATATTAATTTAATGGTATTGTGACTCGTGGACCACGCGAAGATGATTTCTTGAGACCAAACCAAAAGTTGAAAGGATAAATGAGGAAAATGAATGGAGTGGGGTGTTGTGGTTTTGGAATATATGTTCCCTTTATTGTCTCATGATTGAGTGGTTTTGGTTCCCCATGGCTTGTTCTTTTCATCTTCTATGTTCTCAATCTAATATTTTATTGGTCAAGGTTTAACTTTAAGTTAAATATATTGAAGGATCCTAACGTATCGACCACATGTCAATCAATATTAGATCGAAAAGTGTCGAGTCATCATGATGACACGCAGTTTGAAGGTCGAATCTTTCAGAGGAGAATAAACAGCTCGGACCTAAGTAAAGTTCGAAGTGATATATATGATGTTCATTGTTCGAATCTTCATCAAAGGTCGAACCGACCTAAAATTATCTAAACAGCTGACCTAATTTGTAAATGTCGAACCGATGTTTATAGCATTTCGCGTTCGCTTACTTCTAACCACTTTTCAAATAATACGTCGTGGTTTACAGGGTGGTCGTAACGATTTAATCAATAATGTCGAGGCTCCAAAATTTATAAATAGGAGATCAAACCCAGTTCATTTTCCAGGTATGCAAGGCTATTCTATATCTTTGAGCAATAGATCAAACTGGCTTGAGCGTAGGAACTCTTTCTCTCTTTGGACAGGTTCTGTCTTTCTCCGGCCACACCCGAATCTGAACTTTGCAAAGTTTGTCAATTTTTGTATTAAACACCTAAGTAATTATCAATTTAGTCTTTTTGATGTTTTAGAATTTCCAATCTTTCTCTTAATTATATATTTATTAATAGATGATTCATATATATAATTAAAATTTTTCATTATAATTTCTTTTAATTTTATTAACAAAAAAAATTGATGTACAATTAAATATTGTTTTTATGTATATTTGATTCATTGACATACCATTTGTCAATTGGGAGTACGTAGTCAAACAACCGCAAGAACTTCCCACTGTGATAGATGCCCCACCAGATGGAGGGGTTGTTCAGAGGTTGGGAGATTGTTGTAGAAATCATCCTACTGGCAAACCATTTCAATAGTACAGTGATGCTGAATGTTATTTTAACTCATAAAAGTTAACTAGCACATCAACGAAACTTAATATATTTTTTTCTGAAATAAATTAATTGAAATTTTGTTTATATATTTGAAGTAAAAATGAAAAATTTAAAAGATGAAGTACGAAATTGATAACTGCCGAATTACTTTATATATTTAACCTTTATTTGATGGAAAACACCCGGCACCACTAAAATTAAATGATCGAGAGATAAGTGTCGACAAATTACATTTTATTACTAATACTTTCAAAATCAATGATAAAATTGAATGTCGTTAATTAAAATTAAAATCAATTACAAACAGACAAATACTTCTAAATTAAATAAAATAGACATAAAAGTTGAAAAATTAAACGTTTTTTTTTTCTTTGAATAGGGTGGGAGATGGAACTCACAACGTTGGAGGTATATGTCAATTATCACTTAGCTATGCTCGTTTTGATAATTAAACAGTGTTAAATGGTCATTTGACAATTATACAAATTAAATATATATGACTTTGGTCCAATCAAATTGTGAAAAGTCAAATAAACCCAAGTAAATATACACTCAAAGCCAAATAAGCCCATCCCATATGAGACTGATAAAAATCTCTAAAGATAAATAATTAGGTCATTCACCGTTTAAAGAAATTAGAGATTATGAATATTTTATTAGCAATTTTTTGTATTGAAATACCTAACAAAAGTTTAAATATTATGGTCAAATTAAAATTTTTAAAATGTTAAGCCGATTTTTTTTCGTATTTAAAAACATTATATATAGTATACATATAAAAGCTTTTTTTGTATAACTAGGACGGACTGTATCTTATTGCATAATCTTTTTATAATTATTAGAATAATTGTTAACCTGAAATATAAATAATATATTAATTATTATTAATAAAATATTATACAATTTAAAATTTTATTAATAATTAAAATTAATTTTAACTATTTTTTGTTTTATAAAAAGCTGTCAATGTTTTATATTAACCTATCTATTAATTGAAAAATAAAAGATATATTATAAAACTAATAATAATTTTAAAAAGTTTCATTTAAATAACTCTATAATATTATAAAATTTTTGAGAATTTATTAAAAATTATAATAGACTCTTACCATTAAAAAAAAGATTAAATATTTCATTTGAATTAAATACTTTTGTCTATTATTCATCTCAAATATTAGGTAGCTTCCTTTAAAAATATTTATGATTATATACTTATATTATTGTTATTAGGAAATAAGAGAAAAATAATTTTAAAAACATGTTAAATTTACTTTGAATCTATAGTACATTGAGCTAATAAATTTCAAAGTAGGCAGAAATATTCTAAAATAAAAATAATATTAACTATAAAAGAATAATGAAAAATATAGTAAGTAAAAACAAAAAACAAAACAAAAAAAGGTCTAGATATATACATATTTGTTAAAATAGAATTTATCCCACCTCATAGTTGGAAAAAAAACATCATTATTAAATTACATCAAAGTGAAATATTGCATCATCTCAAATTAGATTTGAGATATAGATCACATGAGTAACATTGTCTTGAGTTACTTCAATTTCAAGAAGAAAGAGACTAAGAGCAACAGATTGAGAAAGACTAATAATAAAGAAAAAATGAAATTTAGTTTTGAGTTCACAATAACTCATGAAATTATAATATTAATTTTTTTTATACAATATGTGAGTAGGGATTCGAACTCTAGGTCAAAGATAAGTGCCTTAACCTCAGTTTGACTTATAATAATATTAATTAATTAAAATTAAAGAAAAATTCTTTAAATTATTGGGTAATGAAACAACTAATCTTTTCATAGTCTAATTTTTTTTATCTTTCATTTATTTATTATTGTTAATAATTAATTAATATTCACGAAAAAAATAATTAATTAATATATTGCTTATGAATAATTATTAATGACATATTGTGTAAATTTAAAATTTGACCATGGATAAAATAGTTTAAAAATATTTATTAAAAAATAGTTTTAAAATATTTATTAAAAAATAGTTTTAAAATATTTGTTAGGGTTGTTAATTAATTTATTATTTATTATTGATAATTAATGCATTTATTCATTATTTAACATTAATTTTATGTGACATGTTTTGTAAATTTATAGATCGAAGAGAGGGTATAGTCTAAAAATATTTGTTCAAAATCCTTTTTTAATATATCGTAGATGTTGAACTTTTTAAATTGAGATTAGATTATTTTATTTATTATAATTATAATTATAATTTTTTTTTAATTTTATTATTGAGAAATGAAATGACCAAAAATTTTGTATCCATATTTTAAGATTCCATACAAATAAATTAATAATTTTTGATAATTAATTTATTAATTTACTATTTAATTAATTAAACACTTTTTGATGTATTAACTTCGTAATTTTTTTCAACAATAAAAATATGAACATGTAAATCAATTTACATGACAAACAAATATTCTAAATGAAATTGCTCAAAATAATAATATTATAAAAAATAAAAAAAAACACTAATTATAAAAGAACAATAAAAAACAATAGTAAAAAAAAAATTGTAACTATACACTCAATCTTTTAGAGTACATATGCTCACTGTTGATAATTGTCGAATACTATTATTTAACTTCACAAAATTGTGAAACAGTAAGGTCGCAAGCCTAGTACTCGAGAAATTGCATCCATTGCAATTTGATGAATTTGCCACCAAAATCTCGAGATGTTTTCAAGATTGAATAATCTTTTAAAGATGTTTAGAAGCAACCAAAAAGTAAAGAAGTAGTGAAACTCTCTATTGTGAAAAACATGCTAAAAGAAAACCTATTTTTTAGCGGTAGAGGATAAAAAGTTACAAAGACTTTTGAAAAATTCTGAAACTCTTGAAATTTTAGAATGAATTATAATTAACGGAAAAAAAATAATTTTATATCGTAAGGAAAACTTTCTGTGTTCTAACATTTTTAATCCTTTACATTTATTAATATTGTTAATTAATAATTAATTTAATAATTATAATAATATATTAATAGCATAGTTCGTAAATTTATTAAGGGACAAAATTGTCTAAAAAAGTTTTTTCTACCTCCTCGGATTTAATATAATATAGATATAGATATTGATTTAGTTAATTTCGACTTTACCCATCATTTAACTACTTATTTCAATTTTTTGCCCTTGACGATTATTAAAATTTTCAATTATAATAAAAATTTAGTACAAATGTAATTTTTGAATAAATTAAAGATTTGTGATAAAAATTTAAACTGGTTAACTACGTAATCATGCACAAAATGGGAGGGTAAAAAAACACTATTTATTTATAATAAGAAGAGAACAAATCATGACACATGGACTCAATTAACCATATTTTTATAGAGATATACGTAAACATGCATAAACTTTACCTAAACTTAGTCAAATTATATTTTGTCCATGCATGATTGGTTAGTTATAAGTTATAATCATATATTGCTAAAAGATCCTAAAAAAATAAAAATAAAAATAAAAAAAAATAAAATCATATTGCTAAAATACCCTTTTTTTCCTTTTTTCTGGAGAGAGAACTTTTTGGCGTGCTATCGATTGTGGCTTTGAAAACGTTTGAAGATTCCTGGTTGGATGGGACAGTTCCGCACTCCTAAAATTATTTCTTTATTTATATATATATATGTATATATTGGGTTTAAATATTATTTTAGCTATTGTATTTTCTATTTTCTATTTTATTTAATTATGATTATTATATTTTTTTAATCTTATATATATATATATATATATATATATATTTATTGTGTTTAAATACTATTTTAACTATTGCATTTTCTATTTTGTTCTATTATGATTATTATATTTTCAAAACAGATTATTTTAATCTTTGTATCTAGGGTCATTTGTTAAGTTCTCGTTTCTTTTGTTTGGTTTCCAAATTTTATTAAGAAACCTAAGCATTAAGTAACTAATTATCTTTTTTTGTTTCTTATTTTTTTAAATATTTACAAAATTAATTTTGAAAACAATAAAAACAAGTTTTTTATTTCTCGTTCAGATTTTCAATATGTTACCCAACATAAAAATAGATGCTGTTTGATTATTTTTGAATTTATGGGTGTTGGGTCATGCAATTTAGGGCTCGTTTGGTAACGTTCCCGTTTCCAAATTTCTTAAGAAATCTAAGCATTTTACAACTAACTTTGTTTTTTGTTTGTCTTTTTTTGGAACATTTGTATAGAAAATTTGGGAACAATCAAAATTCTATTTTCTTGTTCCCATTTCCAATTTGTTCTAAAAAATAAATAAAAACATTGTTTTATCCTACTTGAATTCTTGGAGGTCCATACAACCCATTTTTTCATTAAAAATAAAGAAACAAGAAACATGAACATTACCAAATGAGCCCTTACTTTCCAAACATTATTATACTTTCCGAACGTCCATTTTGGTCCCTAACCTTTTAAAAAGTGACCATTTTGGTCTTTTCACTTTCCCTTTTATCTTATTTGTTTCAATCATAATTTTAGTACAAGTGCACTCGTTAAATTTCTTGAAATATGACATTAAATTTGTGTTAAACGATTAGTAAAATTTTTGCAGATAAAGATTAAATCGGTCACTTTTAAAATGTACAAGACTAAAAGAGACATTTTGGAAGTATAGAAATTAAAATAAACAAAAGTTAAAAGTACATAGACTAAATAAATCGCATGAAGGGTAGATAAGAAAAAAGATATTGGAACCAAAAGTAACATTTAATTTTTTTTTTGAGAAATAAAAGTAATATTAAATTTAAACCAATATATTTCTTTCATTATTAAAGATGAAGGAATACCAACGTCTTTAATAGTATTTTATACCAACTAGTCAAATTAGTTTGTCTCTAGGAAAAAGATATTTCTATCGATCACATGGGTTCTTCCTTTTTTTTTCTTTTTAATCACTTTTTCCAATAAAAACGTTCAAAATGTGAATCTTATTTTGTGTTTATCTCTATAAATCTTTTTATCAAACTATTATTCTTTACATCTTTTAAAAAATTATTTTGCTTATATTTTAGTTTTTGTTTCGTTAAAGAAAATAACATATTGTATGTATTAAATATGACATGTGAGACGTTGTAGTTTGTTTTCCTATCTTGAATCTGGTTACCATATATAATTTTAGAAATTAACTGTTCTAAATATAATAGTATTAATTATTATTTTAATATTATTACAAATTTATATTATTATTTTTGATATTTTAAACCCAAATCAAGATTAGATAGGAGAAATTAAACTTCAAACTTGACAGTAAAGCAAGATTTAACAGAAAAAAAAAAGGTTAGAAAAACATTGATTGCCGTAGAAGGGAAATCTGAATCTGAGAAGGGATTTCTAAGAGTTTTAAACTCGTATAATTGGTGAGATTTAAGAAATATCAATATAAAAAATATACAGTGAAAAGAATTAAATTTATACCCTTAGACTTTGAGTAAGATTAAAACTAATAATTAATGTTTTGGAGGACTTTTTTAGACACTTATTTGATAATCTAAAATTATCTAATTCTGTACTTTTAGATTTCTGCATGATTTTATTTTAATACCGATTTTATCTATATTTATTGCATTTATATTTATTATAGTTATTTTTTTTTAAATATAAAAGATTTAATTCCATAAATTGTTATCACAATCCTTTAATTATTATGGTCCCATACAAATTTTCAACGCTAATCCCTTAATTCACTCTTTCAAAAAATTTATTCTCTTGATTTACCAATATTATTAATTACAAAAATATCCAAATCATTCTTTCTCGTTTTGTAATTTCCCACCGTTGGATTTTCCCCTCATTCAACAGTTTCCTCTCTTCAGTAACCTCCCTTTGTACCCTCTGTTTGAGTGGATGTTTTATGGGCTTATTTGAGTGGTTGTTCCCCTTTCTCCGCATATAATCTAAATCCCATATAAACTCAGTATAAAGAATCAAACTCACAATAAGATATATCTCCATATATACAATTCAGAGCAATAATTGAATTTCAATAGCCACTAGCTAGCTTCTAAATTACAAAAGACGAAAAGCATGTAAGAGTTCGCACAACTACTTGAACATTATATATTATATCCGACTAAACTTTTTTGAGTTATAAGATATATCTAGATATAAACTAAATTCCATATAAACTTCGATATCCTACAATTATCTTCAAATTACTTACAACTATCTCATTTAGTTAATACGCTAATTCAAACTAGTTAATAGTTACAACTAAATGATTCTTACTATTTCTATATATTTTTAGAATATACCCAACTTAACTCAATATAAAGAATCAAACTCACTATAATATATATCCCCATATATACAATAGTACACACGAAATCAAAAATCGAAAACAACTATTGGAGACTACTTGGGCAAAGGGTTTAACATATACAATAGTTCACACGAATGAACAATGAAAGGGTTTAACAGTACAAAATAATAATAATAATAATAATAATAGAGTTTTCAACCTTGTACAAATCTGAAAGAGAAAACTATTAGGATATATTGAAATACAAACCTTTCGTTCGGGATAAATGAAGACGAACTGCTCCGACGATGGAGAAAAACGGAGGTAGGGACTGGAGACGAAGGAGTGGACGGAAACGAAACGACAGAGGACGAGTAATCGTTTACGGACTACTCGATGATGAAGAAGAACGGATACGACGGCTGGAGAAGAAGGTACCCAGACGGCAGCCAGAGACGAAGGAATGCAGAGACGACCGAAGACGAAGAGACGAACGGAAAACAGAGGAAGAAGAAAAGTCGAAGGAAGGGCTTTCGATTTTTTTCGAAAATGGATGATTTTGGAGATTTTTGAGGTTTTGGTCTTTTTTTAATTTGGAAAGTATAATTAAGCAAATTTTAAGGTATTTAAATTGTAACTTCACAATTTACTAATTTTGGATTTTAAAAATTATTTAATTTTGAGGTGTAAATACAAAAGAATATAGTAATAATTTGTGGGATGAGTACCATCTTGAATAGGTTGTTTCATGACAAAAGTATAAATTTATACATTTCAATCATTTTATGTAATTATGATTTCTAAATAGAGCATCAATATACTAATCCCTAATATTAAATTTTGAAGGTGGAGTCAATTAAGATTTTAAACTAATAAGTCAAACGGAGCATAATTCGACAGTAATTAACATATATCTCAAACTAAGAAGTTTTAGGTTCGAATCTTCCCGTACCGAAGAAAAAGATTTTAAACTAATAATTTGATCGATTAAAACTCTGAAGTTCCTTCATTAAATTATGTTAGAAGACGTTAGTTAAATTGGGGGCACATATGGATAAAATTATGATTTTATATATTTTATATTAAAAAATAGGAAAAGAAACGTAGTTGACATGATAACGAGAATCCCACCAACACAACCCACTTATCACATTCTCCACCACAATTTGAAATACTCGCAAGAACAAATGCAGTGTCATTGGTTCTGTTTATTTATTTCTTTTTATATTTTTGAAATCACTTTTTCCAATAACAACGTTCAAAATGTGTAAATCTTACTTACTGCTAAGAACACCGGAATGAAGGTAAGTTGAAGTTCAATTACACTTAGAGATCCTATTACGCTCCTCCAACCCTTCTCTCTAATATTAGTAGAGGAATTTTTTGCCGAAGACTTTGTCTTCACTAGTGTGACATCATTGGACTAAGTTCATGGAGCTTTCGAAGAGTTACACCCAATATGAAAATTTTATTTTTCAAATTGTTTCCACACGTTTCTAATGTCGAAAATTAGTGCAAGGCATGTGTTTAATTAACATTTTCAGTGCTCGTTAGTTTTTTTAGGTGTTAGTTAACTTTTTAGTGAGTGAGTGTGAAGAAAATTAGGGAGTTTGTAGGATTAGTGGTTTTTAGTGACCTAGCCGTGTCGACTACCGAGAATTTGAAGGGTAGAGGTCTAATTTGTGGGTTAGTAGTCAATTATTTAATTTCCTAAAAAAAGTTACCAATTTTAAGGTCAACCAACAGTGAGGGACAAAACCGGAAGTTATTAAAATACAAAGGAACTAAAATCAAACCTTTTAAACAATAGAGACCACGAAAAAAGTTCGAACCATTAAAGAATAAAGCAACATATTTAGCCAAAACTCTATAACTTGTTTTCTCATGTTTAAAATTAAAATTTACCTAATAATAATTTAGATCATGTTACAACTAATTATTGTAACAGCGACAACAATCCAAAACTAAGTTTATTTATCAAAGAAAAAAAAAAGTTCTAATTACAATTACTTTTCGTAAAAAAATATTTAGAAATGCATCATTTTAATTTTTCGTACTACACCTTTAAAAGTGATTTTATTATAATAAAAAAATGCTCTTAAATGATTAATGTTTGTTTTCAAAAGTGAGGAGAAAAGAATAGAGTATCACAATTCGCAACTTAATCTAAAATTAATCCAATTTCAAACTAGCTGTTCTTACCAAAAATAATCGGTAATCATAATAAAATCCTGAGAACACTCGTGGATTTGAACCTGCAAAAACAAGTAAACACTCCGACGATCTAGTTAGTCTCTGTGCTAGATAAATTAATTAGAAAGTATAGTCATTAGTTTTCGCATACCGTCTTCATTTAACCATGTGGTATTTATAGATGGGTAGTGGCCCAATGACCGTTGAGGAGCTTGGCTCCTTTTTTGAATTATGCGGTTAGTTTTCCATGAAAATAGGAAAACTGCATGTTAAGTGGGAGAGTGGTTTGGCTGTCGT
Source organism: Momordica charantia (assembly GCF_013281855.1). Lineage (NCBI taxonomy): Eukaryota > Viridiplantae > Streptophyta > Magnoliopsida > Cucurbitales > Cucurbitaceae > Momordica > Momordica charantia. The sequence continues at coordinate 11,617,961 of NW_028275161.1, forward strand.
GGCGTAAAAAGAGGAGTAAATTGTTTATCTTGACACCCAGCTCGGTTACGTGTTTAGTTCGGTCATTATCCGACCTTGTGCTATATGGATCGAAACCGGATGACGTGTCCCTTAGGATTTTATGGTTAAACAATAGCCCTCTACTTTGAGAAAATTCTAATGGCCCATCGAATTTTCTCGAAGTAGCGTTTAACATCAGACTGCAGAGTACAGAGCCGAACTCATTTTTCCCCTCTCTTCCGAGTTGATATCGTCTCCCATCAAGTATTTAAAAAGGCTCAATACAAATTTCGCTTGAATTGTTCTGAGATTCTCGTTGCTGGAGACTTCAATTGTCGCAAACTCACAAGGTTAGGCGTTTCTTCCACCCTTACTTTGCGTTCGTTTTGGTTGATCTTGCGTTTGTTTCAATTTCGCCCTAGCTCTTTAAGCTTTGTAAATGACTAGGACTAAATCATTCAACCTTACCTCCTATAGGGCCTCAACTTCTCAAGTTCCTTTAGAGAGTTCTCCAGTCAAAAGCAGAAAACCCCGTCGGAATAAGCTTGTCGAATCGCCGGACAATAGTGGCGATTGCTCCGACTTTTCATATTCCAACTGTCTCGAAGAACTATTGGGGATTCTTAGGTATAATTATTCGATCCCAACCGATATCGAGTTGAAAATCCCTGCGGCGAGCGAAACGATTGACAAGCCTCCTCTAGAGTGTGTTAGCTTCTACCCCCAAATGTTTGAGTACGGAGTTAGGTTGCCTTTACATCCTTTTGCCCAGCTTTTCCTCAATGCTGTTAACCTAGCCCCTGCCCAATTAACCCCGAATGGATGAGGTACCTTAATCTTCTGGTATATGTGGTGGAGATTTTGCGAAGACAGGACCTGCGTTCTATCTGTTGAACAGATGTTAGCCATCCATACCCTCAAGAAGTCATCAAAAGCCCCAAACCGATACTATTTGAGTTGTTTTCCCGGTATATGGGCTTGTGATGGAAAAATGTTTTTCCTCAATAGTGAACGGCCCAACCTCCATAAAGAACTAGAAACCAAGATGGTTTTATGTCTCGGGAAACTGGTTGATGACAACTGGCGAAGGGGCCCTTTATTGTGAGGTTCCTATAGAATTCGATAGATCGAGTAAGTTTAACTCTGTACTTGCTCACACTGTAACGACCCAGAATTTCCCACACACTTCTAGGTCACGTTAACTACACAACTAATTAAGCTTAACCCCAAGTACGTCATGCCCACTCCCTATGCAAACAAATATATAAAATCAAGTTCCAATTCTCATCAATTTAACGATAAATCAATCCCATAGAATATCATTCAACAACACTCATGGACCACCTCACGAGACAAGTTTATTATTCAACTAGGTGAAACTCAATGAATAGAATAAAACTAAAATAGGCACCTATCTCGAAATGAAACTAACAACAAGGGAAATCTCCCAATTATTCAAATACGAACAATTCGTTTATTGGCCATAACATAAGGCCTCAACCAATGACTTAAACTAAACAGGAGTAACTAAGCAGCCTATGGTCCTCGCTCGTCATGTCTCCTCCGTCCCATCACCATGGTCGCCCTCGAGTCCTTCACCTGAAACAATCATTGTAGAGGGGGGGTGAGTATATAAAATATACTCCGTAAGTAGCCCTCACAAACACACACACACATCATGCTCAATTATATCATGAAACAATCGTAGTCATGCCTCTCAACACAATATGCATTCAAACATAAACACATTCCATAAAAATTTAGTGACAACCACAACCAGTAAACACATTAACAACCAACCTCTAGTTTCCCTAACACCACAAGTACCTCCACACTTATCTCAACTATCCTAACCTTCCACAGTTATCCACTTCGAATAGAGTCGGCCCCTGACCATTTATACCCAGAGCCCCGACTCTTCTGCATCGGCCCTCGACCATTTATACCCAAGGCCCCGATGACTTCGCCATCTATTGGCCCTTGACCATTTATACCCAAGGCCCCAATAGTCTTCCCTCCAAAGGACTCCTCATATCGACCCTCGACCATTTATACCCGAGGCCTCGATACTCTATTAGTGACGTATCAGCCCCCGACCATTTATACCCGTGGCCCTGACACCCACTCTTTCATTCTTTCCAAAAATCCAACTTTCACCAGAGCCTTACTATATACCTTCTTTTACCACTAACCCTGCATCTTTCAACTCACAAGTACAGTTCAGCATGCTTTCACAACTTTCACAACTTTCTAATAACGAAATAACAACCCAATCATGCTCAATATCCAACATAATTATTTAACCAGTATTACTAAGAATAGTAGCTCGCTAAACACGCTGAACAAAACATACATATCCAGGCACAAACATTACCAAAATAACAACCCAGTCATGCTCAATATCCCACATCATTATTTAACAAGTATTACTAAGAATAATAGCTCGCTAAACACGCCGAACAAAACATACATATCCAGGCAACAAACATCACCACAGTAATACTCACAATTTAGCAAAACAGAAACTCACCATTTTTCATCGACAATTACCCAACACCATTCTAAGTATATCGACGACCACAACGAAAATTATTTAGCACAATGACACCACAAAATTAGCATTAAACATAACAAAAATCAGCACGTTAGAGACCACCAAGCATACATTAACACACGCACACCCCCTTGTCTACTTACTTACAACCGTGCCCTTAAGTTTTGCGTCGACCTCACCCTAAGCACACCAAAACAGAAAATACAGCACGTTACGTACGTTATTTATCCTTTGAAATTAACTCTAAAAGGGTTCGAATGACGCATTACCACCAAAACCGACTTCGTATATATGTGGGTCACCTAGATCTAACTCGCCAAGGTGTGGGTAGCCTAAGTCGAGCTTCGAACGGATGTGGGTCACCGCCAAACGTCCTAAACACCGCTGTAAAGTACAAATTCTGCAGTCGTTCCGCTGCTGTACCGCCGTTCGCCGTGCGCCGCCGCGAGGGGGGGAGGCCACGCTGGTTCGTTGCAGATTGCCGGGGCGTGCCGCCGTCGCTGGGTATCCGAATCTGCTGCAGAACCCGGAGAAGCGCCACCGTGGGACTTTCCGTTCGCGGAGGGGCGCCGCGGCCTTGCACGCAGAAGCGGGTCGCGCGACCTGCTGGAACGAAGACGACGCTGTCGGTACGCCGGGTCGCCGTCGGGTCGTTCACGTCGATGTCGCGTCGCTGTTCGAAGTTGCCACGCCGTCGTTCGGAGTTGTCGGAAAACGAGAACAAGGGGGGACAGCTGGGTTGGGAAGATGAAGAAGAACAATCGGGGGGGGCTGGGTTGAAGAAAGAAGAAGAAAGGATATGTTTTTTATTATTATTATTATTTTTTTTTCTTTTGTTTTGTTTTAAAATCAATTTTCCTCAATGGAGGCCCAACCATCCAAGCGCAAGAAGAAGGAGTCCATTCCCCTTAAACAAGACCCAACATACAAAGTTCGGTAGATATTAATTTAATTGAATTCTTAGAGCCCGATAAATATAAATAAATTTAATTAACAATCAATTTAATATTAAAAGAAAAAATCTCCTGATTCGAGACTAACTAACCTGAGGAACTCGGGGCGTTACACACACTCTCCCTTTACTTTGGCTAAAGTTTTTCTTTAAACTGTCTTATTCATTGTTCTGCAGTTTTGATCGATCCTCCACCAGAATTTACAAAAGAGTCTAGGTCGGTTTTGGTTGGCTGTGCAACCCTTTCTGCTTGAGATCGCTATAGTTCTGATCTTCTGTCCAACAAGAACTTGAGGAACTGTGGACTCGCAGCCGAACTTTCTGAGGGTTGGTTTTCCCTACCCCTTTTTTTCGCTTTATTGAAATTTCACTAACCTTGCTTAAACTTTACGTAGAGGAAATGAATCCTCGTCAACGAAGTTTAAAAGCAGCCGTTGCCGGGAGATTCCGCTGGGAGTTGGTACCTCAGGTTCTGCAGTTGGGAAAGAAGTGGCTACGAGCTCTCCCTCCAAAAAGGTACAGCAAAAGAGAGGCCGTGTGACACAGGTGCAATTTGCGCCCGACGATAGGTTTGAGGAACCGTTCAGGCCTCCCCAATCTTCTACGGCCAAGTCACAGACTCTTGGAGATGCGTCTGGGCAGGGGCCTGCCTCTCCTCTTACTGGTGCGTTAACGAACCATACCTCCACCAAGCACTCTCTACCGAAAAGTGGCGCTGAAGGCTTGCCTTTGAGTAGAAAGAGGCTTCGACGCGATGAAGAATTGGCCGACCTGGTCAACACACAGCCAGTTGATCTTTATACAGAGGCTCCCCCTTCTGTTCTTCCTGAGGTTGTTATCCCTTCGTCCGAAGGTTGGAGAGAGATCATCTCTGCACTTGAAGCCCCAGGAACTCGACCTGGGATATCCCTCCAGGAGCCCGACGAGGCTCAGCCGCGCTCCCCTCTAACTGGCAATGAGGATTTCACTACCGGGCCTTCTGATGTTGGGGAAGGCTCTTTTGAGGTTTCTAGAACTCCCCCCGTCTCCCTCGGATTTGGTGCCCCATTTCTTGATTGATCTATGTGCGGGTGAGACTTTATCTCTCGCAGACAGGCTTTACCCTATTTTTCGGATGAATCGGAGAAGCATATCTGAAGTATCAACCCTTCATCATCCCATGAACTCTTCCACGAGGCCACTACGTGTATTGCAAGGGTAAACCCTGACTTTCCCTCTTTTCCTTCTATTAGCTCTGCTATTTTAGGCTTGTTTTTAACTTCAATTTTTAGGCCTTAGCTCTTTTCTGCCACGGAGTGGCTTCCATTGGAATAGAACTCTCTCATTGTGACACGGCCGATCGTAAAAATAAAATCAAGCTCACAGAGGCCACTAGAAGGGCCGATGCTTGTTCTGCTCAACTCGCCAACTACAATATTCTGATGGAGGAGTTTCGAAAAGAACAAAAGCTTCTGGCCAAGGAGAAGGAAGAGTTTAAAACCCTGAGGCGTGAGACTTTCAATGTCCTTGCTACCTCTGAAAATGCATCCTTGAAAACAATAAGTTTAAGGTTGATCAGGTCAAATTGGAAGAAGGAGTGTCCCGTCTACAGGTAGAAAATTCCGAGCTGAAGGCCGAGGCTGATCAAGTTGGACCTCTCGTCACTCAACTGGGGGAAGAACTCACCGAGATGAAGACCTCTAAACAAAACGTCCTGAGAGTAGAGATCGAGAAAAGGAGAACAATTGAGACCGAGCTCACCCAAACTTTGAATGCAGAGGTCGTTAGGAGAGAATCAATCGAAGCAGAATTGGTGGATACCAAATCGAAACTCGGCCAGACCGAATTGCCCCTGGCCACAATTGAGTCTAAATTTCGCGAATATGAGAAAGTGGTTGAAGATTCTGTGTCGAAGCTTGCAGACGCGGAATCCAGACTTGCCAACACTGAGGCGAGACTCAACAATTTTGACCTTTTATATGAAGTAATGTCTCACTTACCTGAGTTCAGGCAGCTTGAGAAAGATCTGGAGTATTGCGGTCTCGAATATGCGGTCAATGGTTAAAAAGATTTGCTAAGGAAGTCGACCCTGATCAACTCGTCTCCATGTTTGACTGCGACTAGGAACTAGCTATGAAGAGATCATCCGAACCAGCAGCTAACTTCGACCCTAACATAGGCACTTCGGCCCCTTCAAGAGAAGTCGAACTGGTACACCTAAATAGGACTGATAACGAGGTCGGAATTAACAATGTAATTGAAATAAACAATGAAACCGTACCCGATCCCCCATCTATTGATTAGAGAGGAATCGGCGGGCAATTCCAGCTATTATACGTTCCGAACTTGAATGGTATTTTGAATCACAACATAATTTCCTTTTTCGATATTATTATTATTATTTTTAAACGTAACCGCCCTTCAATCTAGGGCACGGTTTTCTGTATCAAATCATATCTGTTCATTTATTCTTCTACGATCTTTAATTAATTTTACTGCATAGTAGCCTTTAATTCCTTTAGACGCCGTTTAGGTTCTCAACTGATGCTTCAATTTCTTCCCTCTTCTCTATATATTCATGTCGATGGTAGTTCCTCCTCATCTCATTTCCTTTGGCGACTTCATCCTTTATCTCTTCCCTTTTTCAAACCTTATCACGCCATGTCTGAAGAAGCGAACGGTTCTCCCATAACTTTTATGGAGATCTCCTCCGATCATTCTGGAGATTCTTCATCTTCTTCTTCCTCTCCGTCTTCTGTTCTGACCTCTCTAGTTGCTCCTAATCTTTCACCGGTCGACGAAAGAGAGCCTTCGTCCACCCGCCTTCCCCGCTATGTTGCTCCTCCGTCGAGATTCGAACTTCGGAGAGCCGAAGAGAAAACTCTTCAACTGAAAGGGGAAGTTGTGCGACTTGTAAATGAACTGAAAGAGTCAAAAGTCACGTCTCTGAGGTACAAGTTTGAATGCCAGGCCCTGAAGGAGGAGAAGGAAAATTGGGAGAAAGAAAAGCTAGTCCTCGAGGAGGAGAGTCGCGCCATGGAATGCCGTATTACCTTCTTGGAGCGGCAGCTGTCTATGGAGAGGAAGCGCAAATAGAGCTAGTCGTCTCTTCGTACTCCTCTTTTATTTTGAACTATTTGCTTTTGTTCCCCCCCCCCCTTTTTGTTGATTGTAATCCGAATATATCGCTTTATTAAAAATAGCTCGCTGCAAATGGGTGAATCCCTTTCTTTTTCTTTTTTTTTTTTCACAAAGTTCACTTGACTCACTTACTTACAACTGTTTATTTGTAAATCGAATCACTCGTACAATGGAGTCAAGATAAGAATTGATACGTACGTACAACACCAATATAACATTAGATTAATATAGAATTGATCCGTACAGCACCAACCTTAGATTAATCTTACTAATCTAAAACCAATGTTACACACCTGACAGCCCCTAATTTTAAGTTAGGGTGGTAAGACGTTGACTTAAATTACAGACATCACTAATAATATACTTTGAGATGTTCTACATTCCATGGATGTGCAAGTTGTCTTCCGTTTAAGTCTATCAAATGATATGTGCCGGGCCGAACGACACTTTTAATCTTATACGTACCGGCCCAGTTTGGCTCTAAAGCCCCAATTTTCTGAAGGACTTTCTTCAACATAAGGTCGCCGGGTTTAAAGCTTCTTTGCTTAACTCTGGCGTTATAATACCTCACCATCTTATTTTGGTACTTGACATTTTTCAGTTGTGCATCTCTTCTATTTTCCTCCGATTTTAGCTGATTTATCGGAGGCCTCTTTCAGCGTCACAAAGAAGGTCTAGGCTTAAACACAACGCTGCAGAATTCTGGTCTTCATCAAAGGACCGTGCGGTCCGTTCCGTCAACAATCCGATCTCAACCAGAACGACCACTTCCATGCCGAAAGCCAGCGAATATGGAGTTTGATTAGTTGAGCCCTTCGGAGTTGTTCGGTAAGACCATAATATTCCTGGGAGTTCTTCGGCCCATTCACCATTTAATTCTTCCAACCTCATTTTTAATCCTTGCTTTAAAATTTTATTGACTGCTTCCACCTGACCATTAGCTTGCGGATGGGCCGGTGAAGACGTAAAGTGTTTTATTCTGAGGTTCGCACAGAAGCGATTAAATTTGTCGTTATCGAATTGTTTCCCATTATCGGTTATTATAGCATTTAGAATTCTGAACCGACAAATTATGCTGCGCCAGACAAAATTTCTCACCTTAACTTTCGTTATAGTGGCAAAAGGTTCAGCTTCAGCCCACTTAGTGAAGTAATCGACAACAACAATGGCGAATCTCACCTGGCCTTTACTAGTTGGTAGCGATCCAATAAGGTTAGTTCCCCATTGGGCAAAGGGCCATGGGCTTGAGATCGGTGTCAAATTTTTAGGTGGCTGTTTTATCAGATCAACATACCGTTAACATCAGTCACACTTGCGCATGAAAGTTTTCACATCTTTACTCATACTCGGCCAGTAATATCCCTGCCGAATGATTTTCGACATTAGAGTTCGAGCCCTAGCATGATCTCCACAAATTCCTTCATGTGTCTCTCGGATCACATAATCTACTTCGCCCGGCGTAAGACACTTAAGTAGGGGTAAGGCATACCCGCGCTTGTACGACGTTTCCCCTTGAAGAATATAGTGAGCAGCCTGGCGTCGCAACTTTCTTGCTTTACTTTGATCGTATGGTTGAATTCCTTTATGAAATTCAATGATTGGATCCATCCAACATCGAGGTCGAACTTCTACTGCACAATGTTTTGCTTGTTTGATACAAGGCGAGCTCAGCACCTCAACCGGTACCGTGCAGGCCAGATCGGTCTCAAACGCCGCCACCAATTTCGCCAGAGCATCCGCGTTGGAATTCTCGGACCTGGGAACTTGGCGAATTACGAAGTCTATGGATTTAGCCAAAGTTTTTTTTGCTTTCCTTAGATATTTGGCCATTTTTCATCTTTGGCTTGGAATTCTTCCATTATTTGGTTGACTATAAGCTGAGAGTCACTTAAAATTAGTACACAATCTGCTCCCATGCTTTGAGCCAAGCGAAAGGCCAACTAATAGTGCCTCGTATTCAGCTTCATTACTCAACGTTCTGAATTTGAATCATAATGCGTATTCAAATCGAGTCCCCTCTGGCGACTGAAGGAGGATTCCGGCTCCACATCTTTTTTCATTAGAGGATCCATCTACATAAAGTGTCCATTGTTGTGTCGAATCTTTCACCGGATGGTTTGGTGTCATCTCAGCTACAAAATCAGCTACGACTTGTCCCTTCAAGGACACTCGTGGTTCAAAACTTATGTCATACTCACTCAACTCTAGAGCCCACTTTATCAACCTTTCCGACGTCTCCGGTTTTTGAAAAACTTGTCGCAAGGGGAAATTCGTCAGAACAACAATCTTATGGGCCTTGAAATAGGGTCGTAACCGTCGGGCCGAAGTAACTAGAGCCAAAGCTAGCTTTTCGATATCCGGATACCTTGTTTCTACGTTTGTCAGTGACTTACTCGTGTAATACACTGGACTTTGTATTCCTCCATTCTCTGGTTTTGACAACAAGGGTGCCGAACCTAAATATTCTTTCAGTTTGAGAAAAGCTTGCTCACATTCACCTGTCCATTCAAACTTCTCTTTTGTCTGTAGGATTTTAAAGAATGGAAGGAACTTATCGGTTGAACTAGACACTAACCGATTTAATGCGGCTATTCGACCATTCAAGCATTGCAATTGTTTCAAGTTCTTTGGAGATTCCATCTCTAGCACTTAATTTTATACGGGTTTGCTTCTATTCCTCTGCGATTGACCATAAATCCTAGGAATTTCCCTGAAGAAACCCCAAACACACACTTTGTTGGGTTTAGCTTCATTTGATAGTGGTTCAATACGCCAAAAGCTTCTGTCAAGTCAGCCACATGTTGTTATGCTATAAGGCTTTTAACCAACATATCGTCTACGTAGACCTCCACATGCAACCTATATGCTTGTTAAACATCATGTTAACTAACCGCTGATATGTCTGCCCATGTATTTTTTAAACCAAAGGGCATTACTTTATAACAGTAGAGGCCCTAATCTGTTACGAAGGTCGTATGTTCTTGGTCGGGTACATGCATTTTTATTTGGTTGTATCCCGAATACGCATCCATGAAGGTCAATAACTCGTGACCGGCTGTCGCATCCACGAGCTGGTCAATTCGGGGAAGTGGAAAGTTGTCTTTTGGACAAGCCTTATTTAAATTTGTGAAGTCGACGTACATTCTCCACTTCCCGTTTGCGTTTTTTACCATTACAACATTGGAGAGCCAAGCAGGGTAATAAACTTCTTTAATGAATTCAGCTTTGAGGAGTTTATTAACCTCCTCAGATATTACAGCGCTACAAGTAGCATCAATAGGTCGCGTTTCTGTTTGATAGGTTTACAATTTGGGTCAACATTCAACCTATGAGTTATTACGCTTGAATCTATTCCTGGCATGTTTTCATGAGACCATGCGAATACATCGGCATTTTTTTGCAGAAAATTAACTAACTCTTATCGTATTTGAGCTTTTAGCCCCGATCCGATGCTGACAACCTTTTCATCAGACCCTAGCTTAATTTGCTTGAGCTCTTGCTTCGACGTTCCCCATCCGAGTTCATTGTTGAGCTTATCGCCTGGTGTCACTTCGGATGAAGTAGTCCCAATGATGACGGCATAAGTCCGAGTACCTTTCAGTGCCGTCGCATAACATTCTCGTGAGGCCTTCTGTTCGCCTTTGATGATCTCTACGCCACAGGGAGTTGGATACTTCATCACCTGATGGTATGTGGAGGGAACAACCTGCAGTTCGTGTATATATGGTCGTCCTAATATTGCGTTATATGCTGACGCACCATCAACCATGACGAATTCTATAACCTTTCGAACTTTGTTGTCATTTTCCCCAATAGTGACTGGGAGGTCAGTACAACCCTCCGCTGCGATCATTTCTCCTGAGAAGCCGACTAGGGGTGTTGGACATCGTTTCAGTTGAGATTTCTCCCATCCTAGAGCAAGATATGTTGAGAGTGAGAGTATGTTGGTGGATGCCCTTCCATCGATGAGTACCGGCTGGACCTGCATATTATCAATTATAGGTGAGATCACCAAGGCGTCATTATGTGGTAAATGAACTCCCTCCAAGTCGTCTGCAGAAAAAGATATTGCCACCGTTGACCGAACATATGATGTATTGACTTCGTGGCTAGTTTCTCGAATGAGGGCTTTCCTCTTATTGCCTGACTGTCCTCCACTTGGACCACCAAAAATGGTGTTTATCACCACGGGCCTTTTTCTAGCCGCTTCTATTTTTTTGAGTGAGGGAGATTTGTCTTGATCGTCATGATTTGTTCGATCGAACTTTCTTTTCCCTTGAGAAGAACATGAATCTTTCTTCCCAACATACTTTTTCAGATGGCCATGCCTAATCAGGTTTTCGATCTGGTCTCTCAAGTCAAAGCACTTCGAAGTATCATGTCCATGGTCTCTATGAAACCTGTAATATTTGCTCTTATTTCGCTTATCCGGACTCGACTTTGTTTTACTTGGCTTCTCCAACATTGTATGCAAATCGCTATTCTCGATGTTGGCCAGGATCTCTGATAAGGGGACGTTGAGCGGGATGTAATGGTCGAACTCTCTTAAACGACGATCATGAACTCGTACTGTTTGTTCTGGCCGAGATCGGTTGTCGTGGGTAGGCCTCTTTGTCTCATAATCATGATTTGTATGACCTTTTTTCGGCTGCGAGCTTTGCCCTCAAACTTTTGCATGCCTAGATATTACGGTTTGGTGCTGGAGATGTTTTGCCCAGAGTACATCTTCAGCATGCATATATTAACGTGCTCGCTGGATCACTTCGGCATAAGTCCGAGCTGGTTGGATGGTGAAAGAATGTACCAGGTAGGGATTATTTATTGCCTATGTGAAAGTCATCCTAGTTGCATCATCCGAGCAGTATGGGACTTTAATTTGCTTTGCCATAAATCTCTCGACGAAGTCACGCAGCGACTCATCCTCCGTTTGATAAATGGTGAGGAGATGTGTGTCGGGCATTTTTCTGTCATGTTGCGCCAAAAATTGGCTTATGAAGATCTTCCTCAACTGTTTCCAGGACCCGACGGTTTTAGGCTTCAATTGCCTGTACCAGGACCTAGCTTGGCCTTTCAAAGTGACGGAGAACGCCTTGCATTTCATTTCGTCTCCTGCAGCATTTAACTCCATCAAGCCTTCGTACAAGTCGATGTGATCAATCGGGTCGGTTGATCCATCGTACGATTTCATGTCAGGTTTCTTCATCTTTGGTGGGAGTGGATATGCCATTAAGGGAGCCGTGAAAGGAGGATCTTCTCGTTCACCTAACTCCACCCAACTGGCATCATCCGCTTTACAACTTTGCTTTAAAGCCTCGAAGTCATTCTGAAGCTTACTAATTACTTCTTTCATAGAATCATGCACCTCCGGTACATCAACCGTGGCTTGATACGTCGATGTAGTGGCGGTCGTCGTAGCAAGCGATGGCCGGTAAATCGTATTCGAATTGACCCCAACCGTTGCGGGGGTAGATCCCCAATTCGGTGTAGCCGGAGTTTGTTGACCAACTTGTTGAGGTGCAATGCGCTCATTCAATGTCTGGCGGAGGTCAGGGGCTTCTGTCTAATTTTAATTTGTTGGTGTGGTTCTGATACTATAATTAGTTAGATCTTTTTCAGTTTCTAATTAGTTGGGTAGTTTACGAGATTTGGTTGTTAAAGGTATCATTTTAGTTTTGATTAGTTCACTTTGTATTACAGAATCATCAAGTTTAATGAAAAGTTATGAGTTTCTCGTGAGCATTTGAGTTTCTTATTTTTGTAATGGTATGAGAGCCACTGTCAAATGACTAAGCTCTCCAAATTATAATGTCCAGAAATTTTGTGTCAATTGATTCATCGAATATAGAGATTATGTCAATGGAAGAAAGTGATAATCAAGCTACTCAATCCATCAATTCAGGTAATAAGATCTCCGCTGTGAAACTTAATGACAATAATTTCCTTGTTTGGAAATTCCAGGTCCTTACGATCCTAGAAAGCCATAGATTAGAGACCTTTATCGATAAAGACACAGAGCCACGACCCAAAGTCATCATGGATAATCCTAAAAACTCTTCTTCTACAGTACTGGTAACCTTCGTTGTGGGCTATATTTTATAATCGTTATAGTGGAATTAATTGCTAGTTTCCATTTCTTTATGATAAATGTACGCTTATCAATGTTGTTTTGTAGAAATGAGGTATCAAGAAAAATCGAGACATCAAATTGATAAAAATGAGAAGAAAAACCATAACCCAAATGAGTCAAAGGAGCGCCACAACATAATCTCGAGTCAAAAGACCCGAAGAAATAGCGTCGAGACACTATCACTCTAAGAGGAAGCTCCGCTAGATGACCAAACAAAATAGCATTGAGACGCTACTCCTACGATTGCAAAGTGTCTTTAAGAACGCTTCGCGTCGTAGTATCAAGACGCCACATAAAGCATCTCAACGCTACGACGCTAGAGCTGCTTACGCCAACACTTTAGGGCACAACATTGAGACGTACCCCTAACATCTCAATGCTATCGAGATTTTTCTATAAATAGGGTCTATGCATATCAGAAATGGGGGAGATCCTATAGGGAATATTGCAGAGTATTTCGAGGAAGAAGCTGAGTTTTGAAGATCGATCACGGAGATTGAGTCGAAGACGACCAATCAACATGACAGATTCACTTTCTATCTCTTTTCTTTTATTTTCCAGTTTGATCATGAACATGAGTAGCTAAATTCGCTTGTCTTAGAGATTGATGAAATCGTTGACGTTTATGGATTGATTGTTTGATTTTCTTGGTTGAATGCATTTGTTTATTCTATTTATGTTTATCTTTGCTTCATACTTTTAATCTACTGGCCATAAATTAATTGATCTTAAACTTGCAATCTTACACTCGGGAGAGGTGGTTGAGAGTTGAGAACTCAGATTTATAACTAAATGAGTTTTAAGATCGAGAGATTTAGAATTCCTTTAGAGGTCGTTAAGAGACTTACTGATTATAGAAACTAGATAGAGATATTAGTTTCGTAATTTAGTAAGGACATTTGTCTTGCGCTTGAGAGAGGCAATTGAAAAAGTTCTTGGCCTATAAAATTGATAATCTATTCAATCTTGATTAATTAAATAATTGGTACATAGACTCAATCCATGGAATCTATTCTTTAGGATCGTTCTTCCCATTGAATTTACATTCTTTAGTAGTTTATATTGATTTCCCTTAATCACATTATAATATTCCAACTTATTTTCTAAATAAAACTGGGCAAAAGTATATGTGGTACCTGAGTGATCTAGAAACTCAATCCTAAAGACGATATCGGTATTGACTTACCTCTTTATTAAAACTTGGCCCATACACTTGCGGTAAGCAATTTTTGCTACAAGTACGAACTCCTAATATGATGTATTCCCGATTGAAGCAGCAAGGTAAACTAATTTATTCTTGGCTTTTGAGATCTATGAATGAAGATATTTTGGAGTAGATGTTGCACTGTACTTCTGCCATGGATGAACAGCTTACTCCAAAATTTTCACTTTAAGGAATCTTGTACAAGTTATGAAAATAAAATCAAAATTGCAAAATTTGCAAAATGGAGGTTCGTCATTGAAGGAGTATTTTTCAAAGATAAAGAAATGCATTAATGCCCTAACTACTGTTTCCATCTATGATTCCAGTGATCTCAGTCAAAACTGGGCCACAAACAGTCTAAGAAGTTATGCCTCTCTTATGCAAGAAAATAGAAATGAAACAAGACAATAAATACAGATGGACCACTAGCTACAACAAATTTGATGGTTCGCAACCAGACAACTAAGGAGAATTATAATTCGAAAGGTGCTAAATAATTTTCGAATCTGAATCAAGGTAATAACCAGAGAGGAAATGAATGAAATTGGAACAATAACTGTAATCGAGAAGGAGGCCGAAATTAGAATAATCGTAATCGAGTACATTGTCAACTATGTTGCAAATTTGGTCACACGGCACTCAAATGCTATTCTCCCTACAATCCACCTTGACAATAACCCACCACTTCTAGTTCGTCCTATCATACAAGTAATTCTTCCTATCCTCGTATGTAAGCAATGGTGGCTGCTCCAGATCTAAATCAAGATGGTAATTGGTATCCAAATTCTTGTGCAATGAATCACCTTACTCACAACTTCAACAATCTATTTGTTGGATATGAATATTGCAGAGGGAATCAGGTTCATGTAGGCAATGATGCATGTCTGCATATTTCTCATTTTGGTTACTCTTCCATTACTTCTTATAATCGTCTTTTTCGCCTCAACAATCTCATTCATGTACCTAATATTACCAAGAATTTGATTAGCGTAAGCCAATTTGCCAAAGATAATAGTGTATATTTTGAAATTCACCCTTTTGTTTACTATGTGAAGAGCACAATTAGTGGCAAGGTGCTGCTCCAAGAGACACTTCATGACGGATTGTACAAGCTTAACCTATCCAAGCATCAACCCCTTTCTTCAAATTCAAATGATTCTTCTTCACCACAAGAATGTGTTTCTTTGTCTACTTTATTTTTATCCCCTGTACCCAATACTTGTAGTTCATCCTCTTTAGATCTTTGACATCGACGTCCAGGGTATCCTACCCCATCTATTGTCAAACATATTGCTAAGTCTTGTCTGTCAAATTTGCCTAATAATAGTTATCTTAATTTCTGTCATGCGTGTGCAATTGGTAAAACTCATGCTCTCCCATTTATCCCCTCTTTGACCACTTATATAACCCCTTTGCAACTAATTGTGTCTGATTTCTGGGGTCCCTCTTATAAATTATCTCCTAACGCTTTCGTTATTACATTAGTTTTATTGATGTCTACTCCCGTTATACATGGATTTATTTTCTCAAATCTAAATCAGAATCATTTCAAGCCTTTCTCAATTTCAAGACCGTTGTTGAGAACATCTTAGGGACTTCTGCTTTTTATCTCAAAACTCATGGTATTGATCATAGACTTACCTATCCTTACATGTCCCAACAAAATGGTATTGTTGAAAAAAAAAACGTCTGTCACATTGTTGACCCGAGACTTACTCTTGTGTTTCAATCTTCCTGTTTATCTCATGAATAGGTAATTACCAACTAATATTCTTCATAATGTGAGTCCATTGGAGAACTCTTTGGTCAATCGCCCAACTATTCTTCCTTAAAGACTTTTGAATGTTAGTGTTATCCCGGTTTACGTCTTATAATTCCCATAAGCTTGACTTTTTGTTTTTGTCCTTGCACTTTTCTTGGCTATAGTAATATGCATAAAGGTTACAAGTGCTTGTAACTTGTTGATCGTTTACTCATTTCGAGCATGTTTTGTTTGATTAATCGTCCTTCCCTTTTGCCAAATCTCCTATAGCCTCTACTCCATCTTCTTATAATATTTCTCAAACCGTGCCTAGTGTTCCTTTAATATCTACCTCTTCTCATAATAGTTTTTCACCTCCTATTTCATCTTCTACTGCCCACTCTCCTCTGAATGCAGCTATTCCTTCCTCCACGCACTATTATCTTAGCCCTATATAGTTACTGCCCCTCCAATACCTTCGTCCACTACTCATTTGCTGGAACTTGTTAAGGATCCCACATTAAAAAGAAGATGGACCTTACATAGGTTTATGATAGACATGAGCTACTACTCTCATTGCTAATTGGTTTTGAGATGGAATCCCATGAATATTAATAGAACCTCCCACCCTATATCTATTGATTGTGTAATTGATGATTCCACTACTAAGACTATACCTTCTACCGTTAGTGATAGTTTAGTTTGAGGGGAAGAGAAGGAGGGAAAGGATGAGAGATAGAGGGGAACAAAAAAAAAAGGAAAAAAAAAATTGATAAAAAACGTATAAAATTATTTAATATTGTCATGTCATTTAAAATTTGCCAACTCATTTTTGCCACATCATTTTTTTGTTAGTAAACTAACGGTCAAATAACCTCAGGGACCATTTAGAACTATTTTCTAAAGGTCGACGGTCAAACTGCACTTATTTAAACTTATGGACGAAATAGGCGCTTATCCTCAAACTTAGAGACAGAAGTGTATTTTACCCCTAAATTAATTATATATCTTTTGTTTTCTAAAAAAAACTATATATATATATATTAAATAACCATGTACTACATTTTTTTTCTTCTTCTGCTTTTGGTCAACAAAGGTTGAAAAATAATTGTGGAAACCAAAATGTTGGGCCAATTGTTTTATGACTATATTATTTGTAAAAAATTAATGATAAAAAACTAAAACAATTTATATATACAAGCACAAGCAGAAGGAAGAAAAAAAGTTGTAGTGCAATCAGATAATAAAATACAATAGAATACAACTGTTGACGGTGAATTTTGGCAGAAGGCCACGTGGTGCCCAGACTCCGATCTTGGATCCATTGGACCCGAAACAAAAAAACTTGATGTCGGTGCGGTGTCCCGCCAAATACATTCTGACGATCAAGTTAGTAATCAGAATGAAAATAGGAATAAAACACTAGAGGTATTAGTGACAGATTTTTCACTTACTTAGTGAGAATGATCGTCCTTCCTTTGATAGCCTCAGTGGGCCAACCAAGAAGTGTTGGGTGTGTTGCCCTAAACTCGTAGTTTGTATTTATGTAGAAACAAATATATATTCAATAAAGTTTTATTCAATAAATTTGTTATTGAATTCATAGCATTGCATTGTCCAAAATCCAATAAACTAAACATCCAAAGTTATTATCATGTAACCGGGACAGTATATATACTGGGTATATATTTAATATACTAGGTATATATTTAATATATTCCTGATATACGAGGTATATATTTGATATACCCGTGATATACGAGTGAATAATGTCCCCTGAATAACCTAAAGGGTCTATAGTATATGGATAAGGCTGGGTACTTTATCCTAGCAACACTATGGATACGACCCAATTTGTAAATGTTACAGACGACTCGATCCAGGTCGTTCGTGTGGAGACGTGCGAATGAGGATATCCTATACAATGAGTTTGTATAAGACCGAACAACGAAATAGTCAATCTTTAGATGTAATGCCGTTGACTAATAGATTACTATTTCATAGGATGAGCAGACAACTCATTCTCAATCCTGAGTGAGTTATGGACTCTTGCCCGTGAGGGCTCGTCTTTTGATCTGTATGGGTGAGAGTGGCCTAAGTTGCCGTCTCAATACTCCTACCATTTTGGGGACGAGACCGAGTTGGGAGTTGGGAACATAACTTCACAAGATGAAATTCACTCCTCCCCGACTTTAGGGGAGTAGATGAGTTTTCTCTTAAATGCTGACTCTGGGACTTGAACAAGGGGCCCCACCCTCTCATTGGCCCGAGAAGGACTTCTGGTTATTGGTTGGACCATAACCGGGTTGTTCATTAGAGAAGCAGTGGTACTTAAGGACTAAGATGTAACTTAGGGGTAAAACGGTAATTTGACCCAACTTGAGTTACGAGCACTCGTGAAGGATTGACTTGTCATTTATGGTCGTATATCTGTGGACATGAAAATATTCTACAGTGAGAAGAGTGCAATTGTGGGTCTTTAGTGGAGTGACCGGTAGTTAACGAATGTTGATTAACTCGGTCAATGAGTTTGACCGATTAATCTTGTATCGTTGGAACTTATGATTTGTAGGTCCATTAGGTCCCCTTGCTAGCTCATAACGGGTAAAACGAGGATCAAGTTTTTGGAAGAATTTGAAATGTTCAAATTACTCAAGGGAATATATGTATTTTGATACATTATAATATATAGTTAATTCTAAATAAAAACTATATATTATGAGAGAAATTATTTGAATGAGATTCAAATAAAATTAATATGAATAATTTGTGGGAAGTTGTGACGGGGAAGTTACCCGACGTCACATTTGCTTAAACTGTACAGAATAGTTCTGTACAGTTCTTTTTCCTCTGCAAGAAAAACCCAACATACTCTCTCCATCTCAAGCTCTCTTAATTCCCCCTCTCGTTCCAAAGAAATGCTCCTACAAGCGTATTCTCGAGACCCAAGAGGATAGCTAGGAAGATTCAGTGGTGGTGTTCGGGTGGAAATTAACTTGAAGAAGAGTTCTTCAAAGGTAAAAACATTTTTCCCTTGTATTTTCATCTTTGAACGTTTGTTTTTGTTTTCTCAAAAAATCATGAACAATGATCCGCTTCCGCTCTGGGATTCACATCCCATCAGGAAGGACGATGGTTGGAAGTGGCAGGGGCGTCGCAAACTGTACGGTTGGACAGAAGGAGGCACGTTCCCTACAGTAACATGGTAATTTCGCCACCTGTGCCTTCTGGACATGTCGCCCAGGGCCGCGGGATGCACCTGTTGTGCCGACATCATGTGCTGTCAGCTGTGTCTGTGTACGGGGTAACCGTTTACAGTACTTCGTCCCCCTCCGAGCGGATACGCTTTCTGCTTAGCGACATCCTCTCTAAGAAAGTGGTTCTTAGTGGGCCTGCGATTGAGGAGGGACAAATGCGTGTCATGTTCGGATGCTACCCATAACAGTTAGCCCTCTTTTGGGGTCAGGTCACTTTGTCGATTAATGGGTTGGGTCCAAAAGCGTTTGGAGTCGAATAGGGCGCGTGGGCATTCCATTAGAATTTCTACGAATCGGTTGGTGGTGCCCACGAGTTATTGTGTCTGCTTTGATCAGTCGTCAGTGCATACGGCCATTTCGATTGAAGGACACATGTCCGCAGCTGTTTTGCGGGCGATGACGTCCCTAACACGTTTTCGAAGCGGCGGAGTTGGTGGTCTCGATTTCCTAGGCCGTTGGGATTTGAAACGACGCTCAGAGATCTTTTCTAAATCCATCTGCAGGCGAGGTGATCATTACCCCATTTTTGGGCCTTTGCTCCTTTGCTTCTGTTCGTCAACCACGTTCCGTTATTGACCACTGAGCATGTGACCTTTCAGATCTCTACACCACTTACCGCATCCTCGACTATGTCTTCATGTGCCTCCCGTTTGTGGACGAAATGATAGATACCCCTCCGCCTGGCTGGGTAAGTTTCTACCCACATATGTTCTGGAATGGGGTTAGAGTTTCTCTCTGCCTTTTTGCCCAGGTGTTCCTGGTTTTCGCTGTCGTGGCTCCGGCTCAACTGGCTCCCAATGCGTTGAGAGCTTTTATGGATTTGGCCATCATCTGGCCGAAATTGGAAGGGGGTAAAGAGATGAGTCTCCCACTATTGTCTACTATAACTCTGATGAAGCCCATCAGGGGCTTTCCCGGGTTCTATAGTTTGAATTCTCGTCGAGGGATGCTTTTCAACACTCTGACTTCGAACAAGAACTGGAAGAACCACTGGTTCCTTGTCGGAGGGTGGTGGTTGGTTGGCGATGGCCTGGTGGTCGGTCATGTGTTCAGTTGCTTTAGGGAGTACGGTATGTCTTTAACGATTTTCTTTCGCCTTCGGCCAGGACGACCTTTTAAGATTTTGATTTTCTTTGGCAGTATTTCTAGGTGGAGTCCCTCCTATCGCCTCTCGGATGGACAACGTCTTGAAGAAAATCCTCGCTATCCCTTGGACTTAAAGAGTCCTAATAACTCTCCAAATGAGAGTTATTCGAGTGTAGATTTAGGTGTTTTTATGCAAATAATTGTCGAAGTGTGTCGGTTTTAGCTCTTAAATAACATAGATAAGATTATAAAACGGAATCCGAGCTAAAAGTCCCTGGTCTTGAATGCTCTGGCTAAATATTGCACTAAATGCTCTTATTTCTGGCTTAAATGCACAGGTTTGGAAAATGAAGACGAAGCATGAAGAGAGTGCTAAGCCTAGAGAAGAGTGGATGAAGCATGTTCAAGGCAGAGCAGATGAAAGCTGGAACGAAGTAGAGCTAGAGCATGGAATCACTACGCAGTAATAGCCTAAACACGAGAATTTAACATGTCCGTACAAACTTCAACTGGGTGCCTTAAAAACAGAACCCGATATAAAAGGGATATTTAACCCTAGCAACCATACACAGATCCCAATAGAGACACGTTATTTAGAGCTGAAATGACAAGGAGGAGGAATCTCTCCATTTTCAGGGGTAAAAAACTGACGAAAGAGGGGATATTCGACTGCTGCATCGTGTTGTCATCTTCTTCCTTAGTTTTATGCTATTTCTTGAAAATGGGTTGTCTGATTCCTTCACACATTATATTTTCTTCTTTATCCATGAGCTAAACCCCATTTTGGGGGAGATTCATATATTTTAATTGATGAATAATCGAATCTCTAGCCACTTCATTTGTTTTTAAATAAAGATGTTTTTATTTCTTAAATCTTACTTGACATTGTTGGTTGTTTTGTCTTGTCTGCTAGCTTCTGTATGACCTGGGAGGGCTTACAGATTGCCGATTTGCTTTATTTGTGATTAGTATTTTTCTATAGTAATTTGCTGGGATCCCTTAATCATGCCTAGAACTTGTTTTTATTGCTTGGAAACTTAGAAACAGGAGTTGTGGGTATCAATGTTTAGGTGTCTCGGGAGGGAACCAAGTCGAGTTGGGCACTAACGAATGTAAGCTAGAGGGTAGGTTGAGAAGTGGGTGAAAGCATGTTAAATCCCCCCCACTTTTCCATATCTGTTAACTCCCGATTTTCGTATTCTGTGTTGTAACCTCTTCCTGTTATCAGCCTTGTGAAGTGTGTCTGCTACTGAGATCTTTTACTGCTTTGTTTGTTATATTTCAGTTAATTACGGCACAAACACTTACATTTCTTTGCTTTTACATTTTGGTATCTGCGAACATAGTTTAGAATATTATCCAAAGTCCCTATGGATTCAACCTCGTTTCTTGCTACAATCTGCAATTTTCTGTATACTTGCACGTGTTGTCAACACGGTTGTGTGGACAAAACAAGTCTCTACGCTTATTATAATGAACAAGAGGTTGACCGAGCGTCGTCTGATCGAGAATCCCAACAGCCCAACCAGAGGCAATGATGAACGTCTCATCCCTCGAGTGGTTCCTACAGGTAGGAACGCTAATCCTTCTCTTTTCGGTGTTAGGCTATCATTGCTTATCTATTTTTTCTTTTGTGCAGATCCTACGAAGCCACCTTCCGTCTCACCCACAAGACGGGAACTCATAATTCGACCCCTCCTTCAAATTGAGCAAGTTTCTCCGGATGGCCTAGGTAGTAGTGATAGTGTTTCTTTGACCAGTGCTACGGCTCTCGTTTCTCCGAGCCCATTTGCCAGGGTTAATGGGGGGAGCCCCTCAGTGGAGATACTTCCTCAACCCAAGGACCTAGCTCCCCTGCTCAAACGACGTCGTTTGGTGCGACTAAGCGATGCTCCATCGTCGTTTGATCCCCTTTGGAGGAGCCAGTTTTTCAGATTTCGAAGATCGTTGAACCTAGTTCGAACGATGCAACTTTTCAAGAGGCCTCTACCAACAAGTAGTTACCGCTGGCGGTGTGAGACGTTCTGGGTTTGAGTAGAAGAGTGACAGGTTCTGAGGATGCGGTGCCGGATGGAGACGAGGCTTTCGATTGTCGTACTTCTAAAGATCCTCGATCGGTGGTTCCTTCTCCTCATCGTGAGGAGGATGTCACGTGGGCCTATTCCAATGCTCCAGACGAGACCACCCCTCTAAACCCTTACCGGTTAATGGGTGATGTTCAAGTATATGTTTAGGAGATGGCTCATCGCTCATTCGACCACGAGTTCGTCGCTTCGCCTTTCCACGTCATGCGGGAATGCCGAGATAGGGCCTTTGTTGCAGTTCATGTGAGATATTCTTCTCTTCTTCTGGAAGCAACTAGTTTGGAGCTCGTTCGCCTAACAAAAACGGCCAAAAGAAAAAAAAATCTTTTATGATTATTCTTGTTCTCCACTTAACGCTCTATCTGGGTTACTTCTTCCAGTTAGCCGATCGTTTTCATGCCCTATCCTTGGCCCTATGGGATGAGCTGGTTGCTAGGGTATTCAGGAGTAGGAACATCAAGCGAAGGTGCAGCGCTTACAAACTTTACTGAGTGCAGCCGACCGATCCACTCTTACTCACATCGAGGTCGAGCAAATTCAGGCAAAGAAATGCATTGCCCGAGAGGATGCCTCGTGGACAAAAGAGAGAGCTGCTCGAAAGTTTGTTGAGTTAGACCACATCTAGCACCGAGCGGTTTCTTCTGAGGCACGCATCGGTGAGCTGGATGAGGATGTCCGGTCTCGCATGGCCCAAGTGATTGAGACAGAGTTTCACGCTCAGAAGGCTGAAGCGGCACGTAAGAAGGCCGAGGAAGACCTCGAGATGGCACAGACAGATGTGACCTCTCGGGATAGTCGAATTATGGACTTGGAGGAGCGCCTGAAGGAAAATGAGGATAAATTGCTTAAAGCCGAAGAGAGGTAAGCATTGGCAGCGACCAATCTGTCCTTGAGTAATGAGGTTGAGGAGACTACTCTATATTCCTTGCACTAAGAGTCCGCCAAGGTCGCTAGTCTCAAAGTGGCTCTAGCTGAGGCTAAGGCCATCTTAGACGACCTGGACTTTTTAAAGTCCCACTTTCATGGGTCGGACGACTTTCATGCTTTCGAGCAGAAGCGTCAGCATACAGGGCTCGACTTTGTGTGGGTTCGCCTGAAAGATCGATAACCTAAAGAATGGGAACGTGTTCTTTATGCCTTCGAGCGCTTCTGGCTGATGCCCGGTAGCCGTGAGTTTGAGAAGCATATCCAATAGCTTCTTTATCAGGGATATAGTTACCCTAATACTTTAGACGTAACGACTGTTCAATTTGCAGCTCCTCATCCTGCTTCACCCTTTTAGGACCTCTCATTTTCCTTGTGCTACTTCTGTTTTCCTTTTGTGCATGGTGCCTTGTGTTTCATGCCCTCATTTGTTGCTTGTATCCACACTTGTACTTAATGAAAGACGAGATATTTTTTATTTGATATTACTGTTATTTTTCACTGTCTTCAGCAGTTCCCTCCCCCCAATGATTTTCCCACCATCTTTGGAAGGAAAGTTACTGTTTTCGCTTGTAGGCTTACTTCGGATATCCGTTAAATGTTTACGAATGCGTCCGAGTGGAAGCCCTAATCGGCTGCCGCACTCGAGAGAATGCCTTGGACTATCTATTATTCAGAGGCTTACTCGCGGCCGAGTGGTGCCATATGGGCTATCCGGACTCGGGGGCAAACTTGGGACTTAGAGTGCTTCTGAAAAGGCAGCATGTGTCCGAGTAGGAGCCCTATTTTGCTACTCCACACAGGGAATGCCTTGGAACATCAGTTATCCAGAGGATTGCTCGCGGCCGAGTGGTGCCACGTGGATTCAAACTTGAGATCAGCCTTGGAACTCAAAATGTTCCTGAAAAGGCAAGAATGCGTCCGAGTGGGAGTCCTAGTCAACTACCGTACTTGGGGAATGCCTAGGCATATCAGTTATCCAGAGGATTGATCGCGACCGAGTGGTGCCATGTGGGCTATTCAAACTCGGGGTTAGCCTTGGAACTTAAAGTGTTCCTGAAAAGGCAGGAATGCGTTCAAGTGGGAGCCCTAGTCTGATGCCCCACTCGGGGAATGTCCTGGAACATCAATTATCCAGAGGATTGTTCACAGCCGAGTGGTGTCATGTGGGCTATCCGAACTCCGGGGTAGCCTTGAAACTTAGAATGTTCCTGAAAAGGCAGAAATGCATCCGAGTGGGTGCTCTAGTCGTCTGCCCCACTCGGGAAATGCCTTGGAATATCAGTTATCCAGAGGATTGCTCGCGGTCGAGTGGCGCCACGTGGGCTATCCGAAGTCGGGGGCAACCTTGGAACTTAGATTCTTCCTAAAAATGTAGGAACGCGTCAGAGTGGGAGCCCTAATTGACTTTCCCACTCGGGAAATGCCTTGGAACATCAATTATCCAGAAGATTGCTCGCGGTCGAGTGGTGTCACATGGGCTATTCGAACTTGAGGGTAGCCTTAGAAAATAGAGTATTCCTGAAAAGGCAAGAATGCGTCCGAGTAGGAGCCGTCTCGGCTGTCCCACTCGAGGAATGCTTTGGAAAATCAGTTATCCAGAGGAGTGCTCGCGGCCGAATGGTGCCACGTCAGCTATCCGAACTCGAGGGCAGCCTTAGAACTTAGAGTGTTCCTAAAAAGGCAGGAATGCGTCCGATGGGGAGCCTTAGTTGGCTGCCTCACTCGGGGAATAACTTGGAACATTAGTTAGCGAGAGGATTGCTCGCGGCCAAATGGTGCCACGTGGGCTATTAGAACTCGGGGGCAGCCTTGGAACTTAGAGTGTTCCTGAAAAGGCAGAAATGTGTCCGAGCGGGAGCCCTAGTCGATTGACCCACTCGGAGAATGCCTTGGAACATTAGTTATCCAGAGGATTGCTCGTGATCGAGTTGTGCCACGTGGGCTATTAGAACTTGGGGGCAACCTTGGAACTTAGAGTGTTCCTGAAAAGGTAGGAATGCGTCCGAGCGGGAGGCCTAGTCGGCTGCCCCACTCAGGGAATGCCTTGGAACATCAGTTCTCTAGAGGATTGCAAGCAACCGAGTGGTGCCATATGGGATATCCGAACTCGAGGGCAGCCTTGGAACTTAGAGTGTTCCTTAAAAGGTAAGAATGCGTCCGAATGGGAGTCCTAGTCGACTGCCCCACTCGGGGAATGCCTTGGAACATGAGTTATCCAGAGGATTGCTTGCGGCCGACTGGTACGTGGGATATCCGAACTCGGGGGCAGCCTTGGAACTTAGAGTATTTTTCAAAAGGCAGGAATGCATCCGAGTGGGAGTCCTAGTGATGAGATGTGAATCCCGGAGCGGAAGTGGATCTTTGTTCATCAATTTTGAGAAACAAAATCAAATGTGTGCAAAAAAATAAAACACAGGGGAAACTTGTTTCTTTACCTTTCAAGAACTCTTCTTCAATGAATCCTGCGAACACCACCAAACGATCTTCTGTGCTATCCTCTGGGTACCGAGATCGTATTTGTGGGAGCAATTGGTTTGGAACTTAAGGGAGAATTGAGAGAGAGCTTTTTCGTACCAAGAGAAATGTTGGGAGTTGCTTTTGTTATCCACGCCTTTGTTTTGCAAAACTGCAAAACCCAATAACAAAACCACCCTATGTCACTTCACTGTCCACTCCCCTACAATTTTGCAGGAAATTAAATATTAATTTATATATTAATATTATTAATTAATAATAATAATTAATATATATAATGATTAATATATATATATATAATTAATAAATAATAAATAATTATTAATCTAATTAATAAGTAATTAATATATATACACATATATAAATCAAATAAATAATTAACACTTAATTAAATTAACACTTAATTATTTATTACAAAAGATAGAATGATATTCTATAGCATTTCTCTCGTATAACCTATAGTCGTAATATACATTTTATGCACCTTATTTTTTAACCTATAGTTTTAATATGAATCATATTTATATTAATTTTATTTGAATCTCATTCAAATAATTTCTCTCATAATATATAGTTTCAATTTAGAATTAACTATATGTTATAATGTATCAATATACATATATTCCCTTAAGCAATTTGAACAATTCAAATTCTTCCAAAAATTTGATCCTCGTTTTACTTGTTATGAGCTAGCAAGGGGACCAATGGACCTACAGATCAGATCTCCAACGATACGAGATTAATCGGTCAAACTCATTGACCGAGTTAATCAACATTCGTTAACTATGGGTCACTCCACTAAAGACCCGCAGTTGCACTCTTCTCATCCATGGATATATGACCACTAATGACAAATCAATCCTTCACGAGTGTTTGTAACTCAAGCTGGGTCAAATTACCGTTTTACCCCTAAGTTACATCTTGCTCCTTAAGTACCACTGCTCCTCTAATGAACAACCCGGTTGTGGTCCGATCAATAACCGGAAGTCCCTCTCGGGCCAATGAGAGGGTGGGGCCCATTGTTCAAGTCCCGGAGTCGGCATTTAAGAGAACACTCATCGACTCCCCTAAGGTCGGGGAGGAGTGATTTCCATCTTGTGAAGTTAGTTCCAAGCTCCTCACTCGGTCTCGTCCCCAAAATGGTAGGAATGTTGAGTCGGCGACTCGGTCCACTCTCACCCATACAGATCAAAGGACGAGCCCTCACGGGCAGGAGTCCATAACTCACTCAAGATTGAGAATGAGTTGCTTGGTCATCCTAAGAAATAGCAATATGTTAGTTAACGGTGTTACATCTAAAGATTGTCTATTTCATGGTCCGGTCTTATACAAACTCATTGTATAGGATACCCTCACTCGCGTGTCTCCACACGAACAACCTGGATCGAGTCGTCTGTAACATTTACTGAGTGGGTCGCATCAATAGTGTTGCTAGAATAAGGTACCCAGCCTTATTCATATACTATAGACCCTTTAGGTTATTCACGGGACATTATCCACTTGTATATCAGGGGTATATCAAATATATACCTAATAGATATACTGTCCCGGTTACATGATAATAACCTTGGATGTTTAGTTTATTGGATTTTGGACAATGCAATGCTATGAATTCAACAACAAATTTATTGAATAAAACTTTATTGAATATACATTTGTTTTTACATAAATACAAACTACGAGTTTAGGGCAATACACTCAACACCTAGTTGGTTGTCCCACTCGGGGAATGCCTTGGAACATTAGTTATCTAAAGGATTGCTCATGGCCGAGTGTCGCCACTTGAGCTATCTAAATTCGGGGGCAGCCTTGGAACTTAGAGTGTTCCTGAAAAGGTAGGAATGCATCCTTGTGGGAGCCTTAGTCGGGTGCCCGACTCGGGGAATTCCTTGGAATATTAGTTATCTAAAGGATTGCTCATGACCGAGTGGTGCCACGTGCGCTATTCGAACTCGAGGGCAGCCTTGGAACTTAAAGTGTTCCTGAAAAGGCAGGAATGCGTTTGACTGGGAGCCCTAGTTGGTCACCGCACTTGGGGAATGCCATGGAACATCAGTTATCAAGAGGATTACTCGTGGCCGAATGGTGCCACGTGGACTATCCGAACTCGGCGACAAGCTTATATTTTAGGGGTGTTCTGTCAGGCCTGCGGTTGCACGGTGCTCCACTTTGATTTCGTATGTACCAGCGTACTTATTACCATATCTGGGGGCACGAGGGATTGTCTTTGGGCTCGTTCCCACAACTGTCACCGCCTTAAAATTTATTTTGTCATTATGCCGCGTGCGCTTAGAGGCGTCTCTGGTGGGGCCACCTAGCGCGTCGCTTCACTTATTTCAGAGTATGAAGTGATGTGCCTCTTGTCAAAGTGACACGTAGTCGTATGATCGGACAGTTAGGGATAGTTTCCTTCCCTTATAAATTGGAGGAGCGCCCTTACTTCGGTTGTCATCACCATTTCTCCTTTCCTTCTTGGCAAGTTCGCTTTTGAACAAATGAAGATGCCAAGATCTTCCAACAGCAATCGAATTCGGGTGGACAGTCCCTCGAAGGATGGCCCTACTTTTCTAGAGTGGCATCCCCTCGACGGAAATGAGGACTACCTTCTTTCCACTGAGGATGGTACTTCGGAGGAGAAGGATGATTATCTTCTCTCCAATGGCGTGTATCCCTCAGCAAAAAAGGAAAACGCGGAAGAGGATGGGGTGGAGGATGGGTCTGGTGCGGCTGAGAAGGGCGAACCCGATCATTTCCACTTCCCAAGCTCGTCTTGGGTGTTCAATTGAAGAACTTAACTTTTTCCACACCTTAAAGTCCAATCGGTACAAAGTTCTTCTCACGGGAGCAAGAACGAACCCGATCATTTCCACGGTTCAGGATCAAACCATTACCAATGCTGTTTTTCGGGCTAAAGAGCAACCTCTATAAAGAATATGAAATTTGAAGAACGAACTTACAAACTCTCTCAAATAGTAGATATACAAATTTTTACTCACAAATTTGTAAGAAAAATTCTTACAAATAAAACCCTCAAATGACTAAGAAAAAAAATTAGATAGCTCAGATTTCTCCCAAAATAAATCTCTCACAACAAATTTAAAGAAACATTGAAGCTTTTGGAGAGATGAACAATGGATGAAATTGGAGAGAAAATTGAGAGAGAATGGGTTGTAAAATTTTGAAAGAATGAGGGGTTTAAATAGAGGAGGAAAAAGTTGGAAAGAAATTTGAAATCCAAATTAAATTTGGATCATTGAATTTGAAATGATTAAAAATCAAAGGTCGTTATTTAATTGAATAAAATAATAATAATAATAACAACAAAAACCCTCTCCAACGGCTCCTTCAGATTTTTTTTTCCAAATCTGCCACCGCTGACACGTCCTTTTCCTCTTCTTTTTTTTTTCGTTTGTTTATTTTTAACCGACCATCAGCAGTTGCATTAAATGATTTTTTTTCATCATCTTCCAGCTAAATTACCATTGGTAACTTTTATATATATTTGTTTTTTTTCTCTTTTCTTTTTCTTTTCCTTTCATTTCAATTTTTCTCTTTCCTTTTTTTTAACACCAAGCCACATGTCAGCATTTCACTGGACCACAGCCGCCACATCATCCACCACAAGTATTTTTCTTTGAACTTCTTTCGACCATAATTTCTCTGACTCCCCCCGTATTGTGGTATGAGGCTCCCCTTCAGTGATTCCGCCTTCGGTCACGTTCCTATTTGGGAGAGGAAAGGCATCTCGGGTTCGGTCTCCTAGGATGATTTCGATCAATTGCCCCACCTGGGAGGTCATCTGGGCATGAGCCGCTCTCATCTCGTTGCGGAACCCGGAACTCCTCTGGTGGGGATGCCCCACCATTCTTTTGCCCAAATGTCCCACTCGGGTAGAGCAAGTTGACAGCGTCCCGAGTCCTTCTTGCCTTTTGAGGGGCCGGGGGAGTCGGGCTAGGTTTGTCAATAGCTTTGTCGCGTCGACGGGGTTCTCGTAGGATGACTCTTTGTCAGAGGTCATCTCGACAGTGTCTTAGTGCGGGGAACTAGTTTTTGTTTTAGGCTTGAAAACGTTGTTTCCCACCGACAGCGCCAACTGTTGATGACAAATTTTGGCAGAAGGCCATGTGGTGCCCAGACAAGCAGTCCGGTCTTGGATCCATTGGACCTGAAACCAAAGAACTCGATGTCATTGCGGTGTCCCGCCTAATACACTTCGACGATCAAGTTAGTAATCATAATGGAAATAAGAATAAGACACCAAAGGTATTAATGACAGGTTTTTCACTTACTTGGTGAGGATGATCGTCCTTCCTTTTATAGCTTCGGCTGGTCGACCAGGAAGTACGATGGTTGGAAGTGGCAGAGACGTCGCACACTGTACGGTTGGACAGAAGGAGGCGTGTTCCCGACAGTAGCAGGGTAATTCTGCTACCTCTGTCTTCTGGACATGTCGCCCAGGGCAGAGGGATCCGCATGTCGTACCGACAGCATGCGCTACCAGCTGTGGCCTTGTACGGGGGTAACCATTTACAGTCCTTCGTCCCCCTCCGAGCGGATATGCTTTCTGCTCGATGACATCCCCTCTGAGAAGGTGGTTCTCAGTGGGCTCGCGCTTGAGGAGGGACGAACGCTGACTGGCATTATGCTGAACGCATGCACTAAGCGAGGTAACAATTCTATAGATGCAAGCGCACACCTGTCAGAGTAATATAAAATGGATGGAGTATCCTAGTATCGATCCTCAAGGACTTCTAAATAATTTCCAAACTCTAAAGTTTTAATGAATAGTGAACGTTGAAATGAGTGATTCTGGTAAAATGGGAAGTGGTCACAAATAATGGTTTTGGATTTGGGATTTGGTCTTATAATGGTAAAACCTAGCCCGAATTACTTCAAGTTAGCCAACAAAGAATCAAGGATACGCTAAGGACGACATGCATTTTACTTTAGGAACCAACGACTACGCTTTTCACTTGACTTATGTCTAAGCAAGTTCAAAGTCCTAAGATGGAAATAGTCGCAACCTCGGGTTAAGGTCCTATGTCTAGGCTACTTAACTGGAACTCTTATGTCTAAGGCGCTCCTCTCCTCGGTTTAACTACTCAACAATGCAAATAAGCAACCTTTTCAGTATTGACTTGTTAAGACTTACAGTGGCCTTCTCTAAATCCTAACTTTTTGGGAAAACATGTTGAGCAATGAGTGGAAAGCAAAAACACTACTTCTTAGCAACCCTTTTTAGAAATAAAAGGCTAACTATCCATAACCGGGCTAGAGACGGAAATTTAGAAAGACATATTGAAGAAAATACAGCAAGTAAAATGGTTGAAATTGAAATGCATGTGTGAAAAACAAAAGTTAACTAACGGAGAGTTTTGCTCGGGATTGAGAGCTTCGCCCTTCTCTTTCAAGCAAGGGGGAGTGTCACGTGCTCTTTCCTCCAAAAACACAATTCTCTTAACTAAAAATAAAGTAAAGGCAAAGTAAAGATAAGCTAAGTGCTGGATTTTTATAAATTTGAATAGGTAGAAAATAACTAAGTAACAACGGAAACAAAACAAAGCTCAATAAAGGAATGTAAAGTGCTCGGGATTTAAAAACTAAAAGCAACTAATGAAAGCAACTCAAAAGTACTTAGAAAGCAACAAAGAAACACTAAGAATGATCAAGAGAAGGAAGCAAGGCTTGATGAATTTGGTGGAGAAGCTGCTGGAATTTATAGCTGTGCAGAATTTGTTAGGTAGGTCCTAAAACGCTGGTGGATCACCCATTTCCAACTCCTTTGACTGACTGCATCGTGCTCAAACTGATAGTGGAACACTTCTTCTACACGTATGCATCGGTTTGAACCACCAAAACGCATTAGAAGACGCGTTTCATTAAGGGCAAAGTTGGAAGAAAATCAGGAATTCTGCAGCCTCCCAGGCGCTTGGCGCCTCCCATGTAGTTTTTTCCGTCTTTTTGCTTCTTTTGATTAATTTGCACTCCCAAATGGTCCTAAAATGTCATAAATACAATATAAGTCAACCACAAACCATCATATATGAATTTTGCATGAATTGGAACTCAAACGACCGTGAAAAAGTCCGAAACAAAGTTAAAACATAGTAAAAACAGCATCTAAAACCTTTTTTTTACGCACGTAAACAAGCGTAATCAAACGCGTGTCTTGTTCGGACGCTATTTATGACAATAAGTAACGAGCAGTTTTCTATTTTGTTGTCGCATATTTTAGTTTTAATCGTAACTCCAGCTATCGTAAAAGTAATATAGCATGTCAAATTGCAATCCTACCACTCAACCATACCGTGTCTCTATCTTAATTTATCATTGCCATTTTTAGTGTAACAATACAAGGTTAGACCTCATTGTGGGAGATATTGATGCTATATATACGAATTCACTTTTCCTCTTAATCATAAGCACATGTGTGCATAATTTGCTCTTGCATTTTTGAGCCATCTCTTTGGGAAATAATGAAGCGGTTGTTGCTATCTGGTTTATTCTCTCCACTGCATATATTTTTTCCCTCCAACTTTCTTTTTCTCCGAAAATTACATTAATTTAGATCCTTACCAATTATTATGTTTGATATAATCAATCTTCTCTCTCGCTGGATTTGGTATGGAACAATTAATTAAATTAATACACTTTTTACCAGTAATTAATTTTATCTCAAATTAAATGATAAATTACTAATTAATTCTAAATGCAATTATTGACACTAATATAAAATTTAACTCCACCAAATAAAAAAGAAGAATAAATTCAAAAACCAACCTGAGCATAGGTTAGTGGTAATTGACATATATCCAATAGGTCATGAGTTAGAGTTCCACCTACTTGTTGTACTCATGGTTCTAAATATCCGTCGACACGTCGACATTTCCATCGATATATCCATGTTTCCATGGCTTCGACATCGATATGAGAGATAAAACTACATTTCCATCATAGTACAAGAAAATCAACAAAATATAAAAAATATCAACAAAATGTCACTAATATATACATAATATTAATATTAATTATTTTTAACTAATTTAGAAATAGGAAAATATTTATTTATTAATTTAAATATTTTTTTACGATTTTTAAATTTTTCTAACTTTTAGAGAAATATCCATCGACATCCACATTTAAAACTTTGGTTGTACTAAAAAAGAATAAATTCAAAAAGTAGCAATTAATACTCACACTAAATTCAAGCAATTAGTTTCATGCAATTAATGATAATAAAAAATTAATTGTAAAACTTAAATAAGAGAGAAAATTGACACTCAACCTACTCTACCTTCAAAACCCTTCTTGGGTATTCAACTAAAAATCTCAACTCTTTCAACGACTTAGATTCTAATCGCTATAAACTTTTCTTTTTTTTTTTTCAAAAGCAAGAGGAAATTTGATCCTTTTCATGGTTCAAGATTAAACGAAGCAACCTTTAGAGATTTGGAATTTAAGAATACAATTAAATTACAAACTTTCTCAAAACGTTGGGATGAACAAAATTTAACCACATAAGATTTATAATAAAAATTCTTAAACATTAAAGCTTTTGAATGGCTAAGATAAGATAAGTTAAGATAAGTAAAAATTAGGGAGTAACAACCTATATAACCATTTAAAATAAGGCATTTCAAAAAATTTTGAAACATTGCCCACATAAGAAGAATAAAATATTTGCTAATTTTTTAGGTATGAAATTAGTCTTCCATAATTTTTAAATGAATATATTATTTATCGTTTTTTATAGGAGAATCATACCTATATTCTTTTTCTAATGAATCGTTCAAATATTTTGAGAATCTTACCTATATTTTTTTAATTCAATTATTTTTCCAAGATAATTTTACTAACAAACCTAAAATGAAAAAATATTAATTAAATTAAAATCTAAAACAAAATTAAACGAAAAAATCATTTTAGAAATAGAAATACCAAAATTTAAACAAGAAAATAATTTTAGAAATGAAAAATACCAATACCGAGGATAGAAACAAATACAGTAACAAATATGATGAACAAATACGAACAAATACAATAACAAGCATGATGAACAAATACGGTGAACAAATGAACAAATATGGTGAAAAAATGAACATAAATAAAATGAATAGATGAACAAATACCTGATAATTAAAATGAACGTATATTGAGAAAAATAATGTGAACACATAATGTTTATTTTTGTGACACAATTAATACGAAAAAAAATTCTACCTCCAAAAGGTATTGTCCATAGAAATTCATATATATTGTTAACATCTCTCTTGTTTACCCTTCACCACTCATCATCCCACTTATAGCTTTGTCACCCGCCTTGCTCCACCATTGTATCCCTTGCTCCTTTGTTCAATTCTATCCACTTCCCGCCCCACCTACAACTATGTCACCTGCCTTATTGCTCCATCATTTTCTCCCTTGTTCAATTCCGTCTACTTCCCACCTTGTTGTCACCTTCGATCAATTCTCGTCCATTATTCCTGTTGTCTCCTTCGCAATACCCCTTGATCGTCTCACTTTGTGTGATGTCCTCTTTGAGTTATGTTGTGTTATATTCAAATATATATTTAAAAAGTGAGATAGATGGATCAAAAATCTAGGGGAGAGAATGTAGGAAAAGAAAAATAATATAACACCAAACAAATTTGAGAATCTAAAAGAAATAGTATTGTTTTGATTTTGAAAATAATAACTAAATAGAAAGGGTAAAATAGTCAAAATCAAACCTGTAAATTGTTGGAAAAATCGAAATGACATTGTTTATAAACAAAAACCATCTTGCTATTTTTCAAAACCATGTGACAAATTGGGACACCTACCGTAAATTTTCAAAAATTAGAGACACATAATATCTCAAAAGAAAAGGGGCACTTGCAATAACGCAAAAAAAAAAAAAAAAAAAAAAAAAAAAAAAAAGAAGAGTAAAATAGCATATTTAGCATTCACATTTACGAAAAAAAGTTGTTCCTATCTTAGACTCCAGAGAAACTAAGATAAGAACAATGAGGTACAAGAATTGTACCTCATTATAATCATCAACATTTTTATGGATACTGAACTTTAAAAAACCTAATAAGATGTTACATTACAACATATAACTTTTGCACATCTGAGTTGGTTTTCTTCATAGATAATGGTAGCTTTTCAATTAAGGAGGCATTTCTTATGTAACCAATTGTAATGGTTATGTTTACTTTCTTTTTTAATAGAAAACATCTGGGGCAGTGGATCCAAATCACGACATTTGAGATATATGTCAATTACCACTGAGTTATGCTCGTTTTGACAATTATTATGTGTACTTTGTACTATATATATCAGTAATTATTTAAAAATATTTATGACAAACTTTCCTATTTTAATCTAATATCCATGGAATTTTTTACGGATATTTTAAAAACAAATTATACAAAAATAATGCAAAATTACACAATTAAGTTAGCAAACTTTGGACAAAACTAAGTTAGGCATATAATTTCATCTCCTAGCTTTTAAGTCCTGTGCTGTGATCAAATCACAGCATGCCCAATTTTTTATTTTTCTTTTGTGAATATATTTTTATTGTTATCTTTTCTATTTTTATTTTTTAATTTTTCTTTTATTGATATCTTTTTTATTTTTCTTTTTAAATATATTTTTATTATTTGTAATTATATTTTTTATTGTTATTTTTTTAAATATTTTTATTATTAGATTATTATTTTTGTTTTTTAAATATATTTTGTTTATTTTTCTTTCTAAAATCTATTTTTAGTATTAACTCTTAACTTAAACCTATTTTGGTTTGTTTAATATATCTTTATTGTCATGTGATCATCTAAGTGTAAGCCAATCTTGGCCTTTCAATATTGTTTTCCAGTAAAATGTATTTTTTCATTTAAAATAAATTATTTTAAACTTTCTTTTAATAAATCTTGGATAATATTTTTTTATAGAAAATATATTTTTATAAAAAATATAAGTAAACATATATCATTACAGTAGTTTATAAAATATATATAATGGTAACATACAATGTTTGAGCTCCAAATCGTTGAGCTCGGATTAGGTATAGGTCGGAAAGAACTGGATGATCTTCTCTAAGCTGCCAAACGATCTCCTATAGCGCTTGAACGACCTACAAAACAAAGTTAGCACTCCGACAAGCAAGTTAGTTCCAGTCCTTGTTGATTCTATCTAGGATTGCGTACCTTACATTTCAGGCAAGGGTTTCTATTTATAGAAACTAGGCCCAACAGAAACTCTAACACACCCTAAAAATACGGCGTATTGTCGGGTTCGGAAGAGACAATATTACGGACTTTTACTGAAGGTCGGCTCAACTTCTTAGGTTGTACCTTAACTGCCAACCTAAACGTTTTTGGGTCAATTTCCATATTTCATGTGGGTGTCAATTCAACTCACCTCTTCGATCATGACACGTGGTAGGCAAAAATTCGCATCCAACGTTGGCCTCCACTTCGGCGGGACGGAGGTCAGCTTAGCAACGTACTCCGAGCTAAACGAAAATGAGTCGAATCCACAAGTTCGTGTGTGATGTCATGGATATCGTCAGCCTTAATTTTTGCTTCGAGAACTCAAAGGTCACCACGAGGATTGCCTAACGTGGACGGATCTTGTCCATTTTGATTCCCCCACCCCCCCCCCCCCCCGTCCAGATGGCTTTCCTGCCTCTGGGCTGTTCTATAAAAGGCGGGGGTTTTTCGCTTTTTACTTTTCACTTTTCACTTCGAAACTTTTGAGTACCTCGGCCGTTGTCCAAGTCAGGTACTTTCTCCCTCTTCCTTTAGATAGTTCTTTAGACTCCATGAGTAGCTCGTCTAACGATTCGTCGTCTAGGTCATCTAGCTCTTCTAGTACAGATAATGTCTTAGGGGACCCAAACTTAGCTTCTAACTCGGGAAATCCTCGTGTAGGCAATAGCTCGGCTGACCCTAGCATAGCCTCCACTTCAGGAAACCCCACTACTGGTCCGGTAGTCGAGCTTCCTCCCTCGACTTGCTCCGTAGGTAGACTGGTCGAGCTTCGTAAGACCTACCTTATCCCTGATTCCATAGAGCTCAGGGTGCCTAACGTCGGTGAATCTCTCGAGGACGCCCCTCCAGGCTTCGTTAGTTTTTATCCTCAAAA
Source organism: Momordica charantia (assembly GCF_013281855.1). NCBI lineage: Eukaryota > Viridiplantae > Streptophyta > Magnoliopsida > Cucurbitales > Cucurbitaceae > Momordica > Momordica charantia. The sequence goes on from NW_028275161.1 coordinate 11,654,621, forward strand.
TTTTAGTAGGGGGTTAGGCTTCCACTTCATCCCTTCATCCAGAGGTTCCTTAGCGTGGTCAACCTCGCCCTAGCTCAGCTCTCTTCCAACGGTTGGTCCACCGTGCTTGGGGCTTATGTTCTATGGTGGACCATCTGGGACGAAGATGAGGATGGGCTCACAGTAGATTAGCTCCTAGCGACCCACACAATCAAGGTCTCCAACGAGGGAGAAGGTCGGTACTACCTCTCTGCTCGACGGAACATAGGTCAGCTTATTAGGAATCCCTCTTCTAACAAAAACTGGAAGGAGTGTTGGTTCCTCGTCTCTAGCGATTGGCTCGTGAGGAACGAAAGGGGTGAGCTAATCTGCCATGTCCCAGTCGAGTTCGTTGACGTAGGTGAGACTCTTAGGTACAAGTTAGGTTTTTCTTTTCTTTTTATTTTTGTACCTTTGTTTCTGACGACGCTTCATGGTGCAGTTCTGCCATCTCCCATTCTGAGGATCAGCAACAAGTCGTGGGAGATCATCAAGAGCGCTCAAGGTTGGAGTCTGAAGTTCGCCTTGTGGGGTGAGGCTCTTGTTTCGAACTTCCACCTCTTCTCCTGCGATCTCAGCCCTTACGACCAACTGGACGAGTTCAAGAAGCTACCAAAGCCTCGGCAGCGCAGATCAGAGAAGCGCAAAGCTGTGAAAGGTAACCTTTCCTCGTCACTTTAGCTCGTTAATTGAATCTCTTGACTAACCTCGTCTTCTTTTCAGAAATGGCCTCCAAATTCCTCGCACTCAACAACACGAAGTGGCAACGTGCCTCGACTTCGGCTGCCCTGCCTGTGCCTCTTCAAGCTCGTCATCGTACGAGTAGCACCGATATCCCGGCTCCCGGACTGGCGAACTTGGCCAAGCTTCAGGCCCTTCAAGCTCAGCCCTTACAGACGGTCGTAGGGGGCGAGGGGTCGGCTACCCCTTTGAAGCGGAAGAAGTGAGCAAGGGATGCGCTCCGTTCCGAGGAGGTTACCTCCAAGTCCCCACCTCCTCCTATTGTGGTCGACTCCGAGGAGGGTTCTCAGCAAGGTCGGCGCCCGGGCGACGAGGTTTGACTCTCATTCAGGCTCACCTTCTCTCGCCTCAGCATTCACGAGGCCACTACTAAGGTAAAGTCCTCAAGCTCCCACCAGGTGGAACGATCTGTCCAGACGTCTGAGGACCCTGTGAAGGCGGTGAGAAAAACCATAGCTCGTGCTGCAGAGGTGGGCTCGTGCACACTCTTTCTTTCTGCTTTTCCTTTCTTTTGACCTAACTTCGAGCTTTTACAGTTGCACTATCATGTCTGTCTATCGGCATCCATGATGGGCTTGGAGCTCAAGGGCCGAGACTTGAAGGAGGAGCAGACCCACGTGTCGTACGAGTAGTGGATTGCCGAGCTTGAGGCTGAGGTTGACCCAGCTCAGGCTGAGAAAGAGGTCGAGGGCCCTGATCGTTCAACCTCATGCCGACCTGCAAAACGCTCGAGGACGAGTCGAGACCGCGGAAAAGGGCTGGAAGGAAGCTCAGCAGAATTTTATGAGCTGAGATTACTTGGAGAAGAAGATAAAAGAATCTTCGAGTTCAACGGTTTGGTGCACGACTTGGCAGACAAAGGCTTCTACTACGCCATCGACAGGCTCGAGACTGCTTGCTCGGAGGAGGCTGTCGCTGCTGCCAAGTAGGAATACGAGGCCATCTGGGTCGATCATCCTGCTAATGTCGACGAGGGAGTGGAGACGATCGATGCTGCTACCGAAGCCGAGGCAACAAGCATCGACGCGGGAGCCAACAAGCCTGCCGACCCTCCCAGGAGTAGCTCGCCCCTTCCTTCCTTTCGTTGATCGCTCTCTCTCTTTCTTTTCAAATGAAATTATTTTATAGAATCGAGGCATATATACCTCGACTCTTAATCATATTTTCATTCAATGGAATGAGATTTTGTTCAGATTCGAGTTGCTCTTTCCAAATTCCTTATACTTAGAGAATTTCAATTAAATTTTAGATTTCAGTTTCGGTCTTGTTATTTGAGTTTCTCAAGTCTGGATAATCTCTCTCCAACACAACGACTTACGAGTCGAGGCAGTTCAGTTCGGCGGTGTGCTCAAAGTATTAAGGATAGCCAGGTTCCTACGAGCTGACCAATGCTTCAAACATTTGAAAAAAAACAACAGTGTAGCATAGGTCATACCACATAGTCTTCCTTGGCCCCCATTTGATGTAGCTCGGTAGTAGTAGACGATACTAACGAATAAAGTCAAATTTTGTACAAGTCATTGGAGATCGACTTTCATTAACAAATGAAATTTTACACGTCGGATTACATAATTTTTCTTTTGTCTCACTGCTAATAGACTCGCAAATGTTCAGCGTTCCATGGGTGGGGGAGTTGTCTCCCATTGAGGTCGGACAATAGATAAGCTCCAGGACGAACTAATTTCAAGACTCTGTACGGACCTTCCCAATTCGACTCGAGGGCTCCGACGTGCTGCATTACTTTTTTGAGGACGAGGTCTCAGGGCTTGAACTTTCGAACTCTTACCCTGGCATTATAGTACCGAGCCATACGGTTCTGATATTCTGCTAGCCTGAGTTGGGAGTGAGATCTTTTCTCCTCGAGCAGGTCGAGATTCAGGCGAAGAGCTTCACTATTGGTCTGCTCGTCGAAATTTTCAACTCGGGGCGTTGGCATGCTGATCTCCACCGGAATGACAACCTCTGACCCGAACGCTAGGCCGTATAGCGTTTCCTAGTAGATCGGCACGACGTAGTTCAGTAGGACCATAATACCTCTGGTAGCTCTTCTGCCCACCGACCCTTTAGGGATTCAAGCTTCGTCTTCAAACCGCGTTTGATGATTTTGTTAATTGCTTCAACTTGCCCATTTGACTGCGGATGGGCTAGAGACGAGCTGAAGTGGCGTATGCCGAGATGTTGACAGAACTGATTAAATCGGCCACCATCGAACTGTTTGCCGTTGTCAGTAATGAGGGCGTTCGGTATGCCGAATCGACATATTATACTCTTCCACACGAAACTGACGACTGTCTCCTCGGTAATGGATGCCAGAGGTTCGGCTTCCACCCACTTGGTGAAATAGTCTACCGCCACCACGGCAAACTTCAGTTGCCCCTTCGCCTTCGGTAGTGGGCCGATCATATCTATCCCCCACTAAGCGAAAGGCCAAGGACTTGAGATCGGCGTCAACATCTCTGGGGGTTGCCTCAAGATGTTCGCGAAGCGCTGGCACTTGTGACATGCCTTTGCGAACTCCCTGGTGTCGCGGTCAATCGTCGACCAATAGTAACCCTGGCGGACGACCTTTGCAGCCATAGATCGAGCTCCACCGTGGTTTTCGCAGATTCCTTCGTGATCTCGCGAATGACATACCTCGCCTCCTCTGGATCGAGGAACCGCAACAACGGTAGAGGGTATCCTCTCTTGAAGAGCTTGCCTTCTTACATTACGTAATGAGCCACTTGATATCGGAGCTTCCTGGCTTGGCCCAGATTTGTCGGAGTTGAACCACTAGTTAGAAAACTTTTGATTGGATCCATCCACGTGGGCTGAGCTGACTGGACCTCCATTATTTCAGGTCGGTCGATGGATGACTCAGCAAGTATTTCAACTGGTACCGTTCTCGGTAGGTCGGTCTCATAGGCCAATGCTAAGCGAGTCAGTGCATCAGCATTGGAGTTTTTTGACCTCGGCACTTGTCGAATCACATAATCTTCAAATTGGGAAAGGAGCCCTCGAGTTTTAGTGAGATACCTTTCTATACGAGCATCTTGCACTTGGTACTCCTCGGTTACCTGATTGACGATCAGTTGCGAGTCGCTCAGGATCAAGAGACGCTTCACGTCCATCCCCCTTGCAACCTTCAGCCCATTTATCAAGGCCTCGTAATCAGTTTCGTTGTTCGAAGCTCAAAAACTGAACCGGAGCGCGTACTCGAACAGAAGATCACCGGGGCTGAGGAGTAGCATGTCTGCCCCACAACCCTTCTCATTAAACGAACCATCCACGTAAAGTGTCCACTGGTCGTGGACGTCGGCCCCTGGCCCGGTAGGAGTCAGCTCGGCAACAAAATTCGCTGCTGCCTGACCTTTCAAGGCTGTCCTGTGCTCGAAAGCGATGTCATGCTCACTGAGCTCCAAGGCCCACTTCATCAGCCGACCTGACGTCTCGGACTTGTAGAAAATCTGCCTCAAGGGGAAGTTTGTCAGAACAATTATCTTATGCCCCTGGAAGTACGGCCGCAGATATGTATGCCAGGGTTAGCTTCTCAACACAAGGGTAGCGAGCCTCAGCCTCGGTCATTGATTTACTCGTGTAGTAAATACGGCTCTGCCGCCCTTCCACTTCCCAGATCAGGACCGAGCTCACTGCATTTTCCGACATGGCCAAGTACAGGTAGAGAACGTCGCCGGACAATGGCTTGGACAGCAATGGGGCCATGCTGAGGTACTGTTTTAGCTGCTGAAGTGTCGCTTCGCAATTGTCGGTCCATTCGAACCGGCCCTTTTTCCTTAATGTTTAGAAGAAAGAGTGGCACTTGTCAGTGGAGCGAGACATAAAGCGATTCAGAGATTCCAAACGGCCATTCAGCCTCTGAAGTTGCTTAATATTTCTCGATGCTTCCATCTCGATGACTGCTCTTATCTTGTCCGAATTGGCTTCAATTCCGCACTGGTGGACCATAAATCTGAGGAATTTTCCTGATGAAACCCCAAAGGCACACTTGCTTAGGTTGAGCTTCATCTGATACTTTCAGAGTACGCTGAAGGCCTCTACTAGGCAACCAAATGCGAGCTCGTCTGCTTGCTCTTTACCAACATGTCGTCTACATATACCTTCATATTGCGTCCGATCTGCTTGGCAAACATCATGTTGACCATCCGTTGGTAGGTCGCCTCGACGTTTTTCAGACTAAAAAGCATGAAGTTGTAGCAATACAGCCTTTGGTCGGTAACAAACGAAGTCTGCTCTTGGTCGGGTGCATGCATCTGAATCTGATTATATCCGGAGTAGGCGTCATGAAAGAGAGTAGCTCGTGCTTTGCTGTTGGGTCGACGAGCTGATCTATTCGAGGTAGGGGAAAACTATCTTTCGGACACGCCTTATTGAGGCTTGTAAAGTCAATACAGACGCACCACTTGCCGTTAGACTTTTTAACTAAAACAACATTGGAGAGCCACGCAGGGTAATGAACCTCTCTTATGAAATTAGCTCGTAGCAACTGTTCGACCTCTTTACAAATTACATTGCTTCGCTCGGCGTCGACAGGCCGACGCTTTTGCCTTACGGGCCTATAGTTAGGATCTACATTAAGCCTATGTACCATTATGTTTGGGTCAATACCCGACATGTCGTCATGGGACCATGCAAACACGTCGGAATTCACCTTCAAAAACCCGACGAGCTCTTCCTTCACCTTGGCCCCCAGGCTGCTGCCGACGCTGACCTACTTATCCAGCCCCAACAAGGGGACAAGTTCCAGATCTTCTGCTGGAGTGCCGCGGCTGAGCTCTGCCTCGTCGGTATGTGGTGGCGTAGTCGCTTCTAGTTCCATGATCGCGGCGCAAGTGGCGGTCCCTTTCATTGTAGCTGCGTAGCATTCTGTGGACGTTCTTTGCTCACCTCTGACCGTTGCGATCCCGGCCGGGGTCGGATACTTCAAAACTTGGTGGTAAGTGGAGGGAACTGCCTTGAGGTTGTGAATCAGGGGCCGACCAAGTATAGCATTGTATGTCAAGCTTCGATCTATCACAAAAAACTCGACAACTCTGGTCATCTGATGCTCTCCTCGCCGATGGTTACAGGGAGCGAGATACATCCTTCCGCACCAACTGAATCCCCTGCATAGCCAACTAAGGGCGTTGGGATGTGCTTCAAGTGCTTTCTCTCCCATCCTAGAGCTGTGTAGGTCGAGAAGGACAATATATTAGTCGATGCCCCATCGTCGACAAGAACTCTTCTGACCTTCACATGGTCTATCAAGGGGGCGATTACCAAAGTGTCGTTATGGCGCATATGCACCCTTTCACAGTCCTGCTCGTTGAATAAGATCGGCATCACAGGCTCTTTGGGGTACGAGGTACAGACCTCATGTGATGCTTCCCGGGCTAGAGCTTTTCTTTTCTACCCTGACTGTCCCCCGCTCGGACCCCCGTGAATGGTGTTTATAACGGCAGGATGATCTTCCTTTCATCTGGGCAGTTGTGATCTTTCTCGCTTCTCCTCCCGAGCTGATCCCTCTAGCTCAGCTCGTTCTCTGATATCAACATACTTCTTCAAATAACCTCTCCGGATCAAATCCTCGACCTGTTCCTTCAGATGGAAGCAAAGAGAGGTATCGTGGCCGTGATCCTTATGGAATCGGCAGTAGAGTCCCTTGTCCCACTTTCCCGAGGGTCGGCGGAGCTTTTCTGGGGCTGTGAACAGCGCCACCATGTCGGTGTCTTCAACTACTACGTAGATCTCACGATTGAGGCGTTCAACAGAGTAAACCTGTCGAACTTCAGCCCTCGACAATCTGAAGGGACCCTCTCGTCACGTCGGCCTCTATTCTTGTCGTTGTCAGTTCGCCGAGATGAACTTCGATCATCACTACGCCGCTTCTTGGAAGGGGGAGACTTCTGGTCTCGATCTTTACCGCGGCTGCTTCGCCTGGCTCCGTTGGCCTTCCACAACTCCAGGCCATCAATATACTGGCGAGCTTGGGCAAACATTTCGTTCAGGGAGGCCGGCGGGCGGCTTCTAAACTCAATCGTCAAGTTTCTATCATTCAACCCTGTTGTGAAGTACATCATGGCGATATCGTCGGTACAACTCACCACCTTGACATACTCGTCCATGAACCGAGCGATGTACTCCAAAAGAGACTCTTTGTCCCGTTGCTTCACTATTCCAAGGTGGGAAGGCGGCAACTTCAACAACTGTCGAGCTGAGAACTGATTGATGAACAACATTCTCAACTGTTGATAACTGTCGATTGACCTGGGCTTCAACTATCGGTACCATAATCTCGCCGAGCCTTCTAGAGCTATTTGGAATGCTCGGCATTTCATAGCATTGCTTGCAGCCAAAAAATCCATCTTTCCCTCGAACATCTTAATGTACGAGACTGGATCCCCGGACCCGTCATAAGAGCTATGACTGGAGCTTTGAACCTTGACGGGATGGGCGCGTCCAGGATTCCTTGGGAGAAAGGCGGCTCCTTCTGCTCGACCGTGCGATGTGGATCTAGGGGCCTGCACTGCCGCTTGAGTCTTCTATCTCTTTCTAAAACTGGTCTCGGATGAGGTCCACCTCGGATCGGAATGAGTGATCGCCCTGGGAGGACCTCTCTCGATCATCGACCTCCGGGCTTCTCTCCCGCTGTAAGTCGACCTGGCACTCCTGATCCTCGGGTGCCACCCATCATCGCCTCGGTGGCCCCTCACCTCTCCAATTCGAACCTCCCAACAAGGTCAGAATTGATACTCCGTTCTTTTGGTCGGATGCAGCGGCCCTTTCCCTCTGGCGGGATCCCTGGAGACGGAAGAGTCGGACACCTCGCTGCCCCTTTCGATCGCTTCTAGCCTTGCCCTACTTCTGTAAGCTTGGCGATCACATTAGCTACCACGACAGGATCCACATCCGCGTCGGCACTTGCCCCGGAATGCGCACTTGTGTTCCCCCAACTACGAAGACGAGGAACACGGGGTGGCAGCCCGTTCCTCTGAGGCTGTAGCGGTGGAAACTGATCTGAGGTAAGGTGGAAGTTCCAAGATACTATGGGATCAGATGTGGCTGGCCGACCTCCATTCTCCCTAACAGCCCCCGCCTGGGGCTGTCGCTCGGCAACCGGGGTTCCAGCCACCTGAGAGTACGTGCGGCGATGATGGGCATTGAGGGTGGTGGCACCACCCTGGATAGCGGATCGGTGAAAGTTGAGATCGTGACTATTGGGAGCGGGATTGGGCCATTAGCTCAGATTGCAGAAGTGAGACTGACTTTCAAATATGTCGTCCCCACAGACGGCGCCAAATGTTTGAGCTCGGATTAGGTATAGGTTGGAAGGAACTGGATGATCTTCTATGAGCTGCCAAACGATCTCCTAGAGCGCTTGAGGGACCTGCAAAACAAAGTTAGAACTTCGACGAACAAGTTAGTTCCAATCTGAGCTAACTTGCTGATTCTATCTAGGATTGACTACCTTGCATTTAAGGCAGAGGTTTCTATTTATAGAAACTGGGCCTGACAGGAACTCTGACACACCCTAAAAATGCGGCGTGTTGTCGGGTTCGGGAGAAACAACATTACGGACTTTTCTGAAGGTCGGCTCGGCTTCTTAGGTCGTACCCTAACTGCCGACCTAAATTTTTTTGGGTCAATTTCCATATTTCGTGTGAGTGTCAATTCAACGTACAACTTCAAGTTTTCTATGTTTTTACTTGCCACTACACCAAGAGAGAAACATGAGAATAGTTTAATGGTATAGAAATATATATGCTCTACAAACCTAGCTACGACTTCGTCTAACAATCAAGGCCAATAACTACATTTTACCGGTAACTGCGATTTTTACTATCCTATTTTTTAAAATAGTGTATAACGTGCACTATTTTTTTTTTATTTTTAAAAATAACATTATTTAAGAGATCTTCTCAGGTCTATTATAAGCCATTGTAAGGTCAATTTTCTTTTTAATGTGAGATCCTTAACATGCTCTTCAACATCGGAGATCATGACTCTTTTGGGCCCTGATACCATATTAATATTCATTGGTTCTATCTCAAGACCAATTGACAATGATAGAAGTAATCCAGGTCTATTATAAACCATTGTTAAGTCTCATATCTTTTTAATGTGGGATACTTAACATTTCGCTCCTTAATGGTGAGGAACAATCTCGTCCTCACCATAATTAAATGTTTAACAACTCAAACTTAAGAGTGAGAAATGCAAAAACATAAATATTTTTTAAGAAAATAATGAGTCGATTTTTAAATGAGGGTGAGGATAAGATTTTGTTCTCCGGCCAATAACTACATTGCGGCTCTCCTGCACGCTGTTGCCGCCGTCGACAACCATGTTGAAGGCCGACGACGATTCAATTTGAAACCTACTAGACCTTCTTTGTCCGCGATACTTAATTAATTACTATAATTACCTCATTAATTCCCACGTGTTTGTACATTAAATTAATTATAAATATTAATTCTTATATTAAAGTCAAATCGAACATAGTTTAAGTGGTTAAGACACCTATCTCTAACTAAATGGTCATGAGTTCGAACCCCACCGACATAGTAATAAAAAGTATTCAAAGTATACAACAGGTTAAACCGAGCATAGTTCGAGTGGTTAAAGTACCTATTTATCATTAAAAGGTTATGATTTCCAATCAAAAGGTTGTGACTTCGACCGTCTTCCTATATGTACAACGTATATATTATAAAATGTTTGTTGAAAAAAAAACTAAAAAAAAGTATTAGTTTGATTGCACTAAAAGAAAACTAGTGTATGAAGCTAAGGTGATAGCTCCCCACTCCCACACGTGTAGGCGTATGAATGGCGTCCACTGCGGCACTCATCACCGTATTGCGCCAAATTGGTTCTCTTGTCGGTCGTCACGTCAATCGCCACGCTGCTGCTTTTATCGGGCGCCAAATCAACCGCTCTTCCCTTTTCATTCTTTCAAATCTGTTCTCTCAAAAGATTTCTTTGATTCGAAGCAGCCTCTGGATCTTCGTATGCCACTGTCTTTCAATCCCTCGCTCCTCCTCTTTGTTGGTGGACCCCCAATCTTCTAGCACCATCCGAGTATTCATTCATGTTTTTAAGGGTCGTCGGATTGATCGAGGTTAGGGTTACGCTTTTGCAATCTCCATCGGTTCTTGCATGATTTGTATGCTCTGTGATGGGAATGTCACGCCCGTTGACGCCTCGGAGCTCTGCTTATCTTAGCGCTTTGTCACAAAAAATTGAGAAGAAGCTTCAGCGGGTTCGTTTTTCCTTCACTTTTTGTTTGAATTTCTGAATTTCTTTCCTGTGTTCGGTGGCTGCTCAAATGATGGTCGTATATAATGTAAGGGAAAAAGGTTGGAAGTTAATTTGGATTATGTGTACTGTACTATTCGGATGATATTTATTCTGTGTCAGTTCTTGTTCCAATTTGAACTTCTTCCCTTTTTCTTGGTAATTTAACCGGGAATGATTGACTGTCTGTTACTGCAGTCGGCCTGTTCTGGTAACTATTGGATTGATTACTTAGAATTAGTTATGCTATTGCGGCATAATCCCATATTTTCGAGCTTGTGAATTCAAGTGGCATTTTTGCTTCTCCATGTGAGAGAAGTATTGGTAACGAAATTCAGGTAGGCCTCCCGTAGAACTTACTTATTAAAGAGCGCTAAAAATGGGAATTGTGAGACATGAGTTTGTTAGAGAAGAGATGATTCGATTTCAGGGAGAATGCGTGCTGGCTGGGTATTGGAATTGTGTGGTTTGCCTGATTGGTGAAGGGTGAGTAGAGAGTTCAGGGGAAGGCTGTGGTAATTTCCTTGGTATTGTTTTCCCTTTAAATAATTCGAACCTATCAACTTGGTACTTGAGTGAGAAACAGGGACCATGGTTTGTTCTAGAGTTAAAGGAGAGAATGGGTGAATTGGAGAAGGGTTACCAATCAAAGAATTTGACCTACTAGGGAATATTAACCTTCTGAGGGGAATAAAAGGGATGCATAGGGGTGAGGGCTACACAAGAGGCCAAATAAAGAGCTGCAAGAGAACTCCCTTTTGAAGGATTGGGAGACCAAAAAACAAATATCTCCATGATGGCCACCTCCCTTAGAAAATTAGTAATTCTTTTGTGTTTCCCGGCACCAAATGTTGTAGGGTCAGACAGTTGCCCCGTGAGATTAGTCGAGGTGCGCGTAAGCGGGCCTGGACACTCACGGATATAAAAAAAAAACAAATATCTCGATTCTTTGGACAAATATGGGTATTGTCCTACACAAAGATTAAAGTCACATCGTCCATAGTCTCCCTATTAGACAAAGGGTGACAAAAGCCAAAGTTGAATGAATGAGGGGAAGCCAAAGTGGAAATGACCGAAGAAACTGGGTGCAATCTCAAAGAGGAGGGATGATAAAGGTTTTTAGGTTTTGGCATTGCTATATTGGAAGAAGCGTGCAAAAAGACGATGGAGCAGCACATGCAGCAACATTTGGGAGTATGCGTTGCACGTAGAAGAAGAGAGGCAGTGGAAGCTCATGCCTCTGCTAGATGTAGGAACTTATTTTTGTATAGAAGTGGCGCAAGGCCCATGCCATGCATGGCTCTTGAGCAGCATAGGAATTCTTTTAGCTTACAGCCCCTAGGCGTTGTAATGTGTGTCCAGATTTTTTCCTATTAATAGAGGTGTATTGCATCCTCGTAGGGAATCAGAGGGCATTCAGGAATAGGTGAGGTTGAGTTGAGAGAAAAGCTTGGGGAAAACTACCTTAAGAGTGATTTCTAGAAAGGTTAGACTTATTCTTGTAGAGTGTGCATGTGCCATTCCAAAACTGGCATTCTTAAAGAATTTTTTATTCAATGTACATTGCAGAAGCTCCACTCGAAGAAAATGCTCCCATTTCATTTTAAAGTAAAAAGTAGGAAATTCAATAACTAACTAAGCTAGAGAAGAAAGTCATATTTTCCATTTATGACAATTTGACCATTAAAATCCATGGAAACTCGCATCTCTTCCACCATTTTCACTGAGAAGGCAAGAGAGATTTGCACCGAGAGATTATGCCTTGCTCATTCTCCTACTATTTTATAGCTGGAGAAGATATGCCCTTTGTACTTTAGAGCTAAAGAAGATATTCACCAAGTATTTTTTCATTATCCATACAACAAACGTTTATGGAGGTGTCTTTTCAGATATTTGGATGTTCTTGGGTTATTAATATAGGCTAAAAACATCTTCACTTTTCTTTTCAGTCATGGCTTTAGAGGGAAAGCAAATCATCATGGTTAGAACTATGATTTTGGGGAATTTGGTAGGAAAGGAACTGGAGCATCTTGGATGACCAAAGTTCTCATTGGTAAGAAAGTTTTGATTTAAACAAGTTTCATGGGGCTTCTTAATGTGCTCTCCCCAAAAACTTTTTGAAATTATGCAATCCTTGAAATTACTTCTTATTGGAATGGTTATTTTTGTAATTTCAAGTGTGTTGGAATTATTTCAGTACAGGCCTATATTGTTATCCTTTTTTATAGTAAGGATTATATCTGTGGTTCTTGAAGGTTGTTAGCGGTGGTGATAGGTCTGGATTGTGATACTTTGACTTGGTATTGATGGATGAAGACTAGGAAAAGGTTTGCTAATTGTCCAGTCCTTTAAATGTCTACTTCATTTTCCACTGACATAAGAGGGAAGCTTATGCAAGCAATTTTTTTCCAGTTAACAAGAAGGAATAGTTGAAAATCTAAAGCTGTTGAAACATTGGTAGTCCCATAGATGGATTTATGAAGGTCTTCGAGAGTAGTTTATGGTTGGCGGAATGTGTGAGATGAGATCTCGGTGCTACAACCTGACGGGCTAGACCTAAAACTGGAGACCACCCAATGAATTGAGAAGTAGAATTTTGGATTGTTGGCCATGAATTGGTGGGGTAGTAATATTTTAAACAGATTCTACAGATATGTAGTCCTCAAACTCAGAAATTAGAACTCTTTTAGACGACGATGGTATTGGTTAATGAGGGCACTGTATTCTTTAATTTTTTTTTTCAATGTTTTAAAGCTTGGGTGTTAGTAGTAGTAGTACACCTAATTCTCTCAACTCATGATTCATTAAATACATATGTAAATTTTTATATTTTTTGAAAATGTTATCCTTCCTTCTAAGCATTATGCTTGAGTGCGTTCTTATAGAGATGCAACCATGTTCCAAAGAAGGCAGAAGCCTTAGGACTAAAAGTTTTAGCAATATCGTGGAGTTTAATTATCAAATAAGCTTAACCCAAGCGTAATCTGAAGCTCGAGAGAAGCCTGGTTAGAGTCCTAGCTAAAGGTTTTTAGGTTTTGGCATTGCTATGTCGAGAGAAGCGTGTGAAAGAAAAGGATGAAGCAGCACATGCTGTGACGGTTGGGAGTATGCATTGCAGGTAAAAGAAGAGAGGCAGTGAGGCTTATGCTTCATGATGTGATATGTAGGAACTTTTTTAATAGAAGTCCTTGCGCCTAGCAACATGGGAATTCTTTTAGCTTACAGCTCTTGAGTGTTGTTCTTAGTCCAGAGGCATCTAGCAACCTATTGATGCATCCTCGTAGGGAAATCAGAGGGCATTCAAGAATGGGCCAGCTTGAGTTGAGAGAAAATACAGAGGGAAAAATACCTTAGAGTAATTTCCTGAAAGGTCAGACATATTCTTGTATAGTGCATGTTCCATCCCCAGATTGACATTCTTAAAGAAGCTCCACCCAAAGAAAATGCTCCCATTTAATTGTAAAGTAAAAAGCAGAAAGTTTAATCACTAACTAAGCTAGAGAAGAGATGATGCTGTGATTCGAGGTTCTTGCAAATTGTGCACCACTGTGGAGACAACCATGAAGGGCATCATAGATTGGAACTTATCATTTGTATTTATGGCCTTTTGGCTGATCTCCCAAATGAAAAGAATTTCCTGGGTAATTTTTGGGTGGAGTTGTTTTGGTTACAAGGCACATTCCTCAAGAGAAGTTTGACATATCACCCTGAATAAATGGCCGACCTGAGGTCGTTTCCATTGGTTTTGCTATGACAAACTGAATGGTGGCATTTTTGGTTGGCATGGTATAATTTCACCATTCATTTTTAGATCGACAGTATATGGGTGAGCATCACCTTACTTAGTACAGTATAGACAATTTGCAACCACTAATTCAGTATTAGATCAACTAGTAATAAATATACTAAAATAAAAAATGTTAGAATTCTAAATTAGCCATATTAAAGAAGGTATTAGATTTTCGAATTATCCTCATTCAAAGTAATAAAGGTATCGGTATGATAATCATTCCAAACTTAGTCATATTATAATAACATAAATATATGGTATTTTATTTTTAATTTAGTCCTTTTAAAATAATCTAAATGATATATTAATTTTTAAGTTAATCAAATTAAAATAACAAACATACCAAAAAATTTTAATTTTCAATTCAGTTATATTTAAATAACAAGAAAATTATTTTATTTTTGGCTTAACTATATTAAAATAACAAAAATAAAATAACTAAAAAAAATGAGACTTGAATAAATCTAAAATACAAAAATTGATTTAATACAATTAGATAATTCACAAACCCAGACTTCCTAAACCTATATCCTAAATACACCCAGGTTATCTAAACCCCTGGCTCAAACCCTGGCTACCTAAGCCTTGCCCCCAGCACCCCAAAGAGGTTGAATACCTGGTGGATGATATGTTCTATTTGTAACTTCTGTCATATATACTGTGTTCTTATCTCAAAAGATGAATGCACAGCTTTCTCTGAAAGGTTCTTGTCTCTACCAGCTGCTTGTATGAATTGGTAAAATGCTTATCGGCTGGTTCTACCAGCAAAGTTCACCAGATATAAGGTTTACCTCACAGGACTCGGCATTTTGGTCCAAACGTTGTTGGGTTCCCTGGATGCCAACTTAGAATGGAACCTTAAACCAAAATATGTTTTGGGGATGTGACATACTGAATAAGGGTCTGATAAAAGGTCCACGTTAAATGGAAAGGCTTAGTGGATTTTGAAGCTTCGTTGGAGCCCCTGACACCACTAAAATTCAACTTTAGGGCAAATGTTAGGCCTCCCTCTCATTTTACTTCTGCAAGAAAGGGTTAAAAGGGAAACTGAGTGGCGCCTTAGAGGAAAGAGAGTATTCTGTTCTAGAGAGAGGACATGCGTTTGGTTGGGTTTTACAATTGTGTTAATTGGCATAGGGTGAGCAGAGAGTGTAGAAGACTGAGGTAGGAATTCGCAATTCTCCTTCCTTGTACTGTTTGGTGTTTTTTCGTGTAGTGAATTGGAAACTATCATTATCTCTAAGATTTATTTTTTATTTTTCTATTTTTTCATTGTAGGCATTAGCTTCTTCATCACAGAGGCGAGATGTACTGCAAGAATTGTTTGCTGACGTAGCATTAGAAGTCGATGATCGAGCCAAAGGTGAGTTCTGGTAGTGCCAAATCTTATATTCGACAAACAGTACTAAGAACAGCATGTGGAAGAGTGTCTTGGTCCTATAAGTTTCTCATAATTTCTAAGGGTGCAGTTGTTTATTTTTTATATGTACCTGCTATCAGTTTAGTTTTTAATTAATAACCGTTTTGTTTTTGGTTTTTTGTTTTTGAAAATTAGGCTTGTAAACACTAATTTCACCCATGTATTTCTTTATTTTACTACCTAAATTTTTTCATAATATAAGTCAAAATTTAATAACTAAGAAATAGTTTTCAAAAACTTGTTTTTTTTTTTTTTGGAATTTGGCAAAGAATGCAAATGCATTTCTAAGAAATGTGAAAACATATTTGAGCAAGCAAACATAATTTTCAAAAATAGAAAACAAAAAACAAAAAAAGAATGTTGAGAATAGCTAGGATTTCCAGAAGAATATATCAGCTCTAGAAGCATGTGTACAAGCTCGTAATGAGAGACGTGATCTTGCGGCAGAAATCATTGGATTCATGATAAGTTCCTCACACCAAAAGAAAGATTTAAATAACAGAAGTTTCAATATTTAAAAATTGTGTCAAGAATGATTGTAAAATAAAAAATTGTGTCAAGAATGACGGAAAAAGTGGAAACAAGACCGGATATAATTTGATCGTTATGAGAAAATCTAGAAAATAATCATGAAAATTCGAGCGTCAACATATTTTAGTTAGAGCGACTATCTCATAGTTCTTGGTCTTTGTTAGGGGCCGAACCTAAACCTATGCTCGAGATTTGTTCGATCTTCGGACACAATTTTATCTTAAATTTTGGTACCAAACGAGGACTAACTTATCTTGTGCCGTTGAGATTGAATGTATATTGCCTTAACTTGATTCGTTGACCATAGTTCAATCATCTATGCTAACTGTCCCAATTATTGTTATTTATTAAATTTTTGACCTCAGAAGTCATCGTTTTGCATCAATATTCATGAAAAATGAAGAATGGTCTTTTGTGTCCCTTTTAATGAAATAGAGAATTAATCTATTCGAGTTAATTTATTGAATACTTCTACCTAGTTTGTTGAAGCTCGTATTAGTTGTATCGTCTTATATAGTTTAAAATGAGATTAGGACTTGTGTTACGTACTGCTAGAGCACTATCCACTCATGTTCTGCTTTATAAAACAGAAATAATTCTCAGCCGGGAGGAAGATGCAATTGCACCTGTAGAGCATGGATTGGATGGTCCATTATGCTTTTACGATGTTCTTGCTGATTATTATGTTCAGGTGCCAGAAAGCGGAAAACCAATCCTTGATTTGATTGTCAAACTGTGGAGCCAGTCGTTTACATGTCATATTTTCACCCTTTTATTCCACAAATGGGTGGGTGAACTTGCCCCTTGCATTTCTCTACGTAGATGTGATTTTCACTTTCTATTATTCTTATATTGTGTTTGATGATGAAATAGTTCGATTGTTTTCCATCTAAATTCTTAATGGAATTGCTACCCATCTGGATTCCATTGTTTCTAAAACTAATTTTTATGCGCTTAAATGAATTCTACTTGTGGCCTCAAGTAATAACTCGGAGTTCATATTTTAATTAGTGTTGAAGGCTATGAATGCTTTTTGAAAGTTGTCTAAACATGTTTGCCATTGGAGTTTCTTTCTTCTATTTTATAAGAAAGATTTGGTGCCTTATGCTGATCTATCTTGCAGCTCTTTGAAATAGAGCTTGAAAATTCTGATGAAGTTCACCTCCGTAACTCGTCAGCTCTTGTTCAAGGTGCCACAAATATCTTCTGGTATGAATTTTACCAATTTTTTGTGAATATCAGTTTCATTCTTCAAACATCATCCGATCTTGATATAGAGCACAATCATGCGAAGTTTCTAGTTTATGATTTCTGATTTTTGTTCAGCATGGGCACCAAAGCCAGTTACTTACAATATATATAGATGATTTTTGTTTTGAGGAAAATATATATAGATGATTTCTTTGGTTTACAGAACCGTTGATAAAAACATAAGATAAGATTTTTTTTCCTTGCTTTCTTATATTTGATGCAATGTTATTTAAAAAGAAGCACGGACACAAGTCAGATTTTATACTCAATACGTTTATTAAAATATATATGATGAATCTTATTATAATATATATGACGAATCTTATTATGTATATCAATGATTCTCTGGTTGAAAATTTATTTGGTTTATGATATATATATCATATGAAAGACAATGTAGAAGTTGAGAAAACTTGTTTCCTATCTCAATATGATGTGCTGTTTTTTGTCAATTATAAAATATTTTTGACAAACATTGGAAAAAAAATTAGTTTCCTATCTTTAATGATACAATATGCCATGCATAGAAATATTTCTAAAACATTGAGACCAACTTATCGTTTTTCTTAAAGATCTAATATCTTATTACGTTTATAAAAACAAGTTTGTTGTTTTTCACTCTTTAATTGTATTATTTTTCTTCATTATGTCCCTCATTTTTTAAAAAGTAAATAGATAAATAGATACAAGTTCAAATGCTCCAGTTCAAGTGCAACAATTATTTGAGATATGTTCACAAGCTTCAGGCATGTTTCTATTGTGCTTAATAAATGTATGACACGGTGTTCAACAAATGTTAGGATTTAATATCCAATTTGTTCCACTAGTATCCAACATGTGCCTATTGTGCATAACATTAGAATGAATGTCAAAATGTCGGAGTATTCTGTACATGTCGGACACAGACACATCAACTAAAGTGACCATTGTTCATACTAATTTGCAAGGGAACGACATTTCTTTAGCTTCCAATTTTTATATTGAACATCAAAAAATTGCTTCTATTTATCTGTCAGTGCTGATAACACACGTTAGATCCTTTTCTGGTTTAGACACTTCAGGCCATGAGCAAGTGCACCCTTTATGTCACGGACCTTCTCTCTTGCACTTATGGAGAGCGCATTTGATTTGCTGTGATTTAAAACTGTTAGGAGCATTTGATCATTACTTCCCCTATATTCTCAAACTTCAATTAGCACCTTTTATATGGGTACTTCATCAGAGATTGCATGATACCATTGTTTCATACAGCTGCTGACATGACATCTTTTATGTTCCTATTTTAGACATATAATGAGAATGATATTTTAGTATTCTCGCAATGACCTTTGTATGCTGATTCAGGCTTGATATTCAGGCAAACACTAGTCGATTTAAATCTCTCTTTCAGGTAAGAGTTTGGTCGAAAGAAAAAATTTCCTTCTTTTGGTGACATGTGGTTAAACTTGTGCTAATCCTCCATATTGTTGTCCAGTATCTTCTTGAAGAAGTTGCATTTCAACCTTTCAGATTGAACAAAATTCCCATACAGGTTAGAGTTGAATGTTTTACTTAGTTTTGCATGATAAAAATTATTTATTATGTTCATTCAGCAAGGAATAAATACAATCTATTTGAAGAAAATTGTTTTGTAATCGATTCTCCCTCTCTCTCTCTTTTTCCCCTTATGGCAGGTTCAAAGAGATCTTTTTCTTTTACTTTCAAGGTTCTTAATTTTCTACGACTCAGGTGAGCTTTAGCTATAATTGCCATTTGGATGTGATTTTCAATGGACTTTTTCCCTCACTAAGGTTTATCAACTGGGTGCCCATCTGCATATAATAATCTGTTGTGTTTCAGATGATAAGCTTGAGAGTCTCTTAAAGCACTTTCCTCCTTTCCCAAATGCCATACTAGTTGGTGGTCCAGCTGACATGTTTGTGATTGAACTTACAGATCAGGTGAATAGATATTTATCTTTGCAAAATCTTTCAGTTGATGCTGTCTTTTGGATTAAATAAATAAATCTGGATGAACGATTAAATAAATAAATCTAGACGAACTCATACTTTTAAGTTACTGTTGTAAAAATTTCTATAAAACAAAACAAAACAAAGCAGGAAAAAAAAGAGAAAAATTTCTGTAATACTTGAATATCATGAAATATCTTGTTTTTGTCACTGTCATTGTTAAATACATCTTCAAGTTCAATATTGGTTTTAAAATATTGTATTGGTCAGATTCAAAAGTTGAAGGTGGAACCAGTTCTGCTGCATTATCTTTCGCACCTGATTGTTCTCCAAGGTATTCATTGGCTGACATCACCGACACTCGATAGTTCCCAGCTAATTTTTCTAACCAATGTTATTGATTTATATAGGTATGGAACTCAGAATGACCACAAGTACAAGGTTCAAAACTTGTCTGTACAGCTTCACCTCTCCAGGTGGTCCCATGTATCCTACCAGAGCCGTTCGACATGCTGCGTGGGACGCTCTGGATTTGCTATTTCCAGTAAGTACGATTGGCCCATTTTGCCGAAAGCACACTGCACAATAGAAACAAATTTTAAGAATGTTCATTGTTTGAAACTTGCTAAGCTTCCTCTAACCTTAGCCGTGTGCACTTGTTAGGGGTGTTCAGATGAACATGACCAACCTAACTCAACCCAGTCTAGGGTTATAAGTTTGGTCGGGTTAGGTTTGGGGTAAATAGATAGAAATTTTATGAGTCGGGTTGGTTCATTATTTTACTTTTTTTTGCAATAGAATTATATAGGCATGTTTTATTTTGTTTTTACTTTCTTCAATAATTCTTTCTAGATTATTTATTCCCCGCAACCCCTAAAAGTAATTTTGGTTTACACCAAAAAGGTGGTGGTTGAACTATTATTGTGGGCTGCTGGATCTTGGTAACAAAGCATATAAACTGCAAAGTTACTTCAGATAAAAGTACCTTGTTTTATAAGTACTTATACACTTGTAGTATTGTTACAAGGAAATCGACTAGTTTGATCGAGAATTTTTGGTACAGGTCGGACGATATCCTAGACATCTTATAAGCCTGTTTTTCAGATTATTGTACCCATGGTACTGGCCGTCATCTTGTTGGAACTTCGTAATGTCGTGTATAAGGGCGGTATTTTTATCGTTATTTCGACTGGTGTTTTCGAGATACGAGAGTCCAGACCAGCACAAGTCTTTCTAGGCACAGAAAGTAAGTTGTATATGTAGTAAAAAGACATCTTTTCCCGTCAGTTTATGCTGTCCCCCCTTTTTGTTGGGGGCTGTGTGTGTATGTATCTTTTTACTGATTCAAAATCATCTTGTGACGAATTTCGTTGCATCTTTTTTATTGATAAGTGTTCAACAGGAAAAGAATAAGAAAGGAGAATAAGAACATTATTTTGCTTCAATGAAGATTTGTCTCTTATTTATTATATATATATTTTAATACACTATGTGGGGTGTGGGATCTAAACTCATGACCTTCTCAGAAAAATCATTTATTCCTTGTCTTCGATACATTTACAAGATGTCTTAAAGTTTATTAGGGACAATATAAAGAGAAGAAAAAAAAAACAGTAGAATATGCTTTCGCATTTTGTTTCAAATAAGATACCAATTTATACTTTACCGATCCCACAACTTGGATTTTAATGAACGTGTCTTTCCTCTTTGCTTGTTAAAAAAATTTTGTTAGTTGAAACTTTTATGATAATCTTGGGCTAAATATATGTTTTCTTTTAGTACCAAAATTTTCAATTTAGATCCTCTTATTTAACAACGGACGAATCGATAATAGCTCAATATAGCAATTATAGATCGTTCCTATTGACTTGACACTTGTCTCAATGACCGATAGGATAAGATTCCTTAAAGATATCTTATTTTTAAAGAATCTTATCTTTTGAAAAGAAAAGAGATCGAAAGTAAAGTTGATATGGAACAAAGAAACTTGCTTAACAAGATGATGATGACGTCACCCAGCTTTTTTTAAATGGCAAGGATCGAGGATTCTGTATATCATCGTACAGGCGTTACTAACTTCCTTTAGATAAAATCGCTCCATTTAGGGACTTACTCATGGCCTCCTGCCTAAACTACCCAAGGAACTCTATCTATCGTAAACCAACCAAAGCTACCTTTGAGATATAGAATCCACTCTTCCCGAGTCAATCCTTTACGTTAACCGCATTGCCTTGTGGTTGGTTAATCCACGATCAGAAGCATGCCATCTACCTCATCGATTCTTCTCTTGAAATTCCTTCACGTAATAGCAGACTAGATATATTTTTTATAAAATCGGAATACAATGATCTTATCTAAGAATTTAAACGGAATTTAAACAAATTAATTTATAAAATTTACAAATATTAAAAGTAAAAAATTAAACACTTGAACTATCCAGATTTAGAAACATTAGTAGGTTGTGAATCTAAAAATGGGTCATTGATATCGTATCCAGCGAAAGGATCGAAGTCATCTTCGTCGTTGTCGACTACGTCGTTGACAGAGGCTGAAGATTCAACATCGTCTGGGTAGGAGATCTGACGAACATACCCGGTTTCCAGTAGGAAGGGGTAAGAACACGGAAAATTCTGAGTTTAGAAGAATCATTTTTATCTGGAATATGAGTAATTTTTCCTGATTTGGAATCAACAAGAATAAACTCATAGAAAATACGAGTTTTGAGAAGATACTCTAGTAAGAAATTGAAGCCGAGAGGAAATATTTGATTGTAGACTTCTTGGATAGAAGGTCCGTCGAACTCTGTTTCGATAGTTAAATCAACCATGGTAGTCTTGGTGAAATAACCATTAATGGGAGGTCTAGGCTGAAAGATTTTTGGTCTGACTATTTGAGAGAACGAGGAAGCTTGGAATCAGAGATTTGGAAGAAGCGGCTGGCGGAGCAGTTCGCTTAGTTGGAGTTGTAGTCCCTGAAGGGCATAACAACGTGGTAGAGGGATAAGGAGGAAGGTCAGAGAGACCTGTTTGAATGGACAAGGTCTTTTGGTAAGAACCTTGACGACGTCTGGATACCGATTCAAACTGGATATCCATGGCGTAATTATCTGCACTCATCGGTGATGGTACAGATGGTTGAGAGACGGGATGTTTGCCTTTTGAGGGAGTAGCTCTAGAGAAGGATGCTACTAATTAAAGAGAAATAATTTGGGGATTATTTCTCTGTGGCGGGGGCCACTGGGTGCTTGCCCGTCGTCGACCGAGAGGAGGCTCCATCAGGAGAGGAGGAAGAAGATTTCAGTGATCTTGTTTCTTCAAGAGATGTTCTCTTGAGAGGTAATTAACAAAGGAGTTTTCACTTCCTTTTATAGGCACAATTTGAAAGTCGAAGTAAGACAGTATTGCTTGTCATCTTGCAAAGATTTGTTTTGAGACCAGATTTTTTACATCTTTTTCAAAGATCAATTTGCTTGCCTTTAAATCTGTCTGGATTGTGAAATTTTTGTTGATAAGATCTCCTTGGAATTTCTGTACGCAAAGTACTATTGCCAAAACTTCCTTCTTTACTGTGGAATAGTTTTTCTTAATACTATTCCAAACGCCTGAATGATAACGGACAATCATGATTTTCCAGTTAACTTCTTGTTTGAGGATGTCGTCGTAACCCAAATCAGATGCGTCAGTGTCTACAATAATTTTAGCCTGTTCATCAATAAAAGATAAGCATGGGATGCTTTTGGCCAAAGATTTGATAGATTCACAATAGTTTATATTGATGATGTTTTGATATTCTCAAACTCTATGGATCAACACTTTAAGCATCTGCAAGTGTTCTTCAACGTTATCAAAACAGATGGTCTCGTGGTTTCCCAACCAAAGATTAAGTTGTTCCAAACAAAGGTTAGATTTCTTGGTTACGATATCAATCAAGGAATCATCAAGCCAATCCAACGGTCTATGGAATTTGTAGATAAATTTCAAGATGTCATCCAAGACAAAACACAGCTACAACATTTCTTGGATTGTGTAAATTATATTGGAGACTTTATTAAAGATCTTCGAACAATCTGTCTGCCACTCTTTGACAGGTTGAAAAAGAATCCAAAGTCATGGACTGTTGAACATAACACGTGCAGTCCAATCTATCATTTTTAGCAAATCTTGTCGGTTAGGTATAGGATACCTAATCCATTTGAGAACCTTATTGAGAGACTTGTAATTGATTACAAGCCTGGGAATCCCACGCTCCTTTTCGACTTGATTGTTGACATAGAAAGCCGAACACGACCAAGGACTCTTTGAAGGGCTAATAAGTCCCCTTTTTAGTAGATCTGTTATTTCTTCAGTACAAGTCTTGACCAGATTTTTGTTCATTTGAATGGGCGAGCTTTAGTGGGGATTTCGACATATGGTAAATTAACCATATGCTTCTTCCGATCCCAAAAGGCATTTGGGATGTTTGAACAAACTTCCTTTTCTAGCTTTGCTTGGAAGTTACAAATTTTGAGCTGAACAGATGGCTTTCTGATTTGAATAGCCACATTGCAGGTTCTAATATTGTATTGAAGGAATTCAATCTGGTTTTCCTTTTTGGCGATACTATTGATGAATTGACGAATATCTTCTTCAATAGGTGAAATATACCTTGCGATCACCGGATGGTTGAACTCGAAGATAGTTTCCTTATTGAACTTCTTTTGGACTATTCATTTATCAGTGACTGAAAAAGGATATAATTGAGTCAAGAAAAGGGTACCTAGGATGACTCATTCGTTAAAGTTCTTAACCAAAATGAAAGTGTTGATAAGGCACACATCTTCTTTGCAAATGTGGACCTTTGAAAGTTTGTATCGGATGTTCAACGGATTTCTGCCAGCTCCGCTTAGAACTTCTTTAGTTTTCTCGAAGCATTTAGATGGAACTAAGCCTTCTTGGATGACATTCTGATCGGCTCCAGAGTCGATGAGAGCACATGTTTCAAGTTGGTAGTCTTTGACTTTAAAGACAATTTTGGACATCTAGTTCTAGTTTTGAACTTTGTTAATGTAGTTGATATTCTTTGGATTTTCAACTAGCAAAGCTTTCCCTGCAATCCCTGGGTTTGAAGAAGTTCCTTCCTGTTGTAGTTGAACTTCTCTATCGGTTTGAGACTCTTGAAAAATGTTGAATGTGTTTTCAAGAGTAGAAAGACGTTGTCTGTTGTCAACAACCTCTTTTTTGAGTATCTTCACCTCGTTGTGAAGATCTTCTACTTGGGTAGGCCATTTAGCCTCTCCTTTTACTCCGTTTAATATATCTTGATAAGAATATATTATCAGATCTTGATCGGGCTTCTTTTGAGACACTTGAGTCTCAAGGCTTTCTCTTAGTCTGAGGAGACACATTTGCTTGGAGTGCTCGTCAGGTAATTGTTCGATAAGATCGAAGAGGGTTTCTTGATCTTTGGTAATGACATTGATATGGCTGCAGCATTTTCCAATACAATGGCCAGTACAGGGGATGACTCCATCTTCCTCAGAGGAGTCGCTTTGAGAGAAGAACATTTCTTCACTTGAGTCTCCTTCATTTAGGAGATTAATGCCTTCTTCTTCGGACGAATATTCGGATTGAAAAGAACTTTCCTCTTCGCTTCTGATGGCATAGAGAAGAGACTGGCGTGTTTCTTCTTCTATGGTCAGGGAATTGATCTTATCTTTCAATGGGCATTTGTTTGAGTAATGTCCTTTGCGGTTGCACTTGTAACAAACAGCATCCGTCTTGGAGGAATACCTTCTTTTGCTCTTTTTGTTGTAATATTTCCTCTTGCGTCGAGGAAATTCAGGATCATTTAACTTACTCTTGCTAAAGAGTCGTTTGTTAGAAGATTTCCTGCATTTTTTCTTCTCTTCCTTGGGCCCATTATCAAGGTCGTATTGTTTGCAGAAAGTTCTCAATTCCTTTCGGTAGTCGGAATCTTTGATTACTTAGGTGGTCTGCTTATTCTCCGAGCAGAGATTAATGCATATTGCTTGAACAGTGGCAAAAATATCTCCAAATGTTAACTCAGACCAGTCAATCTACTTGGTCACAGAGTTTGTCGCCATAGTTTGATAGAATTTTTCAGCTATATAATGTGGAAGTCCTTCGACAAATTTTTGTTTCCAGATATCTGCTCCACATGTTGTAAAAGTATAAAGACGTGCTAAGAACGTGTCTTTATACCATTTATAGCGGTTCATCTTGCGACAGCGAAGTCCCAAAAGAGATTCGGTAGCAAGATTGAAATGGATCTGCGTGCTACCAATGAAATATTTTGTCATTGTGTAGACCAGCTGATTGACCATATCGGGTTCTTCTACTTGCATAGTAGAAGCACCTTCTTGTTTGACAACTATCTTTGTGGCTGTTAGGGTTGACTTTTTACTGCAAAAACATGTATCGGTAGCCTTATTTGACCACGTTTTTTACCTATTTCCCATTATTATTTGCCAAAAGGACCACATATTCTTAAAGTAGAACACACATAGATTATTTCTGCATAAAAGTCAAACTATAGTACTTTAGGGAAAATATGAGATAAATGCGGTCAAAGTTGGAAGAAAATAACAGAATTCTGTTTTTTTTAGAATTGCGCCCGGCGCATTTTTGGAGTGCAATTTGTCAAAACGCACATTTTGATTAATAAAGGGCAATGAGGACATTTCCCACATGTTCAAAACCGTGAGTCCAAGTCCAAGTGAGGTGGTTAGGTGAATCTCAACCCTTTTCCACCTAAAATGGAGGGAAGTTTCAACCAACCTATGGTGCTATAAAAGGAAGTCATCCATCCTTCAGCAAATCATCCCTTCCAAGCTTCATTTCATCTTCTTTTAGATGCTCTCTAGTTGTAGAACACGTTTTTAGGGTTTATGTTCATGTTCTAGTTGTTCATTTCTTCGTTTTTCACACTTTTATCTTTCGTAGTGCTTTTAATTCGAGTTCTTACTTCCGTTCTTTGTTCATTATGTTCTTTTAAAGTTCTTTAGCGAGTTTCAACTCCCCTCACGCTCGAGAGTGAAGAGGGTCAAGCTAGAACTCCTTGTACAACTTATTTTCATTTAAATTCAATGAAAAATACTTCTTTTATGTTTTCGTGCATTTACTCTCATTTAATTATGTTCTAAATTAGTTATCAACCTCCTTGTGGAATGCCTTAGTGAAATGTTTGATTTTCAACACACTCGGGATTTTGGCCAGATTGCGCCTGACACTTTTTTGGGTTAGTTTCTAAAAACTTTTCTTTATGTCTTTTGTTCATTCGGCCGGTGGGAACTTGATTTATACACTAAAGTCCAACCTTGGGAAAGGTGAGTTAAGTAAAATAATAGGAAACCAATATAGGATGTGACTTAGGAATAAACGCATAAAATATGGTCCTAGGCATAGACCCTCTGACCCATAATACAAATGAGTTGGTACATATTCTCTAGGATTGTAATCACACATAGGAATATGATTGTAGGTTACCCTAATCTCTACAGCAACCAAAAACGGTAGTGAAAAAGAGTAGAACTCAAATCCCAAGAAAAGTCAGGAATTGCACCTGGTGCATTTTCCCAACATAGTGTGTTTTTCATGTTTTTCATCAAAACTAAGGTAGGAGACAAAGAGGTTGAGTCTTATTAAATTGCTTGTTAGTTAAAACCCTAACCGACAACATTACATCACATTTTTCTTCCTAAATCACAATTGCATATTTGAACCGTTCACTTCTTAAAAACTGTTTTGAAAAGCAACAAGTCCCTGAGGATTCGACCTTGGATTACTTCCGAGTATTACTTGTGACCGTGTGCGCTTGCACGAGTCTCTAATCTTTTTAAAGGTAGAGAAAGTCCCAACAGTGGCAATCAGGATTCTTTGCCTATCTTGTTCTGTGAGCTGGTTGTGCCACCAACTTCTCAAATTTTCGGTGAAACCTGAGATTAGAACATGGGCAGTTGATAAGACAGTCTTTCTAGTGTTGTAGGCAGTAGCAGCTAGCAGCATTTTCTGAAAGGTGTTCATCATTTGGGCCTCGGAATACCCATCGATATTCCAGGTAACTATTGACATTCCATCGTAGGATCGCTGATCATGATGGAGGTCATCTCATCCTAGATCAGGAGGAGAGGGTTGAGGAAAATGATTCTTCATGTCAACCTATTGAGCAACAGGGAGAATTTTTTAAGATAAGGCTTAAGTGATTGTAGGTTTCTTGGCGATTACGTTGATTCCCTTTGTGACCTTTGCCTTCTTTGAAGAATCTCCTTTGTCGATGGACAAAGGAGATTCGTTTGTTGATCTGGAGTAAGAGATCGGACGGATCTTCTTTGAGAGTTCCAATCTTGAAACTGTTTGGTTGAAATATAGGTTGGTTGGGATTAGCCTATGGGATCCCCTGGTTCTTCAGGAAGTTAGGGAAAACCGAGTTCTCAATTCTTTCGACAGTTTTTTAAACTTCAAAAAGAACTTTGTTTGAGTAATTGAGTTGGTGTTAAATGTTTTTGATTTCTCGAACACCAACCTTCTGGACTTTGTTTTCGTCTATAGTCTTATAGGGGGAAGACACCATCTTATTGGCTGGTACGACTGGATGAGGAAAATGAGCTTCTTCCTCGAGAGAAAAGGTAGAAGCTATTTCTCTGCCTCTTGAAGTGGTCCAAACAGTAGCGTTTCTAATAACAACCACTTGTCCTTGGGCTTCGAGTGCTTTGACGAGAGCTTCGTTTCTAGCACGTTCCTTTTGCTTCATTTTTGAGATGAAGTCTCTTTGATAGAGAAAAGGTTTTCTTGTCTCTTTTGGTGCAGCAATCTACATGTCGATGTATTTGCTATACATATCTATATAACGTTTTTCATTGTCATCTTCTGAAATAACATTTATTTGATTGAAAGTAGGTTCAGTTCTCCTTTCCATATCGGACTGGCTCGGAGAGAGTGATTCTTCTTCATAATGAATGTTAGGGACTGGATGAGTGAAGTCCACTAACGCTCGCATTGATTCAGATCTTTTGAAAGATCCATTAAAGGAGTTAACTGTCCTGGTGTCAGAAGATGTGCTGGGGCAGCTACTCACGACTTCTCTAATCCTGTCATATCTAACCTCAGAATTAAATTGTATTTTGACATTTCCATCTGGAAATTCAGTGATTGATGCCTCTGTGCTGGTTCTTCTAGCAAGGGCAGTCATTCATTGTAATCTTCATATGGGATTTCGTGTGATTTCTTCCCATCGAAGTGTTCTTGGAATTGTTATTGAAGACTTTTCAACATTGACTTCCATCAGCATGGTGTGACCTTTTGGAGAAACGCCTAAAGCTTTTGGAGAAAGGTTTGTATGCATCAATTTGTAATAGATGCGATAAGATACGGCAAACGGAAGGGATCCGTCCTTCAATTCGAGGCCTTGAGAATGAACATCAAGACTTAGGACGTCCATGATGTTCTTATCTTGGAGAGAGACGGTGAGGCTTGGTCTGCAATTGAAGTAGACTGGGCTTTGCTTCAGGTTAGATTCGACAATCTCTAAAAGAGAGGGGGTAAATCTAAGATGCCTCTTATCTCTTAAGGCGAGATAAATTGGTACATCTAGCCCTTCTCTAAAGGGGAGTTTTAAGGCAACTTGTACGCATCCAATATGGAGGTATTTGAACTTGTTTTTGACTTTGAAGAGGGTCTCTTCAGGGAGAAGGGTGATTTCAGTGAATTCATCCTTCATTGCAACGTTCTCCTCGATGATGACAATGACATCTTGTTGGGAGAAGTTGAAGGTATTTATTTTGTATACTTGATTTGGATCTATCTTAAGGATAGACCAATTTTTTAGACGATTTTCAACCTTGGCTAGATGAGCTTCGGCTGAATTATGGTCGGCTAATGCTTTTGAAAGATCATCGTTAGATCTTTGATTGATTGAAGAAGTAGGAGAGGATGATGAAGATGTATCGATAATCTTCTGAGAATGGGAGAGAGATTTTAGAAAGAAGTTTAGAAATCATGAGAGAGAAGGAAGAATCTAGGAGTATTAGGAAGATATAACTATCGATCTAAAGTCTAGTCCTTTTCATATCTTAGGACAGATTATCTTTAATCATGAAGGTTAACCACTCCTTTATTATGATCTCAGAGAAAATAATATGCCTTCAATTATGAAAAAGACTTCGACCAAGAGAGAAACCAGAATGTGATTCTAACCAAGAGATAAATTAAGAATCACAAACAGAATAAGAAACTTAAGGAGATTTTAGATCTATCATCCTTTCCACCCCCAGATTCAGAGAAGAGATCACTCCATGAGAGAAGAGATAGAAAAGAGAAGAGGAGCGGTATCTTATTTGAAACAAAATGTGAAAACAGATGTCTCTATGAACTTAATATTCTACTGTTTTTTCTTTCTTTTCTCTTTATATGGTCCCTAATAAGTTTTAAAACATCTCGCAAATGTATTAAAGACAAGCAATAAATGAATTTTCTAAGAAGGAATAAGTGACATTTTTAAGTATTATAAATAATATAATATTTATAACATTAAAACATTATCGGCACCAAGAATCATTAAATGGGTGTGACTCCATTCTTTATAAATTTAATGAACATTGACGAGAAATTTGACGGAATTGTCAATCATGTGCTAATACAATCTAGGTTACAAGGCGTTGAAGGGATGGTGGTGGTTCAGTGTTACAAAACGTTGAAAGGAAGGTGGTGGTTCAGTGGAGTCTAGTTGTGGTTCCAGCAGAAGTTCTAAGAAAGTCCAACATGAGTGATGAGAATCGAGAGGAAATGGATTTGAGGGCTACAAGTGCGATACAAACAAGTTTGGCTAAGAATATTCTTGTGAATGTGCACGAAATTTCAACAACCAAAGAACTTTGGGAGAAGCTCGAAGTGTTGTATCAAGTAAAAGACATCTCAAATCGGTTGTACCTGAAGGAGCAATTTCACACACTGCGAATTGAGGAAGATATGAAAATTTTAGATCATATTAATATTCTCAATAACATCATCTTTGAGCTTAAGGCGATCAAAGTGAAAATAGATCGAGAAGAGAAGACACTCAGTCTCATCTTTTCACTTCCACCACATAAAACCAATTTTAATGTATGAGAATGATATTTTGAATTTTTTTCGAGGCTAATAGTAAACTATTGTCAGACGAGAGAGGGTTGAAGAGTGAAGGCGTACTTCACATGAAGATTCAATATTGGTAGCTAGCAATTGGAATAAGAAGAAAGACCTCGTGCAAAAGAAAGTTTGTTTGTTGGAGATGCAAATAGTAGATGAAGAAAGATTGTCCTAGTAGAATCCATTCGTCAAAGGACTTCATGTCTAATCTGGGTACATGAAAAAAGATTGTCCTAGTCCAAGGGCTCTAGGTTAGATGTTGATAGTGTTTCTCTTGTTAGAGGACATGATGATCTCTTCATTTGAAGAGAGACAGAATTCATAATCATGGTATGTTCACTTTACCATGATAGAGGATGTGATGTTAGTGGTTTCATAAATTTACACACAAACATTGACTTAGCGGTTATGCAGGATGTGTGTGGTGGAAGTTATATTGATGGCTGCTAAAGAAGTTCTAGGTGAACCAAAAAAAATAATATTAATAATAAATAAATAAATAAACTTGAAAGGCGAGTCAAGTAGGTGAAAGTTGCACCATAAGTTTTAGTAGAATTTGTCGACATGTGCGAGGAAGAAAAATCTTGAAATGCGACATTGCAAGTGGTCTATTTTGATGGTGGGGTAGGTTATAGTTCTTTGAACTAAGAATTATGATCGTCCGTGAAGACAATGAGTACAGTGGTAACAGTGAATTGTTAAATGTCTTGTCGATGTAGAATTTGTTGGGTTTTGACAAAATATTAAAATTGAAGTTTGTCACACATCGAAAAAATATGAGGGAGTGTGTTCCAACTACTATAAAATGAGCCTAAGGCCTTGGGTTTTACTCATTGCAATTGAAATATTTAAGTCTGATATATCAGCTCTAGTTAACTGAACGACATTTGCTTTGAAAAAGTGTTTTGTGTGATTGAAGTTGGAGAGAGAAATCTGTGTGATTCTGATAATTTTTCACATAATAGATTTTCTTTTGTGTGCCATTTTTTCTCTAGTTTGAGGGTTTTCACGTTGATTCGCGTTTTTTCTTTAGAATTATGAATTACTTTCTGCTTATTCCTACAATAAAAATAGATGAAATAAGGATGTGTTTTCTATCAAAATATCAAAAAAATGTAACATTGATTAACTTCTAAATAAATATATGGAAAAAATTACACAAAAAAATAAGACATTAAAACAAAAGGTTGTTACAATCACGAGGTTTCCAAGTTCATTATTCACCCCCTCCTCGATATGCAAGATGCAGAGACCACCCTAGACTATAAGATTGTAACAATGGTCCATATTTTTTTTTCTTAATTAGGATGTCAAGATTTGAAACCAAAATTTTGAAGGGTCAATATTGTAATTTTTACGGTAAAATACATTTTGATCCCTAGTTTGAGTTTGAGATTAAATTTCTATTTAATCCCTAAAATAAAAAAAAGCGACACTAAGTCAGAATCACTCTCAAAGTGTTTATGTGCAATATTGACAATTTAATGTATGACAAAATTTAATAATTTTTTATTATTTTTCTTTTCTGCCCTCTCAAAATCCACCATTAAACGCTAGCCCTCCATCTCCACGCACCAACACCGCAACCTCCGTTTCCTATATCACCCACCTCCAACTCCACCCAATCTTCGTCGGAAGGTTCAACTATTGCTACCGCGTCGGTTCTGGCATCATCTCACCCACTCCTCCAATAGCAGCTACTCGTCGAGGAAGCCAACAATCAAGATCAGAGACCCAACTATCACTTTTTTTATAATGGGAGACCCAATAAAAACTTAACCAGTTTGATTTTTAAATTTTACAGAGATAACAAAATTAGTTTAAGTTGTAACAATCTGAATTTCAATGACATTGACTTGCCATATGAATGAATGAAAAAAGAAAAAAAAAAAAAAGTAATACAAGACCCAACTATATAAAAATAAGTTTGAAGCATCAATCTCTAGTTAACTTTGAAGCATCTATCTCCAACGAGAAGATCATAAATTCAAATCTCTCCACCCCACATGGTGTACTAAAAAAACAAACTTTGAGACATTCTTCAGCATTACGACCCTCTAAGAGAGGTCACTCAAAACAGCATTAGAAACAAAACAAAATTTTGCATCATATTAAACATTTGCATTGATCACATTTATAAGTTCATCTTCATCAAATTGATAACTACAAAAAAGTAATGCAAGAATGCAACACATAACAATATTAAGAAATTGCTAGGATTGTAATTTACAGCTTTACAACCAACCACAACACTTAAATTCGAAAATTAATTACTATCAAAATGCCCAACTAATCAAAATATTAGTGAACTTTGAACACTTGTAGAACAAATACTAAAATCTCCTCTAAGAAACTCACTAGGCATGAATTATAAAAACCAGACTTAACAGCCACTAAAACAATCTGTAAGAGATACAAAAAGCACTTGTAAGCATTTCAAAAACTTTAATAGAATCCCTTCACAGCTGCAATTACCCAACTGCACCACCATCAATCGAATTCAAACTCAAAGCATGTTTTTGCTACTGTTATTTTCACCTTACTCTGCTTTCTGTCAAAATCTATTGCAAAAGGTTAGGGGTAAACATTTTTACCCCTATGTTTGACTTAGTGAATCAATTGCAGACAAGCTTTCAATTCATCAAATGTGAACAAACCAAATTTGAATCTCAGAAAACTTTAAACAGAAGTGAAAAGGGCCAATCATGTAAAAATATATATTAGATATCAGCATCCGACGACCAACTGCAACCGAATTTCTCCTCTTGGAGTCCAATGACAGTAGCATTTTTCCTCTAGTCTTTTGGCTTCCTTAAGATTTAGAAACTAAAATTAATATGGAGAACATAAAACAAATCCAAAATTATAGAACGCCAAAAATATTGAATGGTGTATGCCTTGCTTTCTCGTTTTTAATGCAACGGTATGGAGCGTTCTCAAACAAAATATGCAAAAACCAGGCTGCAGCCCTACAATGGTTATACTGCAACCACAGAAAAGTAAAAGCCATACACAATGCTGAAAGAAAGGTAAATTTCTAACTGCATGGCATTTCAAATCCTATGGTTCAGGGGACTCAAAATTCATTGCCAAGTCCTGAACACTTACTTGGTAATCATCTCCACACCCCTCCCTCCATGCCAATAAGTAGAAGATCTAACTCATTACTTTTAATTCATAAAACCAATCACTGCAAAGCAATAAGGTAGAAATTATGCAGAGTCAGAACCCAAAAAGTATCATATACAGAATACTTCATCAGAAACATTTATCATTCTAACAAGGAAAAATTACGATTTAGAAACTGTGTACCAGAAAAGTTTGGCCTCAGACACCAGGCGATGTGGTTGATTATGTTAGAATCAATACTTCCAAGTCATGCGCCAAATCCTTCCATGTGGACGAGGAGTGTGGACGACTTTCCCAGTTCCGGTTCAACTTTCATGGAAAATAAATAGGATTGGAGCAAATTAAAATAGACGACTAACAGGAGATTACATATTCAAGCATTAATAAACACCTCTTTATAGTCTACAGCAACAAACAACAATTCAAGCCCAAACTCCACATCATATGAAGGTCCCTTAACGGTTCTCTCAAGGTCACGGCTTCATGATATGACTCGCAAAATAGAAAAGGGTGTCCTTATCACATTTATCATCAAGCACTTAACGAGGGTAGGGATATCAGGCCCCAGAAAATGATCCCAAATGCATTAATTGATCTGCATTGCTTCTTCATGGTACTTCTCCAAATCAGCATCTAGATCTTCAGCCGATAACTTTTCACCACGACCTCTTCCACGTCCACGACCACCTCTCCCAGGACCACGACCTCGTCCACCTCCTCGGCTTCGGCCCACGCCCAGTGCACGTCCTCTGTTAAAACCAAATGAAAATTTATGAATATACATGTTGATCAAGAGAGGAAATAATAACAATCAAAATCAGATGAAAAGTTAAAAATGTGAGCATCAGCAATTAAAAGTAAATAAAATATAATTACCAGCTTCATACTTTAGCACCATCTAAAACACGGGAAGGATAGGGAGGGTAATCCATGAAATTGAAATCTACACTGCCTAGTGCACGCTTATGTACACATCACAATTACCATAACAGGAGGCATGCAGAAGTCATAGGGCACCAAGGGAAAGAAAGGCTTCAATGAAACATCACCCAATTAAAATACCTTCGCAATTCACAGAATGTTCACGAGGCAGGTTTCATGAACATCTTTCTTTTTGCAAATAATTCATAGTCATATGGAAAAGACTTAAATATCAAAACTTAAAGAGTGATATGATCAAAGCATAAGCCGGGTTAGCAATAAAGTAATTAATGTATAAAGTGATAGCCTAAGTTAAAAAGGGGAAAAAATTAGAAAAACACCCAACAATGATCT
Organism: Momordica charantia; assembly: GCF_013281855.1. Lineage (NCBI taxonomy): Eukaryota > Viridiplantae > Streptophyta > Magnoliopsida > Cucurbitales > Cucurbitaceae > Momordica > Momordica charantia. The sequence goes on from NW_028275161.1 coordinate 11,689,115, forward strand.
GCTAATCAAAACATACCCCAAGTCAAAGTGACATCTAAATATTAAAATGTCATCATAATCACACAAATAACCTTAAAAATTTTCCCTCTCCTATCATTTCATTTGTCTCATCCTCTTGTATGAGTTGAATGGAGTTCAAGAAGTTGAAGACTTGAGAACACCACATTTGACTTCAAACTTCACTCTTGAGAGAGAGAGAGAGAGAGGGCAAGACTGTAAACCCAAATCGAAAAAATTAGAAATAAGAACAAATAAATTGGCAAAATGTGTACCCTCTTGGAAATCCAGTTGAATTCCCAAAGCTGGCAATGGCATTTGAAGCAGCAGGTACAACAGGTGTCACGATGTTTGTTCCCACAATCTCCAACTTCATGGGTTTCCCATCTAGCTGAACATTGTTGTATCTCTTTATAGCAGCTATAGCATCTGATTGTTTCGAAAAAACTACTTCCGCTGTTCCCTAATAAGAATAAAAATTAAAACAGCGTCAACGTCAAGATATGATTAATAAATAAAAGAGCCCTTGTGTATGACAAATTTGAAACATTACATACCTTTGATCTCCCACTTTTATCATAATTAATAGAATACCGTTTCAGATCGCCAACTTCAGAAAACAGTTCCTGTATATATATTTATCTAAATCTTAGTCATACACACAAAAAGATGAAGCCCCAATTTAACATCAGAAGATCTGCATGTTGTTTAAGACTTAGAATTCAAAATACAGAGATAAGGCTAAAATGAGCAATATAAATAGTATAGAACCAAGTCATATGGAAAAAGAAACTTTGTTTTGGCTATGCTACAAGCAAAATATCCTTCCGGCACTAAGCTACAGATATCATAACTTCCCGTAGAAAGAAAAGAAAAAAAATTTTCATAAACCCAGAAAAAGATTCGGGCTGGATGCCAATATGCTACACCAAGACAGTCAGCATCTCTTTTTCCACTAATTAGAAAAGAAATGAAAGTTGTAAGATCTCTGTTTATAAACATTCATGTAAGCATTCAACCTCTTATATATTCTAATGAATTTGGAAGTTTCTTTTTCTCCTATTCCCCGGATTTAACTCATTGAGCTAATATAATCATTTCTATGATAAAGTATACTAAATTATCTTATGTCTACTAGCAGTGAACAAAAATTACAAGCAAACGCTGTAAAACAAAAATAAATCAGGTTTCAAAACAGTCAACCGCAACTCTCTCACGTTCCAAATCCCAAATCCAAAAAGTAAAATGAAATTGAAATACCTTGATATCCTCGTTGGAGACACCATAGTCCAAATTAGATACATAAAGCTTGGTCCCAGTTTGGATAGCAGAGGCCCGCGGTGGCTGCGAAGGATACGCCGCCCCATGATCTACAAACATGTGGTGTGACCAAGCCGCCTCGGGCGCCTAAACCCCCATGTTTTTCAAATCATTAAAAAAGAACCTAAACCTAAACCTAAACGAAGTCCTTTTGAAAAGAATGAGAAACTGGTAGTAGTAGTAGTAGTAGTAGAGGTAGAGCATCGGATGGTAAGATTCAGCAAAACCCAGATCTTCACCTTGGGAGTAGAATACGGCGCTGCTCTATTAAGACCACGGCTGCGGAATCGGCGAGAGGGGCCCGGTCCGGGAGCTCCGCCGCGACCCCTGAAGCTGGAGTTTCCGGATCCGGATTTCCTGTTGTTCTTGATGATGTCATCTAAGCTCATGTCAAGAGGCTCTGCCATTTTTGGGCGGAGGAGTCGTGGATCACACACAGAGAGAGAGAAGTCTAGGGTTTCGACGAAGGGACGTGAAACTGTGAGCAATGGGGAAGAAGAAGCCAACTTCCAAAATCGCAGATAAAATGCCGATTGTTTAAATACAAAATAAATAAATTGGTAATTAATTTATCAAATTGGTGTCGTGGTGTAGTTGGTTATCACGTCAGTCTAACACACTGAAGGTCTCCAGTTCAAATCTGGGCGACGCCATTTTTATTAAATGCCTTTCACAAAATTGTCTCGCCAGCAATTGTACTCATATTTCATAAAATAAGCTAAATATTATGTTTTATTTTTGTAATTTTTTTTTGAGGAATTAATATTTTTGTAAATTAATACTAAATTGGTGGTAATTTAGACTAGACTAGATATATTATTAAATTTTGCCTTTTTTTTTCTTTTTGGTAATTTCAAATAGGCTACATCAAAATTTAAAAAAAAAAATGCTAAACTTTGTCACTTGTTTAAAAAGTACCCATATCCTTTCACGAGTTTAAATACTACCATTGGCTTTTTCATAAACGTTTCAAAAACATTGTTTGAGCAAACAATCATTAATACTTTGAACGGCAAGTTTACCTGGGAGTATCTATAACGACATGACAATTAACGTCCTAATTTTGTCCTAAAAGTCTACTTCCTTCCTTGTCAACTTCATTGTCTACCCAATTTGTATCTAACATCCTTTTTAAAAACGATAGCTTCTTCGACATTTACTATATTTTCAGATTCAATCCAATCAAGTTTTCAGGTTCATTGTTACGTCATTCTAATTATAAGATTATGGACCTACATATTATAAGATTCATGGATACAAAACTAATTAACTTAATTAATTTTCATTTATTAATCCAATGTTAATCCAATTTATTAATCCAATGTTAATCCACTGTAAATTCAGTGGTGCACTCTTATGCACTAAAAAATGAGTTATGTTCATAGATATAATCACTATTTGCTCGGAATGACAGTTGCGTCAAAAGTTTGAGTTTTACCTCCGTAATTACATATTATATCCTAAATACTACTAATTCTCTAATGAATAATCTGTTTATGATTCAACAAAAAAATTAAGTCCTTCTCAAACGAGTGAAATGGTGAATTTATCTTGTAAAATTATGTTTTCAGCTCTCTATTTGGTCAGTCCCAAAATTTATTGAATCAATTACACAAGTCATTATCATCCATATAAATCAAATGGCATGCAAGAATTTATAAACTACTCAAGATTAAGATCAGGTCGTATATGATTTGTGAAAGGAGATAAATATTTCATTGTTCAGTCTTATACAAACTAATTGTATATAATATTTTCACTCACATGCCTCCACTTGAACAATCTAAGATCATAACATTTATAACTTTATATAATATTTTCACTCACATGTCTCCACTTGAACAATCTAAGATCATAACATTTGAACAATCTAAGATCATAACATTTATAACTTTATATAATATTTTCACTCATATACCTCCACTTGAACAATCTAAGATCATAACATTTATAACTTTTACAAACTAGAACAATCTAAGATCATAACATTTATAACTTTTACAAACTAGATCGTATCATTAGCCTTACTAGGATAAGGCACTAGACTTTATCCATATATATAGACTCAACTTTAATGCATGAACATATATGAACGAGTTTAATTGAAAATTACAAGTGTGATTATGGTTTAAGATTAGCTTTTGCAATTTTTTCATCAAATAATTGAGTTACATGGTGTATTATCTCAAAAAAAAAATGATTGTTAGAATAAAGTTAGGTTATAATACTATTTATTAGTCAAACAACCCTATCGACCAAAAACTAAAAACAGTTATCAAACAATCCTATGGACATTCATTTGAAGATCATGAGAACCCTGTACTTGGCCACTCAACAGATTAGCGGATGAACAATCCTGGATTCTTCTAGTTTAATAATGCAAGATCTCATTGAGATCTAAATTCTGCAAGTAATTGATAAAAACGGATGATCAATGAAGAGACAAGCTACCAAATGAAAACTGAATCAATCTGGTTTGAAAGCCCAAGCTCTGCTACAAAAATTCAACTCATTTGAATCCTTGGATCTTAAAAAAAAGGGTCAAACATCATCTCAAAAGTGCTGAAAGATGTATAAGCTGACCAAAATCATGAAGCATTACATAGGGAGACATTGCATTAATTCCACGCCATAAATCATACAATATAAGGAGGGGGGAAAAATGACAGAAGCTTGTTCCAGATGGACATAATTCTATAAGACAAAACTTAAAACAACCCAATATGTAATCAAAGCACCATTCATAAACCCAGCAATTAATAACACCATTTCACAATGAAAAACAGACACCACAAGAAGTTCATAACTGGGAGGCTTTTTATTTAGCACGGCTGTTAAAAACATCAAGACCCATTTCAGTTGGATCAGTAGCTTGGAGCTCAATTTGAATGCCATCCAATTCTCTCCTAAACTTGTCCTTTGAGCTTGCATAGATCATCTTGCTTCTTACCTTTGAAATGTCGGGAGACCTTTGCAACAAGAAAGTTGAGTAATGATAATTAGAGATACAAGCTAAAACAGGTGGTCGGTGAGCATGGCATGTGTATGTATATATACATATAACTATTTTAGCATAACATTACCAGGCGATGAAGAAAATTCTGCTCTTCTGGACATTCTCTTTAGTCAGAAAGTCAAAATCATAAACTGCATATCGGCATTCATCTGCAGGAAGACAGGCTGTGAAATCTTCATAGCTTTGACCAGGCTCGCCAAGTTTCTCCACAATGACCTGCTTTTGCTTCTCTTCAATCTTATATACTATGTATCTGTAAGTTCTCTTAGTCTTCAGCTCCAAGAACTTAAGCTTACAGTCATCATGTACAGCCATACCCGATGCCGCGTTAGCCTGAAAATATTTGTAAGAACACAAGGGGAATGAAGTCAAAGCTGTGACAAGTATGCTAAATCAAATGCCTAAAATAGGTAACACTGCCCTTTATCATTTTTAGTAAAATGATCCTTTGAGTTAGATATTTATAGAAATGCTTGGTTATCAGTATGGTCTCCACATGGTTTCTTAGAGTCTATTCTTATTCTTTATGAATCTCCCAATCATTGAGATAAGTTCATTTACTGACTTTTGGATTCGTTGGCATAGATCAGTTGCCTAACGCATTACATTTTTCTTCTAAAGAGTAAAGTTATAACTTCCCAAAATTGATGAAATATTGAAAATTAAAAGTGGGCATCATGATAAAATATCAAAAATCAATTTCATTCCCGATTCTTCTCTCAATTTCTCCGCGGCAGTTGGGGGATTATTTGATCCAGCCGCCGCCAAACAATGTTCCTTCACCTGATCATATTCAACAATCATACATGCACTAAATCTACTTCACAATAGCAATACCACCATCTCATCTCAATCACCAAGAACCTCAAATCCGCAGGGCCAACAACAATAAAACAAACTTCCAACAAAACCAGAATACAAAAAGCCAGCTGCCAGCCGTAGTAAAATAGTTACAATCAACTTAAATAACTAATAAACAACGGTAATTAGTCACGATCATATCTCCAAGCAAAGTAATTATTCTCTAAATGAAAATTAAACCGATCAAATCTGATCCAGAACAAATCGGACAAAGAGTAGACAGAAGCACAAAAAAAATCAAACGATCTAGATCAAAACAAGGACCTAATTCAGATCCACACAACGCAGGTTCGGAAAATCACATATACAAGGCATCGCAGATCAACATCCAGCAAAAAGAAGAAACAGATTACAAAATCAAGAAAACGAAAACAGAAGAACTACAAAAAAGAAATAGAAAATCAGAAGAAGAAATCGACTCACCATGGCTAGAGCTTGAGTAGGGAAACCGAATCAGAAGATCTAGGGAGGGAGGAACGGAGGATGAGGATGAAGAATCTGAGCCGCGTAGGAGAGAAATTCGCGAAATGTTTGAGATATTCTCTCTCTCTCTCTCTCCTCTTTTGCTCGCTCTTGGTAAACGGTGGGCTTTACTTTTTCCATAATATCATGATGCGCGACAGCGGAGTTGGAGCAGGTGCGTCCAATGAGATATCAACACGTGTCTTAGTGCATAATGACCATTATACCCCAAAGTGACGTTGCTTTCGTGTGGGGTTTGGTTGCGAACGGTGTAAAAGGCGTTTCATATCATAACCGTAGGTCCGTAATTGAAATGTTGGATGAAAAAATAATCATAAGAATTACGAGATTATCATTGGAGTTTAATTACGTTATATTCATATTTCATATCTATAATCTGTAATCATAGATGTTTTAAGATACTTATTTCGGATCAAAAGGTCTTAAGTTCAAATTAAGGTCGTAAGTTCGAATTTCTACTCTTATATGTTGAATTCAAGAAAAAAAATTACATAATTATAAAATTAAAATACGTTGAAGAAGAAAAAAGAAGAGTGAATTCGCCGACATTGATTTTTTTCATGCCAAAAAGGTGAGAAACTCATCCTTGTCTTCGACTCTTCGCTCCACATGGGAGGGATGTGGTGATTTGAAAAGGATATCCTATCAAATCTTATAATTACGATATTAAAGGTACAATGCTGAAGAATCAATTTTTTTTTTCTTTTTTTACCGTTTTAACCTAATCTTCAATTAATAATTTCAATTCTTAAAAAAAACTGATAATTTCAATAATCCAATCAACCTAATTTTTAAGATTTGATTAGTCATTAGTTATCTATGATTAATAATCTATAATCAATAAATTATAAACTATAATTTATAATTATAATTATATAATCTATGTCGATTTGAACTTAACTCAACTGGTTAAAATATTTAATTAAGAAGTTGTGAGTTCGCACCTGCATATAGGTTTGATTATATTCATGTTAAAATCACATCCATGTTTAAGACACTCTATATTATGCGATTGGAGGTTTATTGTATTAATTGTCATATACCTACTCACTTACAGATTTGTAATCGGTCATAAGGACTTGGACATACTATCGTATTTGAATGCTTAAGTATATGATTCAAATCACATTTGTCTACATTATAAAATCTCGTTACTTTCATATCCAAAATTCATGAAGTAAATTTTTTACATCTTTGATCTTTTCCTTTATTCAAAAGGGTTGAACCAAAACGAACAAAAATACAAGAATCCATCTTCCCCAACAAAAATCAACAAGGTAAGTCATCAATAAAAACAAAAAATCAACAAAAACAAAAAATTCCTACGAATTTCATGAAGAAAAATCAACAAAAACTCGAGATGATATGAAAAGGTAAGTCATCAATATTTAAATACTTTAATCTATTTTCCAAAATTTGACTATTTATCTTTTTCATTTATTTTTCCTTCAATTTCATATAAAATATTATTAATAATTTTGAAGTATAATAAAAAATAATGTTATGAAAATAAAAAACAGACTCATAAACAAAAACATTTTAAAAGATAAGAGACAATATTTTTCAAAAACTAAAAAATCGATAGAACTTTAAAATTAAGGATTTCAAAAGACCAAATAAAAATTTATTTGATGTCTTGCTTTGTTGACTGAAAATATTATATGTGAAATATATTTTATAAATTTAAAATATAACAGAATACTTTTTTATGAAAATAAGAAAAAAATTGTAAAAAAGAATAATAAAAAACAATTACCCGATTTTAAAATAAAAAACTAAAAATTTCACATCATTTTAAATGGATATTACGGAAAAAATCTAGGAAAAAAAACAAAATTATCTAATACAATTATTCTTACCTTTAATAATTACTCAATGATTCACTTATGGTAAAAAACTTGAGAAATGTACATTTTTTTGTGGATGAAGAAAATATTTTATTGTATAATATAATATCCACATCATTAGTTGTCCATGAATGTTCACCATTAATTCCATACAAAATTTGACCTATATACATTTTTCGGTTAGAATGAAATGATGCATCCACTCTCTATAGAAAAATAATTATAATATTACATAGTTACTTAATCTATAATATTGAATTTAAAATAATTCATGTGTCAAAAAAATAATTCCCTAACTTTTATTCATGTCAACTTATTATGCATTACTTTTTTCTCAATCTTTTTCTTTTGTTACAAATTCTTTATGTCGGGGCAGAAAAATAGCCTTACATGTGGAGAACGGAGGAGGAAAATCGGAAGACCAAACCTAACTTGAAGATGTCCTAAGGCGGGGTCAACCTTTGTACTTAGCTGCAGACGTCATGGGAATATCATCCTGCGGCGATGGGCAGACCAAGCTCTAACCTTAGGAGCCTAACAACCTAACCTTTGAGGTGACATTAATAACTTGCCAGATAGTTTGTCAGATCCCCGGCCTATAAATTGAGGGTATCACTTTCACATCAAGTATCACATTCTAGATGTAACGAAAACCGAAGATGAACAATAGAAAGAAAGCAAGATAAATGTTTACGAAGAAAGGATTTGATTCATAAAATGAAAATTAGTTACACGTATTTATAGTGAGCTAATAAAACGGACCACTAAGCCACTACCCTTGAATTTCTCTCCAATCAATACCATCATACAACTAAACCATTATTCCCAAACTTTCTCCTCAATTTTACAACCACTCACCACTACTTCTAATAAGTATGTAAGTAACTACCCAATACTCACTAACTCCTAAAATCTATCAAGAACTAACATGATAATTAAATAAATTTGTACTAATTTTTAACACTTCCCCTTAGTGCAAATGTACGGTCAACAACACCAAGTGAACTTCTGAGTTCTTCGAACTTGGGTTTGCCAAGTACCTTAGTAAATATGTCTGCAACTTGCTCCTTCGAATGTATCTTCTGTAGTTGAATATCTTGTGTTAGAACTTTCTCTTGAACAAAGTGAAAATGTGTTTCAATACGCTTTGTACGAGCATGAAACACTGGATTCCCTGCAAGCTTGATTGCACTTTTGTTGTAGCAAAAAATAGACACTGGATAGTCCACAATAGAGAATATTTCTCTCATAAGTGTTTTCAGCCAAATGCACTCTTGAGTAGCCATAATAGCAGCTACATATTCTGCTTCACAGCTTGAAAGAGCAACAAATGTTTGTTTTTTACTGGACCATTATATAGCCCCTGAACCTGTATTAAACTTGGAACCTATGTCATTAACATCACCGACCCAATCTACATCAACAAAAACCACTCAACAGAAATGGTGTAGCTTGTTTATATAACAAGCCAAAACTCAAAGTGCTATTCACATATCGAAGAATCCTCTTTGCTGCAATTAAATGAGCTTCACATGGTTTCTCCACAAACTGAGCAACGACATCTACAGAGTAAGAGATGTCAGGCCTTGTGATAATCAAATAAATTAAACTACCAACAAGTCGTCGAAAAGTTGTTGCATCTGTCAATAGTTTTCCTCCTTCCTTAATCAACTTCAAGGATGGCTCCATAGGAGTAGTCATTGACTTTGACTCTTTCATACCAAAACGATTCAATAAACTTGTTGCATATCTTTTCTGTGAGACGAAATATCCACCTGGCCTTTCAACCTCCAAACCAAGAAAACACCTAGCTTCGCCCAAACTCTTCATTTCAAAACGAATAGATAAAGCATCTCGAAGACTGTTAATTTCAACATCATCATCACCAGTTATGATCATATCATCAACATAGAGTAGAAGCATTGTACATACCGAGGTTATCTTCTTAACAAACAGACTTGAATCTGCATTTGAAGACCTGAACCCACAAAACTCAAGATATTGAGCAATCTTGTCATACCAAGCACGCGAAGCTTGCTTAAGGCAATAGAAAGCCTTCCTGAGCCGACACATATAAACGTGAACATAACAAATTGACCCAAAAACTCGAAGATAACTCACATTGGGTTTGCAATGATATAATACCTCAAATAGAGATTGATCCGACCTTGACCATGGATGTAGACGATTTATGACATGACAAGCTGTCTGAATAGCTGCTACCTAAAGCTCTCTTGGAAGGTTCTTTGCATGCAGCCAAGATAAGCACATAGATGTGAGATGTGTCAATTTATGTTCAGCAACTCCATTCTACTGTGGAGTGTCAGGACACGTCATTTGGCGTTGAATGCCATGCTCCTTGTAATACTTTTGAAATTCATCGAACATATATTCTCCCCCATTATCAGTGCGAAAACACTTTATTGGCAGCATAAATTCCTTCTCCATCTGCTCCTCCTTTAACTGAATAAATTTGGAGAAAGTCTCAATTTTAGCCTCCAAGAAATACACTCAAGTGAACCGAGAAAAATCGTCCACGATAACCACTTCATAACAACAACCAGAATAACTTTGTGTTCTAGTTGGCCCCATCAAGTCTGAAGAACTAACTGCAATGCAACAGTAGCTGTATTGTCTGAATTTGGGAAAGGGAGCGATGTGATTTTCCAAATTGACAACCATGACAAAACACATCAAGGTGAATTTCTTTAAGTAAAGGAATACCGCCCAAAAGCTTCTTTATCAAAATTCGCTGTAACTGGTGATAACCAACATGATCCAACCGAGCATGCCAAAGCGCTGCACTATCATTCTGACCTGTCTTTTCAATATATGCATCACTTGCAGATAAAACATAGAGGGAATCTTTCCTCTTTTCAGTTAACAAAATATCAACTAAAAATTACTTAATATCATAAACAATTTTCACATTATCTGGACCAAAAAGAAAATACCTCCCACAGTCGGTAATCTGAGAGACTGAAACCAATTCTTCTTCAAGTCTGGAACACGATAAACATCTTCAAGAGAAACACCACCAACATTTGGAGCACCATTATCAACATTAACATGCCCTTCTTCAACAACAGGATGTAAGAAATTATCGGCCGTCGCAATGACTCTTCTTCCATGATGTGTACATACCTCAGAGAGAAGAGAAACATTTCCAGTAGCATGATGAGAACAAACAGAGTCAATAATCCAATCCTCATTATAATCTATAGAAGCATTGGCATGCATATTAATAGGTTGGTCGACAACTTCAGTCGACAACTTCAATCGACAAACATTAATCCCAAGTAGGTTGTTTAGGTTTGTTACTCTCCCGTACAACATTTGCTTCTGCTTCTTTGAGATTCACCCGACAATTTGGTCTAATATGACTTGGCCTCCCACAACAATGACACACCACCTTCGCCCGACAATCACGTTTGATGTGTCCCGACTTGCCGCACCTAAAACATCTTTTTATATTACCTTTGGATTGCCCTTCAGTCTTGGAATGCTTGCTATTATCTGAAGAACGCCTGGAATAAGAATTGCCTTTTCCTTTGTCTTTTGCATAAAGAACATCTTCCACCTGTACAGTTTGCTTATTGTTGCCAAGCATTTACTTCACCACGGCTTCTTGATTTGAAAGCAAGTTTCCAACTCAATGATAGGTTGATTTACCCAACCTTGTATCGAATAACCAAATGGCATAAATTTCTTTCGCAGTCGACAGATGAGATAACAACGCAAACGCGCATCACTAATGGGCTCCTCCTCATCTAGTTCTGAAATTTCAGAACACAAAGATTTAATTTTCAGAAAGTACTCTGAAATCGACAAATTACCTTGAGTTGTTCCAGCAAGTTCGTTCTCCAAATACTGCAACCTCATCGTATTCTTTTGAGTGAAAAACCTTTCAAGTTTATCCCACACTTGTTTTGGAGACTTCTCATCACGGACATGCTCGATATGCTTCTTACTAATAGAAGTTCACAAAGCAAATAACGCTTTGCCACACTTGATCTTCCACTTCCCTCGCGCCTCAGCATTCTCCTGAGTATCTTCTGGAAATTCCGCATCATCATCAGAAACAAGATCCCACAGATCTTGACCCTATAGAAAAGCTTCCATACATAGCCCCTAATAGCTATAGTTGTCACTGGTAAGCTTGTCTACACAAATATTGCTTCCACCGTTCAACTTCACCGAGTACTAAACTCAAACATCGAGCACCAAACTCAAACAACAAGCACTAACTCAAGCACAAGAAAAAGAACCTGCTCTAATACCATGTAACAAAAATGCAGATGAAGAATAGAAAGGAAGCAAGATAAATGTTTATGAAGGAAAGATTTGATTCATAAAATGAGAACTAGTTACACGTATTTATAGTGAACTAATAAAACCGACCACTAAGCCACTACCCTTGAATTTCTCTCCAATCAACACCATCATGCCACTAAACCATTATGCTCAAACTTTCTCCTCAAGTTTACACTAGATCGGTCCCATATCTAAGTTGAACTTAAACTACTTGAGCGCAGAAGTGTTTGCCTCTCTTGTGCAGGCCGTTCTTAGCTAGCCAGGACACTTAAGCACTTCCCAGTCAACCTTGTTTCACTATGTTTGACCATGATCGATTGTGTTGCACAGACACGGTTGGTTTTCTACATTTTTCTTTCCTTAAATTTCTAACTTTTCTTCTTGCAAACTTGTAGTATACTAGTGAGTAACACGTACAATGCAAGTGAAATTTATCATTTTTTTCACTAAATAAAAAATGCATTCACATAAAAAGCATAAAACGAATATGTATTTTCAAAGTAGTAGAAAGTTTGAAATTTTACAAAAATAATATAATTCAAATACAAATATAATATAAAGCACCATAAATTTATAATTTATATTATATTTTAATTTTTTTAATTTTTTTAAAAGTTTGATATGTAATTATTTGATTCAGACAATAACAATTAATTAAAAAAAAAAAACTACAGAGAAAGTGAGTTAACAAAGAAAGGGGCATAACCTATATATAAATTTTCTACCTTGATATGATCCTTCTTTATATTATATTGTTGAACATGTTGGTTCAAAATTAAAAACAATCAATTACCAACGTAATTGAACAATCATTCAAGTGAATATACTAATAATAAGAATAAACATGGTTCAAAAGTTGAACTAACAATTAATTTTTAAAATAAAATTTATTATTTTTGTTAAAAGTTTATATTTTAATAAAATAAATAAAATTACAATATCTCTACTGTATATAAAACGGCAATACGGCAATAGGGAGAAGCTTTATCTCCCTATTTTGCCCTTTCATTTTAAACATTGTCTTTATTATCTTGATGACAATTTTATAATTTAACATTCATTTTTTATAATTTATATAGAAAGAAAAATAAAAGCTGTAAAATGCAAGGTGCATTTCATCGATTTTTTTTATTATTTATTATTTTTGCTTTTTGATTAACTGCACTCACCGTAAACCATTTACATTTTAAATCTAATAATCTTCATCCAATATATTTCATTTTAAGAAAGTTTCGTTTCAAAAGAAGGAATTAAAACCAACAAAATTAAAGAGGAAGTGGAAGAGAAAGAAGACCCAAAGGAAAATCCACAAAAAGCGTTGCCATCAGGTGCGGTCCTTTGAGCTTACTTGAATCAATCTCTTCTCTCTCTATTTTTTTTCCTTCTCGAAAAGATTTCAATTCCCAAACATACTGTACCGACCATGACTTTCTACTAGAATTTATAGTAGTTACCATGGACGCAGTCAACATTCTTACTATAAATTCATCCTATGCATTCAACAATCACAAAATCCTCGATTTGCCTTTCATCGCTATAGAGGCGTCAATTACGTACTTAGCTCAAGAGTAAAATTTTTAAGTGATTTTTAAAGTTTGATTTGATTTTTATTGAAGTTTTGAAGATGCAAGTGGGAAGTGAGTGATTCTGAATTAATGAAACCTACTCCATCAAAACTACTAGTTTTAGCATCATTTTTTTTTGTCCTTTTAAGATTACAAGATTTTTTTATTAAGGTTTAGATATCGATTCTTCAGCACTCATCTTTAATTTTTATATATATATAAAATACACATAATGACAGTTGGGCCCAGCCCTTAGAAAATGGTTATGTTCGAAATTTTTTTGATCGTTACTTGACTGCTGGAATAATGACATGGCATAATTGAGTTGATAAATTATAAATTTCTTGTAAAATTATGGAACATAATGAGGCACCACGAGTCACGAACAACGAGAAAATACAAGATTTGACAAAATATAAATTTGAAATTTGAAATATATAAAACAAAATTGCCACCAAAATCCAACATAGATTTTCCACCAAAATCCACTCCCAAATGAACCATGAATTGTCACTATTTATAGGCAATTTATACAACCATGGGTGTTACAATTGAACACTAATAATAGATTGAAAATAGACACATGGGATATTGAGAATTGAGCACATGCATATGGGTCAACTTGACACTTGGCGACACTAAGCAAATAGGAGAAATTGACACATGGGTTTAGAGTTACATCTTTATTTTTGACACCTAAGGACATCTATCAGTCCATAATGTTTATAATACTCCCCCTTAGATGCCTATTGTATATATAAAATATGTATCGTTAAAACCTTACTAGGAAAATATCCAATGGGAAAAAAAATCCTAGTGAAGGAAAAATAGTACCTATTATATATATATATATATTGTAGACATCGTATTTGGTCCGGCTCATTTTTAATTTTATTAAGTTTAATTTTTAATTTTTTTTGAATAATCATAACATAAATTTTAATATAATTGCTTTAGTTAAAAATAACATAAAGTTTTAGTGTAAAGTTTTAATTAAATTAAATATTTAAAAGTAGATTATGTGTTAAAAAATGTTTATTATTATTATTATTATTATTATTATTATTTTATTATTACTTATTAAGTTTTATTTTAATTCTTTTGATTTAAAATATCGTAAGTTTACTTTATTATTAGTTTTAATATAAAGTTTAATTAAATTTAAAATTATATTTGTTTAAAGAATTTTGTTTTATTGATAAAATTAAGAATTAAAAATAGTAAAGATTTATTTCAAACAAAATTGTTGATTTTAACGGTTTTGATTTTTTTCCTCGTCAAACTCTAATAACGTGTCATTTTTATTTATTCTCACTTCCCCTATTTTTTCTCTATTTTATTTTACCGACTCCACATTATGGTTGTCTTCCATGGTATTTAAGAGGAGGCTCTGCACACAAAGATGAGGAGAAAACAGAGAGCACACAAACATAAGACAAATACTAGCCCTTTACAAAACTCAGTTTTATTCATCTTTCTTAAAAAATGTCACTTTCCCTTCATTTTCTACCTCTCACCACTCTCATACGTAGGATACTTCTCTTTATTTTAAACAAAGTTATTTTTTTAAATAAAAAGATTTGTTTTAAATAAACAAAACTTTTCAAAATAAAACAAAACCTTTTAAAATTTGTTTTAAAAATATTTTTGAAAAAATAAAAGATTATGATGTAAAATTTGTTTTTTAAAGATTTGTTATTTGATTTTTGGAAATTTTGAATAAGATTTTTTTAAATAACTTTAGGTTTTAATAGGATATTTTCTTTTTTTTTTAAACTAGTTTCAAATCCATAAATTAAAGAGTTATTTAAAAAAAAAAATTCGTTTATGGTTTATTTTTTATTTTTTTTTAAAACAAAGTTTAAAAATAAAGTATTCATATTTTGAAAATGAATTTTAATTTACATCCTTGATGTGGCACAGTGGTAAGGGGTTAAGGTAATGACATTAGTAACACTAGTTTAATCCTTCATGAGTTCCACCAAATAATTTTATTTATTATTTATTTATTATTTTTTATCATTGTTTTTACTAAATGATTACTTTAAATAAAAGATGTCGTTTAGAGTTTTTTTAGTTTTAAAAAATACATTTAAAGTTTTGTTTTTTAAAAGAAATCAAAATTTGCATCTTATGGTGTTGGCATGGTGGCGAGAAGCTTGAGTGGCAAACATAGATGCCTTAAGTTCTAGTCCCAATATGTCTTAAAGTAAAAAATATTTTTATTTATTATTTTTTTACTAAATAATTATTTCAAAAACTCCAATGACGGGAATTGGAACCTTCCAATATTCTCAAGCTGATAAAATTTTTCTAATGGTCTTTGTGCCGCCGCTCATTCTTGTTGATTCATATTTTATCATAAAATATGAACCAATAAGGTTGGGACATTTAAAATCAAACACAAAACTAATTTTCTTTTTGGACCAAATATAATAGGATAATTTTCGACAAAGTATGGTACCGTTTTTGAACTGGTGTCGTAGGGTGCTAACACCTTCCCTACGCTCAATCGACTCCCGAACTAAAATTCTGTTTTCGTAGACCAAGTTTTTTTTTTTTATAAAAAAAATAGGTGACCAATCACACCTCGTATATAATTGGTGGTGACTCCAAATCCTTATCTCGAAAGAGACCCTTCAGGGGATGACGTCAGCTGCTTTGGATCGTGATGACGTTGCTACAGCTTGACGACTCCACTAGGGACTTTTGAGAGTCAAGCCATTATTTTGTCATTTATTATCTGTTATAAAATATTTTGGTATATTGTTTTTTTTATTGCATATATTGTCTTTTAATTATTGGTTTTTATTTTGCATCATTATGCATTCCATACAAATCCACAAGCCTCCTACCCGATTTTACCTTTTAGATTAGATCGGAGACTGAGTAGTGTGACCTTCGTGAAATTTCGATTTCCGTGTAGGCACATGAAATTCTCCACTCAAGTGGACCATAATGCCAAAGCATATAGAAGATTTGGGGGCCGTTATCCTCTAGGATGCATTAGTACATAACTTCACACCATCTTCATATTGCGTTTTATGTGAGTTATTATGTTGTTCATGGCATATTGTTTTTTAAATGAAAAATTATGGTTGATTAATTTGGAGTTTTAATCATAAGGTTTTAAAATTAACCACTTCTTAAAAAAAAATCATTTACCTTTTATTTACTCAAATTTGTTCATTTTTTATTTGTTACCAACATGCATACATCACATTTATTTTACTTTTTGAGTCACATATTTAGCTTACTTCTAAGTAAATTTAGAAGTGTTGCATGCCTTTCAAAGGGATTTTAAACGTCCCTATGTAGGCCTACCAAAGACTTTCAAATTCATCCATTTTCAATCCAAAACTTAGGAGTTAAACCTTAACTCTAAAACTAAATGTCATATTCATTTGTCCCTCTCTTAGGATGAGTTAGAATCTAGCATTGCAGCTACATGCCCTAATAATTGCATGAAATATCATTAGGGCACTTTGTAGCATTTTTAGATAAGTTTTTTTCCCCTTACCGTAAGGAAAATTAAATTAAGAAAAAAAAAAAACTCTATGTCTTTCTCATTCATCATGCCACATGTGTCCATATCATAAATTAAAAGAATTTCATTTATCATTTTACATGTCCATCGTTCTCATGCATCACTAAAAAACTCTATATCATCTTATGCATGCATCATTTCACATGTTCATAATCATTTCAAAATTTTCCCCCTAATTTATATTCAACATTTGCATAACATCGTCTTATGCATATCAATTTCTATCTTAAAAAAAATCAAAATCTGTGCATTCTCCATTACATCATAATTAATACGAACTCTTAAAAAAAATAGCTCAAGAACCACATATTTACTATTCTTTATATACAAGGTACATAAATCAGCATGACATGGAAGAATTTAATGATGAGCTAAAGAATATTAGAGACGAAATCCAACAACAGATTATGAAAGAATTGAATGCTGAGCTAAAGAAAATAAGAGACGAGATTCAAGAACAGGTCATGAAGGTACATGATGGTGAGCTAAAGAAGATGAGACAAGACATTGATAAGATTCAGGGGCAAATCACAGAAATTTTCAATGTCTTAAAGAATATTGTTTGGGGCATTTCTCAACCTAATGATTTAGTCGAACCTCATAATAATTTATCACGTAGGGGGAACCCAACTCTTTGTCAACCAACAGAGGCTCTCCCCAGCATAATTCGTCACATTAGGATAAGGAAATTACCTTTTACTTTTAGTAATGAATTGAGTTTATTTCCTTTTGATAAAGTACATTGCGATCTATGTAAGTATTATGCAAGTTTTATAGATGATCATTATAGATTCACATGGTTATTTCCATTAAAAATAAATTCTGAGTTATATGAATGTTTCTCTAAATTTCAAACTATGGTTGAAACACAATTTGAAAGAAAAATTAAAGTGTTTCAAACAGATAGTAGAGGAGAGTTTACTTCATTGAAACTCAAACAACCCATGGAGCAAGGTGCGACTCATCATCAAATGTCTTGCCCTTACACTCCACAACAAAATGGTGTATCTGAAAGGAAGCATATTCATATAGTAGAAACGGGTTTGGCTTACTTTTCCAAGCTAATATGCCTCTTAAGTATTGGGTAGATAGGTTTCTAAAGGCTATTTTTCTAATAAATAGAATGCCATCTTACTCTTTAAGTATGCAAACTCCATTTGAAACTCTATTTCATAAGAATCCTAACTACAACCTTCTCAAAGTATCTCATTCGCAAATTCAATAAGAGTCGTCACAATATTGCCAATCTATATTCTACTACAAGCTTCTCAAAGTGTTCTCTCAATTTTGATGAATGTCCATTATGCGATGATCTTTGTAGTGAATACTATATGCACCACAATTTCTCCACTCCCGTCATTACCATATAAGATTTTGCAAAATCATCGATAGACCTTAACAAGGACGAACCCTCCTTCATATGATAAATTCAAGAAATAAGTGAAAATTGCATGGGTTTAAATCTCAATTGATTAGGTTGCCACACCGGAGCAGTTGTATGCGATGGTGGATGAGATTGGGACGCGGGGATATGAAGGGTGGGTTAATTCTTGGCCAGTGTTAGAAATTAAAAAACCATCAACTTGTTCCTATTATTTTTCTTTTTATTCTTTAGTTGTTCGTTTATTCTTTTCTCTACAAATTAATAATATTAATGATTTTGTAAATTTGAAGTTGTGATTTGTATATTATTATTTTATCTTTTTCATCCAATCATAGTCAATATATAATCAAATAAGGTAAGTATAGGATGTAGGAGGTAAAAGCCTTAGCGAAAAATATATTTTTGTTATGTCCTTAATGGTATTATATTATATTATTTCAGTGATTTATTTAATAATTTATTTATTTATAATTGACTTTAAATTGTATTATAATAGATGGAGTGTAGTTTACTTTTAAAAAAAGTGTAAAGTTCTCGTATATATAACGTAACTAAAAAATATATATGAAATTAGACATAACATTGTATGTAAAAGAAATATAATGTATAGTTTAACATCCACATGGTATATCATCTATTAAATTAAATTGTATGAATAATTTATTTATATAAATTAATTTATGAAAAGATAATGTAGATAAAAATGTAATATATATCTTCCAATTTTAAAAACTAATCAAATTATAATTTTTACTAATTTCATATTTTCTAATATTTCTTTATACTTTAACATAAAATTACAAGTTTCACGTGCATCGCACGTGTTTCTTACTAATACATATATATATTCTAATAGAAATATTTTATTATAAATATTAAGGGATTGTAAATTGTAACTTAATTTCAATTTATTTCCTTGCACTCTTTCCTTAATATCTATTTATACTGTATCTAAATAGGACTCTAGAGGAGAATTTTACCTCCCCATTTTGTCGTTCGTAATTCTACGACGTGATACTTTTTTCCAATGAGGTGTCTGTTTAGAGAACAAAGCGTCCCTTCCCATATGGGTATGATTGATCAAAAGGCGTACAATATTTCTATTCCTTTATAAACAATTTTTGAAATGAAAGAAAACTAAGTACTATGATACTACATCAAATTATGTATTATTTTGTTTCTTAAAAAATATCTACGAATTGTTGGAATTGATTTAATAATTAATTCATATGTGGGTAACAAATCAAAGAGCAATTATATTTGGGCTATTTAGTGGGCATACAAGTGATCTTAATTATGGGCCCATGACTTCCCATTTAGTGGTGTGGCTTGTTGAGTAGAAACCAGCCCATTAATTCTATGGGATTATGGAAACCTAGGATTAACCTATAGATATATGGTTATGGTCCCCAATATACTATGCTTCTTGAGCCTCCTGTTACCCATCAAACAGAAAGTATTGCCCATATTTGGTCTGGGTTGCATAGTTGAGGAAGACCATAAACCACAACTTCTTGCAGATCATGGTCAATCTATCTAATGGTTTCAGGTAATTCTAATCTCTTTATAGATTTTGGTTTTCTTCCATGCTTAGATCCTTGGCCTTGATTGTTCTAGAATTTTATGGCTCTTGTTTTAGAATAATCATGAATTAGGGTTTATTTAATTTTTCCAACACGAATATCTCTTCTTTTATCAAAGAATTCATACCTTTCCAAAAAAATGTGGAAATCAAAAAGTTTTTTGTTCTTTGTAAAGGAAACATTGCAGCATGCCAAAACTAAGATTTGCGAATGCATAAATTAATTTTATTCGATGAAGAGGTAAAATATAAAATTATATTTACGCTCGTATTACTTGCAGGGAACAAAAATTAAAGCTATTTGCTTATAGAATTTTTGTTTTTATTGTATGACAAATATTTTCCTTTTTGTGTGTTTTTTAAAAAAGAAAATAAATAAATAAATAAAGTATTTGGTTTAAATATCGATTTCCTTATTTTCTTTTAAAATCAAATATTTTCTTAATAAAATAAAATAAAGAATAATAAAATCAAAAATATTTTTTTTATTAGATGTGAATTTCGATGTTTTCTCCAAATAAAATCTTTTTAATAAAAATAAAATAAAATATTTATTTTTTTGAAAAAAAAAATGCATTTTAATTTGATTTGGCAAATTTGGTGAAAAAAATAAAATCTTTTTGGAAAAACTTTTTAATTTTGATTTGACAAAATTTGGTAAAATTTAATCTTTTAATTAATCATTTATCTCAAAAACAAACTCACCACCTCACATTGTGTAACCACCATTCACGTTTCTTGCAACTGTGATTCTCGAATATCAACCCCGCTCCAACACATTCTGGGTCACAACAATATCACTACTTCGACGGGTAAACACTGTTGAGTAAAGGTGAGAGTACTAGGATTATAAAAATTTTGTCTAAAAAATATGTGATTATTTAGACCGTTCCGTATTGATCTAAACGAAAATTTAGCTTTTTTGTATAGTAAAATTCGGGAGTTGACCTATATTCTTAAATTGATTGTGAATCTTGGAGTTTTGTTTAATGGATTTTAGATTTAGAGTTTTGAAATTGATTTGTTATGATACTATCAATACTAAAAATGGTTTTAAAATTCAATAGTTTTAAGCACGAGTATTTAGACTTAAAATTCTTTATTTTGGTTTCATTAGTCCTAGGCCATAATCTTGTTTATGTAGATTTTTCTTGTTTGTTATATAGTTTGGTTAGTACAAAGTTTTCTTTTGTTTGATTACAGAGTTTTCAAATTCACTTTGAAATAAGTAAAAATCTTTTCTTTAAAACAAATAAAAATATATTTCGTTTTTCTAATCTTGTTCTATAAAGAAATTTTGCTAAACAAAAAAACATTAAAAAGAATAGCATCTTTATAAAGGCATTTCCTCCTAAGGAGTTGACAATTTTAAAAGCATTCATTATATTTCTAAAAATTAAAAAAAAACAAATTTTTTTTTAAATTTGGTTTTCTAAAAATTCCAATGACGGAAATTGGGGGATTTTAGTGGTCGATTCCTAATATTCTTGAGGTGATGAATTTATTTTTGGAGGCCAAATTAAATTCAAATAACTAAAATTTTCTTAATGGCTTTGAGTCACTCATAATTATTGTTACTTATCTATTTTAAGAATAAGGATCACTAAAGCATGAGACATTTAAAAATAAAAATAAAATTCTTTTTCTTTGAAGGTAATTTTTCTTAAAAATAATATAAAAAATAAATTATTGTTCATTGAACGTGTATTGTGGGGTGCTAATACCTTCTCCATACAAGATACCCCCGAATCCAGATCGACTTATTCATGCATTTGGGTGGTCCATCACACCCTATATATAAAGATTGGTGGCGACTTTATTTTCTACTCTCGGGAAGAAAGTTTGCCGCTCCACGTCACAAACCAGTAGCGATAGAAACGTGACAACTGTTTATGGCAAATATACAAATGCAAATGAAGAAATTGAATTAATCTTTCTTTGTCTATGGTAATCGAAGAAATTGAAGAATCATTTCCTCTTCAAATGGTGAGGTATAATTTGGTCTAATTTTGTGAGATTGAATCATTTGCGATGAGAACAGTAAAAGTGATAGGTAACAGTTTATACAAAATAATTTATATATTAGATATTATTATTTATTATTTGTCATATTAAGTCTCTATTTCATCGTGCACATTTCATTGGCATTGTGTTCTCAAGAAGGACGATGGTAGAAATGACAACAAAAAAATCAAACAATAAAAAAAAATCATGAATTTTTCGTGAAATTTCAGATGCCCGGAGTTTTAGATGTCCGGCATATCTTCAGATAGTCCTGTTTGTTTTGTAGAAAAATTTATTAAGGATGTCCGGAAATATTTGGATAGCCATCTTTGTTTTGCAAGATTTGTAATTGGGAATGTGTTAAATTTATAGAATGTTCCAAAAATG
This sequence comes from Momordica charantia, assembly GCF_013281855.1. Lineage (NCBI taxonomy): Eukaryota > Viridiplantae > Streptophyta > Magnoliopsida > Cucurbitales > Cucurbitaceae > Momordica > Momordica charantia. The sequence continues at coordinate 11,711,422 of NW_028275161.1, forward strand.
CCTTCATCAATATTCATATAATTTATAAATTCATTTAATATAATAGATTTATTTGAATTAATTTAATATTTTGTTTTTTATATGTTGTTTTGTAGAACAGATTAATTCCTATTAATTCAATATATATTTCATTTTAAACTTTTATATTTTTCCAAAAAGACAATCATATAATTGGCATTATCTTATCATCATATTATATTTTTTTTAGAGGAAAAATATCACAAGTATATTGGTCGTCAAAAAATTGTTACTTTAAAATTATATATTTATGATAATAAATATTATTAATAATATAATTCATTCAAAATATTAAAAATAAATCGAAATATTATATAATTTAATTGCAGTTTACTTTGTATGTAAATGTAATATACAAATATACTTACTTCATAAAATTGCTTATTAGACAATGAGACCATTAATTTATTTAAATTATAAATTTAAAAATATAAATAAATTTTTTTTGGAGAAAAATAAATAAAATTGATGAAAGAAAATATATGGAAAAAAAATGAAGGGCAAAAATGTAAAGAGTGGATGCCCTCAACATGAGAATCTTGGATATCCACGTTTCAAAGGGCATCCAAAACTCGTTAGATGCCTCCCGTATGAGCATCCTAGGATGCCCGAATATCTTGAGATGCTCGAGTATCATACATTCCCCACAAAACAAACGTGGGAATCCAAATACCCGTCCAACGGGAATCTTGGATTCCCACGAAACACACAGCCCCTTAGGTGCCGTTTGTTTTTCGGGAATGTAAATGACCGTCATTTAGAGGTGCCGTGAATTTTAGATGTCCGAAATATTAGATGTCTGGCATCTTCAGATAACCACGTTTGTTTTGTAGGAATATTTTTAAAGATATCATGGAATATTTGGATAGTCACGTTTATTTTGCAGGATTTATTCTATTTATAGGATGTTCCAAAAATGCCCTCACAAATATTTATATAATTTATAAATTCATCTAATATAATAGATTTATTTGAATTAATTTAATATTTTTATTTTTTATATGTTATTTTAGAACAAATTAATTCATTATTAATTTAATATAAGTTTCATTTTCAACTTTAATAGTTTTCCAAAAGGACAATTATATAATTATGTTATCTTGGGTAAAATTTATTTATCATATCATCATATTATATTTTTTTTAAGAGGAAAAATATCACGGGTATGTTGGCTATAAAAAATGTTGCTTTACAATTATATAATTATGATAATAAATATTATTAATAATGTAATTCCTTCACAATATTAAAAATAAATGGATATATTATATAATTTAATTGTAGTTTATTTTACATGTAAATCTAATGTAGAAATATACTTAATAGCATAAAGTTATTTATTAAACGATGAGTATATTAATTTATTTTAATTATAAATTTAAAAACAAAAATAAAGAAATTTTTTAGGAAAATTTAAAAAATATTGATGAGAGAAAATATATGGAGAAAAAAATGGAGGATAAAAATGTAAAAAGTGGATGCCCTCAACACGGTAATCTTGAAAACCCGTGTTTTAAAAGGGCATCCAAAACTCGTAAGATGCCTCCCGTATGGGCATCCTAAGATACCCGGACATCTAGAAATACTCGGGTATCCTACATTATTGCAAAACAAATGTGGGAATCCAGATGCCCGTCTCACGGAATCATGGATTCCCACTAAACAAACGACCCCTTAGTGTATTCTTGCTTCAACCAACATTTTGGTTTATGGAGTCAAATACATCATCTCATAATTTCTCACTTAATCTGATAATCTCAAATATTTTTTCAATTTTATTCATAATTTTTTTCCAAATGCAAATAAAAATTATCTAACCTTGAAATTCATCTTACAAACATTAATTTATTTACAAACAATGAAATTGACATTGTTGGAGTGATTTGGCAACTAATGAGGTAGAATTTTTTTTTTTTTTCAAAAACAAAAAATTTGACGAAAATTTATAATAGGATTTTAAAATATGTGTAAGTAAATGAAAATTTATCTAATGTCTTACTTTCCTTACCTAAATATATTTTACAATTTTAAAATATAACTCTATATCTCTTTTATGAAAATAAGAAAAAATTGTAGAAGAAAATTTAATAATAATAAGCAGATTTTTGTTTTGTTTTTTTTTCAAAAGCTAAAGATTTTACATATATTTAAATACAGATTCCAAAATCTCTTAAAAAATAAATACCTACTTCAATTACAACAATTTTATTTCACAACAAATATATGTACTTAAATTTTAACCATCTATTATGTTCCTTATCATTTATCTTTCTTTCATTGTTTTTTAAGTTAATGTCCAATATTTAATATTTAAGCATCAATAAAAAGTATATTCATTTAAATTTGAAATTTCATCATAAAATATTATATTCCGAAAATTTAAAGCCACATGCAAGGGTGAATCTACCAAACCGAGCTAAGCTCGAGTGGTTAAGGCATTTATCTCTGACCAAAAAAAGACACGTGAATCTAACTAGTATATAAATAGTAATAACAAGTGATGAATGAAGCAAAAATGACACAAAAAAATGTGCAGAATTGTGAACAGGTGTCTTTGTAGATTGCACCTATTGGGAGTTTGTGAAGTTAAAGCTTGTCAAACCTCATCCAAACGTGAAGCACCTCCTACATATTGCATGTCTTATTTTCTTAAATTTGCATTAAATGGGATTTTGAAAGACTTTTGATATTCTTTTATTGGACGACCATTTGGCCTGTTTAAAGGCTTGTAATGCTCTTCTTATGAGAGATTATTAAGATTCATTTATATTGAAATCAATAACTTTTGTTCCTTAACACATTTGATGTTGTCTATTTCAAATCTTGCTTTAGGTTTGATGTTAAATCGACTCATTGGATTAGTCTCCATCATGCTAATTTTGGAGTGAGTCGTCTTAGGATATACGAGTGACCATCATAGATTCTAGATGTGATCTAAAAGTGATTTATCTTCTAACCCTACGCTTGGTTGGAATCATTTGGTAAGTTAGTCACTTTTGTGAATGTTTGCAAGGATCCTGAAGGACCTCTAGCTTTGTAAACCCGAGCAACCTTGGCACTTATGGCTATCGAACAACACTCCTCCTCATGGCTACAATATGTCGTTCCTTTCTATAATCATATTCTTTTGCTCCTATTCTTAATGGAATAGCAGAGATTCACGTGTTTGTATGTTTTTCTTTGTATTGAACATTGTTAAAACAAGGAAAATAATCTTTCCCGAGTTAACATGTATTTTTGGTCACTCTCATGTTTGTTTTTTGAAAATCGTTTCTTATTTGTTTTACTTTCATAAGTGCTGTGATTGTAGAACACTTGATTAGGTACTAGTTAAGATTTAAGATTGTTGTATCGTTACCTAGTAATTTTTAATTTGAACCTTTTATAAGCTTTCTTATTGTTTCTTGGATTGATTCGTTTTCATATAAAAAGTTCATGTGATGCGTGACCTTCATAGACAATTAGTGTTTTCTAAACGTTCTACTACCCTCTAAAAAACGTGAGTCATTTTTGTTGGTGGAACAAGGTAAATTATTCAATAACAGTTCCAAATAACTCAAAAAAATGTGTTTTTAAAAAAAACTCGCGGCCAACCTAGTAAGGTTAGGCCATCGCTTAAGGCCTACATTCTAGAAGGTCTCATATATTTCATATAATATGTGATATATATATACACTATAATATTGTTAGTTATTTATTTTAACTAGCAATTATTCACATGTGTTTATTTTTATTTTTAGTTTTTATTTTTAAATTTGTATAAATAATGATCACTGTTAGTTGAGGTGTATCTGTACACATCCTTTCAGTAAAATGCACCTTTAATAGTTTAGTATTTGAAAATTTTTAGTTCACATTTATTGCAAATCAATAATATATTAGCATAAAGTAACGTTCATAACATAGTTTACATTTTTTTTTGTTCAAATCTATAATTTATAATCAATAATATATTAAGAAATGAGGATGTAGGAAAGACAATCTTGGACACTTATTCGCTATTGTAATTTATTGATTTACAAACTATGCCATTATCAATTAATTATAAATAATAGTCCACAAGGGATAGCTTGGTGGTTTGGGGCTTCAAGGAATAACCATGAAGACTAATAAAATAATTAATTATAAATAGTAAATTGATTAATTAATATTTAATTATCAATAATAATAATAAATATATAGGCAAAATACATTTTTGGTCCCTAAGGTTTGAGGTAGGTGTCTACTTGGTCCTTGAAGTTTCAAAATGAACACTTTTGGTCCCTAAGGTTTGAGGTAGGTGTCTAATTGGTCCCTGAAGTTTCAAAACGAACACTTTTGGTCCTTGAGGTTTAAAGTAGATGTCAACTGGGTCCTTGAAGGTTTAAAATGAACACTTTTGGTTCCTGAAGTTTGATAAATAATTCTAAATTATCCGTAATTTTTTTTACTGTTAATTACTAATATTAAAATGACGTGAGAAATTGCTATTAAATTGTTTTTGTAGTTGCTGATGTGGCAAATTATATTAATTAAATAATATATGTCTGGTATAAATGGCGTACGACGATGACAAAGAATTACAATAAATAATTATGTAATTATATTATTAAATTATATAACTTGTCACATCATTAACTACAATAAACAATTTAATTGTAATTTGCCACGTCATTTTAATATTAGTTAATTAACAATAAAAAAAATCAGGGACCATTTAGAACTATTTCTCAAACTTCAGGGACTAAAAGTGTTCATTTTAAAACTTCAGGGATCAAGTTGACACCTACTTTAAACCTCAAGGACCAAAAGTGTTTGTTTTGAAACTTCACAGACCAATTAGACACCCACCTCAAACTCCAGGAACCAAAAATGTTCATTTTGAAACTTCAGGGACCAAGTAGACACGTACCTCAAACCTCAGATACCAAAAATGTATTTTATCTATAATATATCTATATATCTATACTATATCTAAATGAGGCTATTAATGATAATCTTTACCTCTCAATTTTACCCTCAACTTTTTAATATATACTCAGTTTATCCTTCAAATATCTACGAGATGCAACTCTTTAAACGATGTGTCTGTTGAGAGAAATTAATCTAAATGAGTTTTGAATATTCGACAAACAATGCATCCATTAGCATATAGGTGTGATTGGAAACGATTATAAAAGGAAAGAAAATCATGTATTTTTTTTCTTTTGCCCATAACTCATTTTTTAAATGTATATGAAGATTTTATCATCGAAACTTATTTTAATCGATGAATAGGAACCTTATAGTCATGACAATCGGGTGGAGGAGAATTTTTGCCTAGCTATTTTTCCCTTAATATTTCAATAAATACCTATTGTGCCGTTCATACTTCCACGAGATGCTACTATTCCGATGAGGTGTCTATCGAGAGAAGTAGTGCATCCATTCCTATATGGGTGTGAACGATCTAGATGTGTTCTGTTCGATGAAACAATGAGTCTATTCCCTTACAAATCATTTATGAAATCAAAGAAAAACCAAGTACTGTGATACGTTAGATTATGTATTTTTTTGTTTCTCTCAAAATGTCTACATAGATTTCATTTTTTATCAAATCTTAAAAAAATAATGAAAATTAAAATTTTTTGTTCTTTTATAGGAGAAACATTGAATATGTCAAAATGAAGATTTGCAAATTCATAAATTATTTTTACACAATTAAGGTGCAATGCATACAAATTATATCTAATTTTTCTACTTATCCCTCTTGATTGTTGTTTTCATCATCTCTTTATTGATATTATCTTCAAGTTTTAATTATTTGTAAATTATTTTAATTTTTGTGTGCCTAGATTACATTTAAGTTATACATACAAATTATCTTCGAGTTTTAAAATATAATATATTCATGTTATGTTTTGTTTTAATTTTCTTATTTATCCTAATAAGATACATATAGAAAAACCTTGTGCGTCGCATAAAACTGCTTCCATATCCCAAAACACTTTATATTTTACGATGGAAGGTTTGAGATACATCTGATATGACTACTAATATATGTATGTGATATACATTTGATATAGTACTGATATAGGTGTTTGATATAATTGCAATACGTATGTAATATACATCTGATATAGTACTAATATGAGTGTCTGTGCAATATGTATGTGATATATATCAAATATATTACTAATATTAGTATCTGATATACTACTGATATACTACCAATATGAGTATCTGATATGCAACAGATATAAGTTAAAGTTTTTGCTATATTTGAAAATTTAAAAAATAGGTGACATATTTTGAAATATATAAAAGATTTTTGCTATCCACTGCAATTTCTCTAAAAAATATTATTAATATTTTTTTTAGTACAACTATTATTCATAATTTTGAAGTATGATAGAAATATTTTTTTTCCTTAAAATAAGCTCGTTCATAAAAGAAAAATTAAAAAATATAAGGTAGTTTTTTTATTTCAAAAATTAAATATTTGATGAAAATTTGAAAATAGGATTTCAAATAAGTGTAGCAAAAAAAAAAAAAATTGAAGTATATCATTTTTATTCAAATCCGGAAGTATATCATTCTTTTAAAATGAAGGTTAATCTAAATTTTAGTATTAACTACGAAAATGGAGAAATTTCTTCAAGAAAAGACGGTTGATGAAATATATTTGGTTTATTTTTTAATTTTATCAAGAATCAAACTCTTGGAATAACATGAAACAATTTGACATCAAGTAACAATTTTAGTTAACAATTATATGTACTTAAATTTTAATCATCTACTATATTATTTATCGTTTATCTCTCTTTCATTATATCATTCATTTCTCAATATATTCACTCAAACTTGAAATTTACTATAAAAAATTATGTTAAACAAATCTAAATCCACATGAAAGCACGCGAATCTAACCAGTATTTTAAAATGTCACATTTTTAAATATGAATTTTGAGTTTAATTTCTAACGGTCCATATTTTTCAAAATATTAATACTTTTATCTCTAAGTTTTTACAAATTCTCACTTTAGGTCTCTGACATAACATGATCGTTAGTAACCTTAATAAAACACTAACTCGGATATTGACAAATCTATTTAATATTATTTTATATGCTTAATTGGTAAAAATATTTACTTTAATAATATTTCAATAAGTGATATGAGAAAAAACAAATCTATCTAGTATATATAAATGATGATGTGGAGAAAATTTTTTACATACCTATTTTGCCCTTAATATTTCAATAAATACCTATTTTGCTGGGATGCGACTATTTGGGTCGATGTGTCTTTTACTGTGTGATTACAAACCATTTATAAATGGAAAGGAAACTAAGTATTTGATCAAACATAAATTTTTTTTTTTCCTTTCCCCACAATGTCAATAAAGGTTTTTTCTTTTTATAAGAGAACTCAAACCTTTCCAAAAATAATGTATCACACTTTGTAAGGAAATATTAGACCACGACATAATGAAGATTTGCAAACCGCAACTTATTTTTAGTAGATGAAGAGGTAGAGTATATAAAATTATTTTTTAATATTCCTACTTATCCTAACATGTCTCAATTGTTGTTTTAATTTCATTGATCTTAAATACTTTTTTTTCTTATTAATTAACATGAAGTTCTACCATGATAAATTTTTAACTGTTATCTTTCTTGTTCTTTGGTCAAAACTACTTTTGAACTCCTTATTCTAGGTTTATTTTTTTTCTATTACTTAACATAGATTTCTAAATTGATGTGGTTAGTTTTGACCAAGAATTTCTTTAGTGTCATCATATTATTAGCTATTTTTCTCTATTTACACACAGTTTTTATGGTGTTAAGGTTGGCTTGTGTTTATTAAATTTTAGGCCCAAAACCATGTGTCATAATCTTATTGGAATAACTTATATAACTAGATGGCTATGACACAATTTAATTTGATGAGCTTATGTGTAATGACCCCAATTTTTATATGTAATTAATAATATAATATTGAGATAATTACTCATAAAACATAATTTCACTAAAATAAAATAAGATAAAAACTTGTTCTTTCATCTAAAAATTGAAACGATAACTTAATAAAACTTAATTTATAAATATCTAGTAGTAGAAATCACAAAATTATTATCCTTAAATAAAACAAAGTAAAATTGTGGTATAGTCATAATTAAAGGTATAAATTATAAATAAAATTCAAGTGTGTCTCATATCTCCTACTCGTCAATGCCAAGGTCATCTTCGACGTTGCTCTCGTCAACTATATAACTATCTGTAAAAAAAATTGAAACAACATAGAATGAGTATAAAGATACCCAGTAAGTAGTTCCCATCATAAGGAACCTTTCATGCTCAAACACACACATCATGCTTATATGCATGCCTACCTCAACCTAACCTATAAACCAACGAATAACTTAACTTAACATACTTGTACTTGCTAGCATAAACTTACATATCTAAATCCTTAACTTGGTGTCATGCTATGCAGAAATACCCCATACCATAACCGTCAATTCCGCATGTAATATTTATAGGGTAATTACCCCCCATGAATACCATTAACATGAACTGATTTGTTTCCTAGGGCTCAACCCTTAGCAGAAACCATATATGTCATAACATACATCTAGCTGTATAACATAACTGCTTAATTTGGGTATTTCATGCATAACATTAATCTTACTTAAATCCATGACACATAAGACTAATGCATTACACATTATGACATGCTTTACTTAAACATGTTTTGCTATTAAAAGTACTTAAAATGACATGATAAAGCCATATAATCATAACATGCTTTGCAATACATCAAATTTAACCACAATCACCATTCAATAACAAAATATATTTAAGCAACATGAATAACATAATTCAATAACAAAACAATGCAACATATAACATAATTCACCTGCAATCAATCAATAATAAAACAAAACATACAAGGCGGTAACTTATGATAAAATCCACTTACTTAAACTTCGTAAACTAAAGGGAACACCTTAAAACTTTCGAATAACAATTAACACAACTAAAATTAGGACTCAATTACCTAAACTAAGCTTTCTCCAATAAGTTCTCATAACTAGATAGGTTCATTATTCTACTATAATAAAACCCATAATAATTAGCATAATCTATAATAATCATAAAATTAATATTTAAATTTGTGAAAAGTAATTCTAAATCTTCATATTAGCCTATGATTTTTATACTATAATATCGATAAAAAAATAATTTATTGATTTTGCAAATTTACGAAAAACTAGAAAAAACACATAACACTAGTTTTCACAATTTTAAACCCTCGGTAAAACTAATACATTAAAATACATTTTAGGTTATTTTAAAGGTGCTGGTCATGGTCTAAAAAATTCAGAATTAACAATCCAGATTATGATACTAAACAAGCTAAAACTATGAAAATAACATAAACCATTAAAAACCGTTATGAATTAATTTTATGAACATTTTTAGGACCTTTTTAATTCTGATTTTCAGATCTCAAATTAACAAAAATAAGGTCTAAACAATACTTGTTTTATCTTAATAATGAACCCTAAAATTATTTTACACAAGGAATAATGATGCTTATTGTTGGTGCGTTTTCATCTCTACTGTAAATAATAAAAAGAGAAAATTTTTCAGCAACTAAGAGAACTTGAAATGATGATGGAAACCTTAGAAAATGGATATGAACATGCTTAGGTTCTATAAAAATTATTAGGAAAAATCTACTTACAAAACTAGACCAAAAGAAATTTTTCTTACTGAAAAGACAAAACCACGATGAACGATCTTTGAAGGGACTTGGAAAAGCAACCACAACTCATCTAAGGTGTAATTTAAAACAATAGAATAGATGATTGAGAAGAAATTTTGAGGTTTGTTTAGAAATATTCTTGGAGGAAGATGGAAGAAACATACATATGAAACTTATGAAAAATTTAGGAAGATGAAACAAAGTCTCCTGTCTCTAGTGGGGGCTATTGTTATGGATGAGAAAACCCATACTTTCTACCATTGGAATTCCCCTTATTTAAGAAATTCAAAAGGGAAGATATATCTTGATAGCCTTATGATTCAGGAGAAGATATCCTATATTTAAAAGGAGAAATATCCTATATTCGAGAAGATATCCTGATTGCCTCAAGATTCTCTCCAGAATCAGATAACCAGATTTATTAGATGTATCATGATTGAATTCCACAATCTCTAGAGGGATCAGGATTCAACTCTTATAAATAAGAAGTAAACCAAGCCCTAAATGTATGCTCACAATACCCTACACTTTATAGTCAACTACTCCGATTCTGACTTAAGCATTAGAGCCTGTGTGACAAGAGCCACACCAGTTTTTAGTGCTATTTTGTTTTGCAAGTCTCGTCGATCCCTTTTATTCTTGAAGATTGGTACGAATTTGGCGGAATCCCAAGAGACCGAATTGCTGCATCAAAAAAGGACAATTCCAACCGCGCGTCCTGTATTTTCTTCTTGACTTCTTATATTAGCAGTCATTGCTCTCTATATCGCATTTGTACCATTCGTTGCCATATCACATGTATATGTTGTGGGGTTGGAAGAATACTAGGTTCCGAAGTGTTATATAGCCTCAACCATTAGTGTTTGAATTAATAATCTAGGGTTTGGTAGTAGAACCACCACCATTGCATTTATTAATAACATATGCCCTTTTAAAATTATATTTTTCTTTCCTTTTTTATGATTTATGTTTTCTTGGTCAGATTGTGATTTTGGCAAGTATAAGTATTTTATTTTATTTTATATTTTTTATTTTGTTTGTACGTCGAATACCTGATCTATCGCTTATAATCTCTTATTTCGTTTTATATTTAAGCCTTTGAACCTTAATTGAAATATTGATTCAAATTCAAACCACCTATATTTGACATAATTCCTCCTTCTCCGTTTATATCAATCCTTTTTAACGAGATATGGTCAAATTATACCTTGAAATAGTTTGATGTTGTCCATTTTTGTTAGTTTTTCTGTTTTTTATATCAATATTGATTAGCGGTCTATTTTGTATTTATTAATCACCCCATAAACCATACAATCAATAAGGTATACTAATTTAGCATATTGAATTATATTATCAGTTAGGGTAAGTCAAGGGGTTGAGAACCAACAAAACATTCCATTTAGAAAATAAAGTTAATATGTATAAAAAAAACCATAGATGGATATTGAAAGAAAAAAGAAAAGAAAAGAAAAACAACACAACGTTAAGTGTCGTGGCCTACGGGCGTCGCTCTACAACAGCAAGATCTAGTTTTGTGATCCGTTTGTGAATTTTTTTCATAAGCGTCTCCATGAACAATATCTACAACTGGATGATCTCATACTTTTGTATTGACGAACGAGCGCCAATTTCTAGCCCAATAAGCACTATTTGGGCTGACTCCAGAGCATCATGCCCTTTCGAACCATCCACAATTGATATGTTCTGAAGTATCTGATTCGGAGCCATTGTCGCCGTTGTCTGCCATTGCGTCTGTTGTGTTAGTGTAATTACTGATGCATGTTATGGTAGCGGAGAAGTAGAAAATATTATACAAGTTACATATTTGTGTACATGAAGACATCGTAGCTTTAAGTCAGATAAAATAAAATAAATAGATTTAAAAAAAAAAGGTCCAATGTATAGTGCAATCTCGCGTTTACCACACAATATTTCTTTTTTGCAAAGGGTAGGTTGAAAGAATATTAACAAAATCCCGCAGTAACACCAATTTTATTTGTGTCGGTTGGGAGGTTTAACATATAATCAAATTTATTATCTTTATGGTTTTATCTTGACACAGCCATCACAAATATATCGACATCCTTAATGATAACACCTTTACATTGATGTCAGCATCGACATCAGTATCTCTAACTTTCTAAAAATCGAGTATTGAATATTGGTATCAATATCTTCAAAATTTACATCGACATTGTATATCGGTATCGATAATATTTCTAAACATGTGCTTTTTAACTTTTATTTCGATCGTGTATTACTTGACGATATAACGATAGCAACATCAATATGACTAGTAACGATATCTCGTCTTACATTTCTATCTTTCCTTTTTTTAGTTGTCGTTTTTTTTTTGTTTTTATTTATTATTGTTTATCTTTTTTATTATGATTATTTTGTTTGTTTTTGTTTTTTTTGTAGACATGATGAAGTTAATCGATTTGAATTTCGTTCGCAGTTTGGTCAAGTTTCAATTAACTTTTTTAGTATCGCATGGACGGTGATTTTATAAAATTAATTATATCTAAATCTCTCTTTTTAAAATCACTCCTTCTACCATCACTTACAACCACAACATTAATTTATTGATTCGAAACTAATGTTGTAACTGACATTCCAATTATCGTCATTGTTGGAGATCTCCACGTCCTTTTCGTTGTTGAATATACCCAAATCGTCATCACTACTTAAGATCTCCATATTATAATTAGCCTGGTGATACCTTTATATATACGTCATTTAAAACCTCTAAACCTAATCGACATGCTGATGGGTATAAAGTTGAAGATAATCAATGGACTACATATAATCAAATATATTTATATGAGGATGGTAGACAAAATATTGAAGAAGACCAAATATATTTAATCAAACTAAACTTAAACAATACACTATACTATCAAGAAGAAACAAAACAGAAAGTTTAATTTTCTAAATTTGTTTTCCATTCCACATCAGTAAGACGCCTTCTATCTCTTCCACCTCTTTTATGAGTTCCCTGTACACCATATTCAAACCGCACTCATGTCCTGGACCGTTTGCATCATCGACTCCTTGAAGTATAATTCCACCTGCGAGTCATGTGATTGCTTCCTGAGTTTGTTTATAGCAGTCACTGCTCTCCATATCGCATCTATATCGTATGTTGCCATATCCCATATATATGTAGAGGAGTTAGAAAAATACTGGTTCCCAAGTGTTATATAGATTATTAATAATAATAATTTAGGGTTTAGTCATTGTACCAGTAGCGAAACATTTACTAACAACAAACACCCTTTTAAATGTTTTTTTATTTCTTTATTTTTTGTTCGTTTGTCAAATTATGTTATCGACAAGTATAAGTATTTTTTGGTTTTCGAGAATATTACGTTTTGCAACATTTTTTTTTTGCTTTTCTTCTTAATTTTTTTGTTATATTTCTTTTTTGTTATTATTTTATTCAATTTGGACGTCGAATACCCGATGCAATGCTTGTAATTTTTCATTTGAACCTTAACATGCAGGTCAAATTATGGCTTGAAATAGTTTGATTTTGTTGTTATTTTGTTATTTTTTTCTACATCGATATTACTTCCTGTCCATTTTATAATTTATTAATCGCCCCATAGACCAGACAATCGACAAGGTATAAGCATATTCATTTGTATTATCAGTTAGGGTAATTTGAGTGTTTGAGAACTGATGAAACATTCCAGTAAGAAATTAAAATTAAAATATGTCCGATAAAGTACAAAAAACATAAAAGATAGGTAGATATTTAAGGAAAGAAGAAAAAACAACCCCACAACGTATCTATGGCATGGCCTACGGACGTTCGTCTGCAGCTTGAAGACGGGCCTCTAGTTTCGCGATTCGTTTGCGTGTTTTTTTAATAAGCCTCTTCTTGCATGCTATATAGGTCTCGATAATCTTGTACTCTCATATTGACAAACAGGCGTCGATTTCAAAACCATTGAGAGCACTAGTTGGGCTGTTTCCAGAGCATTATGTGCCCTTTCAAACCATCAACCGTTGATGTACTCTGAAGTATCTAATTATGAGTCGTTGTCGCTGCTGTCTGCCATTGCATCTGTTGTGTTTCTGTAACTACTGAAGCTTGGTATGACATGGAGGAGTACAAAATATTATATAAGTTATATATTTGAATACACGAAGACACGTAACTTTTAAGTTGACTAAAATAAAATAAATAGATTAAAAAAATGTCCAATGTACAGTACAATCCAGCATTAATCACATTATATTTATTTTGTGCAGTGGATGGGTTGAACAAATATTAATAAAATCCTCCATTAACGCCAATTTATTCATGGTGGTTGGGAGGTTGAATTTATAATCAAATTTACTGTCCTTAAGGTTTTATCCTAACAAGGCTGGTACATCGATGTCGATGTCGATATTCATATTGCCAACTTTAAAAAGATTGCGAATTCGATATCGGTATCGATATCTCCAAAATTCACATCAACATTATATATCGGTATCGATAATATTTCCAAATATATGCTTCCTAACTTCTATTCCTTCACGTGTTATCTAACGATATAACGACAACAATGTCGATATGACTAGTATTGACATCATTATATATCTCTTCCAGTCGCCTCGTATTTTTTGCTTTTTTATTGTTTTTTATTTAATATTTATTATTATTATCATTATTTGTTCCTTTTTTTGAAATTTTTTTATTATTTGTTTGTTCGTTGTTTTTTGTCGACATGACCCAATTAGTCAATTTGTTCCTTCATTTTTTTTTGTTTTTTTTAGCTGTCATCACATGATTTTATCACTTTTATCTTTGTCAAAACCACTTCCCTCTCCTTTGTTCATGTTTGGAAAATATTTATTTTTAGTCAAGTTTACAATTGCTTCTTCAAGTTTACAATCGCTTAACACAAACATCTAAATCTAATTGATGTTCTCATGAGATATAAAATCAAAGATAATCAATATACTAGATAATCAAGATATATTTATGTGAGAATGGTACACAAAATTTTGAAAAAATCGAAATATATATTTGTCCAAATATATATGTAATCAATACATGTCATTACAACCGACATCTACATCGCTTCCACTTATTCTATCCACCTTTATCATTTTGAGTTGCAATCTAGACCATTCTTCGTAGCTCGTCTTTCTCTCTCTCTTCACCTCTTCTCTGCGTATGCTGAGTTCTTCCGAAGCGTATTTGTGGTAGGCGAGTTTGGCTTTTGTTTCAGCCAACTATTCCTTCAGAGTGCCAATCGTACAGTTGGCATCGGCCAAATTGTCGATATCTTTTTGTCGATGTCTTTGGAAGTGCTAGCCTTCGATGAATTGGCTTTGACAGATGAGGAACTACTAGTTACATTCTCTGCCATTTCGGAGTTTTGAGATTCAAAAGAGGTCTTTGGTAATCGTTGGTTTCAGTATTCATTCACACGATTATTTGTACCTGTTCCATAACACAAAATTTGACTTCAACATTACATGCATTAGATATATATGGGCACGACCATTGCATGCATCGAAAATGAACGATCATGATGGTTTCGTAGTCTAAAACGAATGGGAAAATGTAAACTTTAATTTAATGTCGCCGTCATTGTTGTAAAAAATAAAAGATAGTATGACGTCTGTTGATTATTATATTAATTATTGTTGGGGGGATTACAAATAACAGAGGTAAATGAAGTAAATATTGAGAGACGTAATTAATTAAGTTGAGGCGCGGGTATGTTTAAGGTGATTCAAGCCCTCTGCGGTTATATATTTCTTTATCAGCTACTGGTGCAACAAATATTCTCTGGTCTGTCCCCTCCAGGATACAACCCAACTGAAACGTTGTGTAGCTCAAACCACCCTGCAACTAGAGGTTAAGCTCAAAGCTCCACAAGAAAGAGCACCCATTTTTTGGCCAATCGCTCTTAAAAGAGCAAAGTAGAGAAAGTAACAAATATAGAAGATATGTTGAATGAGTTGTCTTTTGAGAGTTTAGGAAGAGAGGTATTATAGGAAACTTGCATGCAGTAACTTAATAGAAAATTTAATAAGTTTCTTTAAACTTATTTTAAAATACGTTTTACCAAATTTGATAAAACCTCTCGATCCTTAAACTCTCAAATTAAGTAAAAAAAAATCATATTTAAATAAACATTAAAATATAACAACATTCCCCCACTCATTTTAATATTTAAAATACTCAAAACTAATTAGCCAAAAGAAAGATAATTATGTATCATAAAGGTGTGACTAGGCATTGAACCTTTACTAGTGAAATAATAATCTCTACTCCAGTATTAGTAGTTGTCTCCGACTTGAACTCTAAGGCTAAAGGGAAATAAAGAATTATTATCCACACATAATTATGCAGGTGTTAGACATGGGCTTTAATGGTTAGCACTTTAAAGCCTTGTGATGATCCTAGTATTTCGTGAGTATATTTTGAGGATAAGCCCTATATCCTCATAGAGAGTGGCTTCACTCTCACACTCATATAGGTAAAATCTGTCAAGTGTGCTTCTGTAATAACGACACCCCACTCATAAGAGGTACAGACTTTATTAAGAGTTCATTGAAAACTCAACCCTCTAAAACGTTATAGGATTAAAGCACTCACATCATAGGGATGGATCAAAATATATAAATAATGCATTTCTACGGCCACCTTATAATTCGATTTTCCCGTTGATCCTAGTTCTCAAGATCTCTGATCACTAGGTGGGTATCCTTATATATGGCTCATTACAATGATAAGGGCTTCAACCCCATCCTCCTCGATGTGTTCTAGACCTTTTCTCTAGTTAAGGCCTTTGTCAATGGATCTGCAAGATTATCACAAGATTTAATGTAATTGTAACAACCCGTATTTTCTAATACTTTCATTATTACAAAATACAGAAGTGTAAACAAATAAACACTATATTAACGGAAAAACTTCTATATTTAATTGGATACTGTGACAAAAGATAAAGACAAGTCCAACTATGAAATTAAAACCAGCCAAAGAATAACTACCATAACTAACTAAGTTCTCATAACCTAAAAAAATAATGAAAAATACTAAAGATTTCAACTCCTCATGCCAGAACAATATTCCTCAATCACTATCTGAGCAGTAACTTGAACCTTCATCTGAAAACATTTAGAAAACAGAAAAATGAGTACAAAAGTACTCAATAAGCAATTTCCATATCGAATATTGCAATTCATTTTTTTCGTTTCGAAACATTTGTAACAAAAATACCCACATATTAAAACTTTCAAAATTCCTTCTAAAACATTTGGTACAACTTTCAAACTTTCGAATAGCTAAATCATTCAAACATTCAAAACAATGTTACGTTCATCCATAATTTCAAAATCAGAGTGGGAGGTTACATTATTTGGGTAGCCTACAGAACATGTGGTTATCCGTCGGTAACACCAATCAATCAGAAGCTTATATCAGAGTTGTCGAATTAATATTGACCAGAACAGAGTTGTCAAAATAATATCAACCAGAACAAATAGAACGGTTACTTAATTGTGAGGCCATGTTAGTGAATAACACACACAAATCTTCATTCCCAAGGGATGCAAACCACAAAAATGCTTTCCCACAAATAAGTCAGAACATAAATCCATCAATTCCAAATTAGGCTACAACCCCAAAGAAGCAAAATGTTCCTCAAAACAAAATCGTGACATATCTGGATAGCCCTATCAAATCAATCAAAATATTTTTTAAATAAATATGCAAAATAAATACAAACTTTCAATATAAAACTAGTTCAAAACATTTAAATAATTTAAAACAAACTTTATTGAATCATACCAACCATAATTTCAAATTTTCACAAATAAACAAAATATCAATTTCAAAGTTTTAAATAATTTCAAACAAAACTTTATCAATTCATACAGAACATGCTTCAAATATTTTTACAAATAACCATAATATCAATTACCAAAATATTTATCAAATCGATAATAAAACTTCAATTTCATAGGCAAGATATCAACTTCAAATCTTCATATCAAATCCAAAATAAATTTTATATTTGGAACAGATATGACAAATTACTTACAATAATTTTCGAAGGGATATGGTAAATCACTAACAATACTTTTCGAAGGGATATGGTAAATCACTTACAATACTTTTCGAAGCGATATGACAAATTACTTATAATCACTACAACAAATATGAGTTTTAATGTCGGATAAAAAAAAATACGGAGGAAACTATGACGGACAAAAAAACACGGAGGAAACAATGACAGACAATTTAAAAAATAAAAAAAGAAAAGAAATTATATTTCAATGTCGGGCAAGGCCCGACATAGTAGATCATCATTTGGGCCCGCCATCAAAAGTGGCCCAAATTTTATTTTTAACCCTAACACTAACTTTCCACCAAATTTTGTGGTCTTTATCTCTCACCTCATTGTCGCGTGAAATAGGTAGAATAGCGAGTCTGGTGGCGACAGTCGAAGTCTACAGCTTCGATCGATGGCGACAACAACATAGGATGGGGAACTCCATGGCTTCGATCGACAGCGACAGTAACGAGGACGACGACCTCCATGGCTTTGATCGACGACGAAATCCATCCTTTTGTGCAGTGGGCAAGTTTCGTATGAATGTCAGAATACTCAAATTGACTCTTTAGAATCTCTATTGCTTCATGATTTGTACTGACAAAGGGCTGCAATTTGTCTAGGGTTTGGTCGACACCCACCAACTATTTTCGATTGTTTTGCATCCCCTGTTCATATGGTCTTTTGAAATTGTAGGTTTTGTGGATACTGCTTTTTTTTTTTCTCTTTTGGCCGTAAAAGATATTTTTGTGAGGAATGATTGAATTTTGTTTTGAGAAGCTGTGTTGTTCTTTTTCTGTAGAAATTGTAGTTAGGTTGAAGCTCGGTCAATTGGTAATAAAATCAAATAATACAAATTTGATTGTTTGCAAACTTGGACTCTGTGTTTTCACTTCTCATCATTTTTTTAGTATAAATATCATCATGTTGTTCACTCATTTGAGATACTTGCACCTAAGGCCAAACATGCAAATTTGTAGGTTTGGAATAATTAGAACCATTTCGTGTTATTCTTTTTGTGGTTCTCTTGGTTTCTTTGGCTTGTGTTTTTGTATTACCGAAATCGTCCATTTATTTTACTTCTCGAGTTTTATCTCTTACTAAACAATTGTATTTGGAGATGTCTTTGAAGATGATAGTTTATATTAATTGCTCTCGATATTTATGCCATATAATGTTGGTTTTTAATGGTCATGATGTTAATTCTCTTTCCATAGCATGTAAATTGTAATGTATGCCAATTTCTATATGTTAGTTTTATTTGCCCTCTGGGTTTGTGATTTTTTCTGCCTTATCATTTCCTTATGTTGGCAAAATTTGTTTCTTTACGTTTTCTTTTCTTTTTCAAAATAAAACCAATTGGTCTTTTAGGGTCATTTTGAAATGAATTTTGAACCAAATGGTTAGAATTTAGATAATAAAAAAAATATTTTAACAGGTTCTAAAAACACTTATAAAGTGTGGGGCATTTACTGGTTTTTCTTTCCAAAAGTACTTATAAGAAGTTCTTTCATTAATATATATATATATATATATATATATATATATATATATATATATATATTTTCTAAAAAAAAAAAGACTATGATCCCTTAATAATTATCAAAACGACCCTAAAATTTTCCTTTTATTTTCCTTATTCATGCGTTTAAAGTAAAACACACATTTTTTTATTAGATTTTAGTCTTTTTCAAAACCAAAAAAATAAGATGTCCAACAACTCATGGAGTGCCATTAGGTGTGGACAATGTGAGAGTCATGGTAGACATTGTCATCGGTGAAAATGCTACACTACCAATTCCTGTTAAGGGGGAGATAGAGACATTAAATCAAACCATTGGTAGCTTCGTGGCATGGCCTCGTAGACTAGTAATTTTAGATGAGGAGAAAAAGGTATGTCTTGTTCTAACTTGAGTGAGGTTTTAATTTTTCATTTGTTAAATTTTTGTAATTTTGTTTGTCAAAGGTTCCTTCTCCTCGAACATTGAAGCCAATAACACAGTCATCTAAACATATTGATGTCCATATGACTATTAAACTCCTAAATCAATATCCCATGCGTACGATGAACCACAAGGATGTCATTGGATTCAATATTGGTGATTACATATTTGGAAGAGAGAAGATCATTAGTTTAACACGTGATGACATCATGCAATACTGCGAGATAATTGAAATAGGCTATATGTGTGTGCTCACATACATTTCGTAAGTATATTAAATCTATTTCATATCTTAGATTCGTTAACTAAGAAGTTTAATGTTTTACAATTATATTTTTAGGTATCTTTTGAATGAATGTAAGGAGGAGACATGTAAGAAGTTCTTGATGGTTGACCCAGACAACATTGTACCACAAATAATGTCTCAAGAAACTTGTTCTAGACATCTAGCCAACAGGTTAGACATGGGTAACTTAGAACAAGTAGTACTCATCCCACATAACAGTGGGTAAGCTAGCAATTTAACTTCATTTTACTTATTTATAATTTCTTTTATCCATACATGAATGATAATATTATCATGTTGGTTATTAATAGTTTTCACTGGAAGTTGTTTGTTATACATCTCTGAGAGAATTGTGTTTATGTATTGGACTCTCTAAGAAGTAAGATTGAAGAAAATTATAAGGGAATCATAAACACGTAAGTGCCTTGAACTCTTATAGTTGAAATTTTTACAATTATGTTATTCTAATGTTTCAAATATTTAGATTATTGAAAATGTGGCAAGCCAAACATTCTACTCAACAATCTCGTAGTACTACAATTTGGAAACCTGTGAAGGTAAATTTGGATAAATCATAACAATGTCGCAGTAAATTCTTTGTATAACTCATAATTTTGTTATTTTTCAAATTTTCATAGTGTCCTCGACAACTAGGTTCTATCGAGTGTGGGTACTATTTGCAAAAGTATATACGAGAAATAGTGCGGAACCCTCATGCTCCTAGAACTGAACTTGTACGTATTATCATATACCTTTATGTGTTTATATATGATTTGTCATTATATTACAATTGTCTTTCTTTTTCTTTTTTTGTAGTTTAATACAAAAGTGCCTATCAACAAGAAGAAATCGACGAAGTTCGAATAGAATGGGCATCTTTTGTTGGACGATTTGTGTAGTACCTATGGATTCATTAGTTGTGTTTATTTGATGTAAGTATTTGGTTCAGACTACTTTTTGTGTAGTACTTGGTAGATTAGAAATACTTTGTCTTGTTTATAATATGTAGAAGTTTGAATGGTGTATATATGGTACTGCATAACATATTAGTTTTGGATTATTATAGAAGTATTTGACTGATGATGCTGAATGTGTTGGATTGTTTTGTTTATAATATATAGAAGTCTGGATTTTTATGCTGAATGTAGTTTTATTGGAGGGACGGGCGGTCCCATTTGTTCTTGTGTGGAAGGGTGTTAATATAAAAGTGTTTGTTTTGTTTATAACCATGCTAGTTTTGAGTTATTCTAAAACTGGAGAGGTTATGTTGAAATTTGTACTTTTGATTATTTGTGTTTTGAGTCTAAGGTTAGTTTTTGAGTTAAGTTTTATAATAGATATTGTTTTATAATGGATGAATGTGTTAAAAGTTTTAGCTGCATATTGAGATATTATCAGAGGTTTGAAGGAAATATATATAGTTGGTTAGCCACGTCTGGGCAACCAAATATTTTTTTAATTAATTTATTCACAAAATAATGACGGTCAATGCCTGCCACGAAATATAGTCATTCCATGACGAACATACGATGGCGTACAAACAATGACGCACATACAATGTCGGTTGTCACCCGTCATGGTTATCATTTCATGACGGACATGTCCGTCATGGAAAACGCTATACACGACGGGCGCTGCCCGACCTTAAAATAGTCCTTTCATGACGGCCATGTCCGGATGGAAAGAGAATATACATGACGGGCAATGCTCGACCTTAAAACTGTCCGACATGAAAGGGAAACAATGACACTCGTATAGATGTCGGTCAGTGACCGACATGGTTATTATTTAATGACGGGCAATGCCTGTCATGAAAAGGCAAATTTGTTGTAGTGAATACTTTTCGAAGGGACATGGTAAATGACTTACAATAGTTTTCGAAGGGATATGGTAAATGACTTACAATACTTTTCGAAGGGATATGGTAAATTACTTACAACACTTTTCGAATGGATATGGTAAATCACTTACAACACTTTTCGAAGGGATCTGATAAATCACTTACAAAACTTTTCGAAGGGATATGGTAAATCATTTACAATACTTTTCGAAGGGATATGGTAAATCACTTACAAAGTTTTTCAAAGGGATATGGTAAATCATTTATAATACTTTTCGAAGGGACATAGTAAATCACTTACAATACTTTTCGAAGGGATATGACAAATTACTTACAATACTTTTCGAAGGGATATGGTAAATCATTTATAATACTTTTATGCAAAAAGAGTATCAAAATAGCCCAAAACAGTCTCATAAACAATATGATTCAAACAAAAAATTCTGAAAAATTTTTAGGACAAAAAGTCCTTAAAATTTTTTATTATAAAAACAAAAACCTCAAAAATGTTCCCAATAAATTGAATTAAAGAACTACAGATCAAAAAAATAAACCTTAAACAATGAGGAAGAAAAACTTACCGATCTTTTTCTTACCAAAACTTTTTTTCTTTTTTTTTTTCCTCTTGGAGAGAAACTAGGTCTAGCAGTTTAAGAAAAAATAAAACCTAGGGTTTAAGGATTTTTATAACAAAATCTAATGAATATTTTTTCAAAAAAGATAACATAAAACGATAAAGATTTAATAAAACTCTTTCTTTTTTTTTTTTTAAATTCTAAGAACAAATTATCTTTTAAAAATAATTTTTAAAACAAAAAAGGTTTATCTTTGAGAAAATAAAAGAAAACAACTAAAAAGAATCATAATTTAAATATATATATATTTTTTCGGTTGTTACAAACACTCCACCTAAAAAGAAATTTCGTCCTCGAAATTTACATACCTTATTAAGAGAATAATTCAGGATATCTATCTATCATATCCTTTTGAGTTTCTCAAGTACCTTCTTCAGATGAATGATTTCTCCACAAAACTTTTACAAGAAGTATAGTTTTATTGTGTGAAACTCAATCCTTCTTGTCCAAAATTTGAACTGGAACCTCGTCATAAGTTAGGTTTTCTTTTACTTGGAGTGGTTCTTAGCTTAGCTCATGTGCTGCGTCTACAATATACTTCCGAAGCATTGAAACATGGAAAGTATTGTAGATTCAATCTAAGGTAGGTGGTAAGGCCAAGCAATATGCTACAACACCTAGGTTTTCTAAAATTTCAAAAGGTCCAATAAATCTTGTACTAAGCTTTCCTTTCCTTCCAAATCTTAAAATTCCTTTTAATGGCGATACTTTCAAAATACCATGTCTCCAACCTCAATGTTCAATTCTTTCCTTCTAACATTAGCGTAACTTTTTTGACGACTGTCTCCATTCTCTGTTTGATTAAGTTAATGGACTCGTTTGTCTTCTGCACTAATTATTCTGGTCCCAAAATTAAATTCGCTTCAACTTCACTCCATTTGACGGGTGACCTGCATTTTCATCCATAAAGAGCTTTGAAGGGTGTCATTCCAATGGTTGCTTGATAACTATTATTATAAGAAAATTCAATTAAATGCAGATGCTTCTCCCAACTCCCTTGAAAGTCCAAAGTACAAGCCCGAAGCATGTCTTCCAATGTTTGAATTGTCCTCTCTGTTTGGCGATCAGACTATGGGTGAAAAGCAGTGCTGAAGTCAAGTCTCGTGCCCAGAGTCTTATGCAAACTTCTCCAAAACTTGGAGGTAAACTTGGATCTCTATCTGATACTATAGAGACTAGTATACCATGCAGACGAACTATTTCCTTGACATAAATTTGAGCACATTTTTTTGCTGTGTAAGTAGACTTACTTGGTACAAAGTGAGCTGATTTAGTTAAGCGATCAACAATGACCCACACAGTCTCAAAACCATGATGTGTCTTAGGTAATCCAGTTACAAAATCCGTTGAGACATTCTCCCATTTCCACTTAGGTATAACCAATGGTTGGAGGGGTCCTGATGGTCTTTGATGTTCAATCCTTACCTGCTGGCATGTTAGAAAATGGCTAACAAAGTCAGCAACGTCTCGCTTCATTCCTGTCCACCAATAAGTTCTTCGGAGGTCTTGGTACATTTTTTAATTCCCAGGATGAACTTAGTATGGAGTATTATGAGCTTCAGCCATGATCTCCTTTTTAATAATCTGGTCATTTGGTACGCAAAGACGATCACCAAACCATAAAACTCCATCACACGACACTGAAAAGTCAACTCGTTTAGACTTGCTAACATCATCGACAATTTTCTTCAAAGCTGGATCTGAAAGTTGAGCTTGCTTGATCCTGCTGATTAAAGATGGTTCAACCACCAAGCTAGCCAACAACGACGATACACTTTTTGTAGTCACATCAATCGCTAACTTTTCAAAATCTTTAATTAAATGCTCTTGAGTTGTGAGTAAGGCTGCTGAGTAACCTGAAGATTTTTTACTTAAGGCATCTTGCACTACATTAGCCTTACCAGGATGATAGCTAATAGTGCAAAGAAAGTTAGCGTGATTTGCAGATAACCAATCCATACCAAGAATTGCGTTAAAATCAGTAATCTCAAGAATTGTCAAATCAGCCATCAAGTTTCGATCAGCAATACTTAATTGACAGGATTCAACTACCTTATCAACACGTAGCACGTTACTAGAAGGAGTGGATACTTTAAGTATATAGCTCAAGTCTTAAACTTTCTAACAAATGTAGTTGATATAAAAGAATTTGTAGAACCAGAATCAATCAATACAAAAGTAGTAATTCCAATTATGAGGATGGTACCTGAAACAACATTGGGCTCATCATTAACCTCTTGCTTAGTGATCGCAAAGACTTTACCCTTCTTACTCGATTTCTTCTCTTGTGCTTTCGAATCATCTGTGTTTTGACTCAATGGACAATTATTGATGAAGTGTCCTATTTTTCCACAAAGAAAGCAGGCTCCTGTCGCTTTGTAGCATGTCCCAGTATGGTTCTTGCCACATGTCTTACACTCGGACTGTTGTCCACTACTGCTATAGCCTACCCTTTTATGAGGTTGACTCGAACTCTGTCCTTCATGGAACTTCCTTTTTGAACCACCATCCTTGGAAAATGACTTCGTGTTGTCCAAATCCTGTGACAAGATCCAAGCTGTTTGTAACACCTCGACATAGGTCATCAATCTGAAGGTAGCAACATGCTTCCTTAAATCTGGTCTCAAACCTCTTTCAAATTGTCTTACTTTCCTCCAATCAGTGTCCATCAAATGAGGGGCGTAGTGAGAAAGCTCCTCGAACTTCTTTTCATACTCTATCAGGGGTAGTCTTCCTTGCTCTAACTTGATAACCTCTACCTCCTTGTTCTGTCTAGCTATCGGGGGAAAGAATTTCTCAAAGAAAATTTCCAGAAAATTTCCTTGAATCTATCCCAACCTATAGGATTTTCAGCGACATTCCATGTCCTGCGAGCCATATTCCACCATTTATTTGCTCTTTTTTCAACATGTATGTAGCACAAGCCACTTTCTAACGATCATTGCATTCCATAAAGTCAAAAGCCTTCTCGATTTCCTCGATCCATTCTTCAGCAACAATTGGATCCGGCTTGTACCATCAAAAGAGGGTGGATGGAGCTTTCTGAACTGTTCCACCACACGATTGACTCCATCATTAGCTAGAGCATTCCTGTTAAGTCTTGGGTTTTGTGGAACAATTGGGATATTATCTTGTGGTTCCTCAACAGCTGTTGTCCTACGATTATTAACCCTTCGTGGCGGCGTTGTTCTACAAAACATGTGTTAACCAATCCTTATCGGTATAAAAAAATAATATAACTATATCGTGACGATATAGTGAGTAACCAGCACATAGAAAACAAACACTCTCAAAACTCAAAATTCTGAAATTATCAAACCTAATGTTATGGCATGAACTTTAACATTAACACAACACTTAAGAATCCTAGAGTCAACAGGACCTCAAACCATCACCCTGATACCAACTGTAACAATTTTTAATACTTTCATCCTGACAAAATGCGGAACCGTACACAAATAAACACTATATTAACAGAAAAATTTCTGTATTTAATTTGATACTATGACAAAAGATAAGGACAAGTCCAATTATGAAACAAAAACCTACACTATAATAAAGCCAAAGAATAATTACCAAAACTAATTAAGTTCTCATAAGCTAAAAAAAACAATGGAAAATACTAAAGATTTCAACTCCTCATGCCAAAACGCTATTCCTCAATCACTATCCACGCAGTCACTTGAACTTTCATCTGAAACATTTAGAAAACAGAAAAATGAGTACAAAAATACTCAATAAACAATTTCCATATTGAATATTGAAATTCAATTTTTTTGTTTTGAAACATTTGTAACGAGAATATCCACCGATCAGAACTTTCAAAATTCCTTTTAAAATATTTGGTACAACTTTCAAACCTTCGAATAACTAAACTATTTAAACATTCAAAACAATGTTACATTCATTCATACTTTGAAAATCAGAGTGGCAGGTTGCATTATTTAGGTAGCCTACAGAACATATGTGGTTACCCGTCGGTAACACCAATCAATCAGAAGCTTCTATCAGAGTTGTCGAATTAATATCGACCAAAACAAAGTTGTCAAAATAATATTGACCAGAATAGAGTTGTCGAAATAATATCGACCCGAACAAATAGAATGGTTACTTAAGTGTGAGGCCATGTGAGTGAATAACACACACATGAATCTTCATTCTGAAGGAATGCCAAACCAGAAAAGTGTCTTCCCACAAATAAGCCAGAATAGAAATCCATCAATTCCAAATTAGGCTACTACCCCAAATAAGCAAAACATTCCTCAAAACAAAATCATGACATATTTGGATAGCCCTATCAAATCAATCAAAATATCTTTCAAATAAATATGCAAAATAAATACATACTTTCAATATGAAACTAGTTCAAAACATTTAAATAATTTCAAATAAACTTTATTAAATCATATCAAACATAATTTCAAATTTTCAGAAATAAACAAAATATCATTTCAAAGTTTTAAATAATTTCAAACAAACCTTATCAATTCAGACAAAACATACTTCAAATATTTTTACAATTAACCATCATATCAATTACTAAAATATTTATCAAATCCATAATAAAACTTCAATTTCATAGGCAAGATATGAACTTCAAATCTTCATATCAAATCCAAAATAAATTTTAGATTTGGAAGGGATATGACAAATTACTTACAATACTTTTCGAAGGGATATGGTAAATCACTTACAATACTTTTCGAAGGGATATGACAAATTACTTACAATACTTTTCGAAGGGATATGGTAAATCACTTACAATACTTTTCGAAGGGATATGGTAAATTACTTACAATACTTTTCAAACGGATATGGTAAATCACTTACAATACTTTTCGAAGGGATATGGTAAATCACTTACAATACTTTTTGAAGGGATATGACAAATTACTTACAATACTTTTCGAAGGGATATAGTAAATCCTTACAATACTTTTTATCCAAAAAGAGTATCAAAATAGCCGAAAACAGTCTCATAAACAACATGATTCAAACAAAAATTCTGAAAATTTTTTATGGCAAAAAGTCCTTAAAATCTTTTATTATAAAAACAAAGACCTCAAAAATTTTCCCAATAAAGTGATTTAAAGAACTACAGTTCAAGAAAAATAAATCTAAAACAGTGAGGAAGAAAAACTTACTGATCTTTGAGAGAAAATAAGAAAACTCTTTTTATTTTCTTTTTCTCTTCGAGAGAAAACTAGGTCTAGCAATTTAAGAACAAAGAAAACCTAGGATTTAATGACTTTTATAACAAACCCTAATGAATCTTTTTTTAAAAATGATAACATAAAAAGATAAAAATTTAATAAAACTCTTTTTTTTAATTTTTTTTTAAATTTTAAGAACAAATTATTTTTTAAAAATAATTTTTAAAACAAAAAGGTTTATCTTTGAGAAAATAAAAGAAAACAACTAAAAAAATCATAATTTAAATATATATATTTTCATATATATATATTTTTTCAGTTGTTACAGTAATTCACATTAATAATTTCATTGGTCAAATAAGATCTCACAGGACTGTGTTTTCTTCTTATAGGTCTGGATTTACCATTATAAGAACGGTTTTTTACTTTACCAATTGTAGCAGTGCTATCACAATTAATTAAAATTGGAGGTATTGGTTTCTCCCACATTGGAATCTCATATAACAAATCTCTTAGCCAACTTGCTTGCTCATTAGCTGAAGCTAAAACAATAAGTTCTGGTTCCATGGTAGAGTTGCAAGGGAAATTGGGGTTTCTAACCCCATTATATAATTCATTTGGATTTTTGACCCATTTTAAAAAAAACCTAATTTATGACCCTTACTGTTCTAATTTGTAAAATTACCAAAATATCCTTGTTTGTTTTAAGTAAAATTATCCACCAATCTCTTCTCTCAACCCTTACAAATTTTTTATTTATTTTGAATCTAATATGGATTAATTTATTACTTAACAAACGAATCCACACACAAAAATCTGTAGATTAAATCCTCCAATAAGTAAATTAGGGTGAAAAAAAGATTTGCATTATTCAACAATAAATGCATAAGATTTATCCGGATTTAATTAAAAAAATTAAGATTTCATAAATGTCGTGCCAAAATTGCATTAAATGCCCAAGATTTAATTGACAATAAGGGCTAAGAGGGGGAGATAATGAAAAAAAAACTGAAAATTGAGGATCCCGGACCGGGTACTCCAATCCCGGTCCGAGATCCTCAATTTCCAATCCCGGTCCGGGATCCTCCAATTTCAGTTTTTTTTTTCATTCTCTCTCGTCTTAGCCCTATTGTTATTAATTAAATCTCGAACATTTAATGCAATATTGGCGTGAAATTTTTGTAATCTTGACTTTTTTGTAATTAAATTTGCAGAAATCTTATGTAATTATGTACTTTTTTTATTTTTTCCATATTAAACTTTTAATTTACTATTTGAGTTAGATAATTTTTAGGGTTGTAGTTAATTATTGTGAGAGGTTTGTGGAGGGAATAAAGATTGGAAAGAGATTTGTGGGGGGAGAAATGTTGATTTTGAAACATTAGGGTACCACGGTAATTTCACATTTAAAAATTATGAAATTATTAATAAATAAGGAAGAGTGTGGTCATAGATTAATTTTTTTCATAACGGGGTTATAAATCCAAAGTGAATTATGGGAGGGGTCAAAATTTCAAATATTCTAGTTGGCAATAATTATTTGTTTTTTAGATTTCCAACAAATAGCACTACCTCCCAAGGTAAATATATACCTAGTAGTAGATAGAGAATCACTTGACAAAGTATTACAGTCAGCATCAGAAAATCCTTCAACAACAGCAAGATATTTTTTATACAATAAGCCATAGTCTTTTGTGCCCAATAAATATTTCATAACACGTTTGATGACATGCCAATGCTCTTTACCTGACTTACTTGTAAATGTACTAAGAACTCTTACTACGTATGCAATGTCAGGCCTCGTACAATCAGTTGCATACCGTAGGCTTCCAATCACACTTGCATACGCCTTTTGATTTATTACATCACTTTCACTTTCAATGGGAAACGAGTGGACACTTGAATCAAAAGGAGTGGACACATGTTTACAATCAAAATAATTATACTTTCTAAGTATTTTCTCAATATTATGTGATTGGTCAAGAAAAAACCCATTAGAGGTTTTAGTTATTTTCATACCCAAAATGAAATTAGCCTCACCAAGATCTTTCATGTCAAAATGACTCCTCAATAAAGTTTTTGATTCATTTATGACAATAATATTTGAGCTAAAAATTAGTAGATCATCAACATAGAGGCTAATAATAACATGTGAATGCATTTATCACATACATTTGGTTTATAACAATTATTTAGCATGCATGAATCAAATTTCTCAAGCCACTGTTTTGGGGCTTGTTTTAAGCCATATAAGGATTTAGTAAGCTTACACACTTTATTCTCATTTCCAGGTTCTATAAAACCTTCAGATTGATCCATATAAATTTCTTCTTCTAGATCACCATTTAGAAAAGCTGTTTTCACATCCATTTGATGAATGCTCAAATTAAAAATTGTAGCAATTACTATTAGCAATCTAATGGATGTGATTCTAGTAACCAGGGAAAAGGTATCAAAAAAATCTATATCTTCTTTTTGTATAAGACCTTTTGTGACAAGTCTAACTTTATACTTGTCTCTACTACCATCCGGTTTCAGTTTTTCCTTAGGACCCATTTACACCCTATGGTTTTACAACCAGGTGGTAAATCAACTAATTTCCAAGTTTTATTAGAAATTAGTGACTACATCTCATCATTCACAGCCTCTTTCTAGAAAATTGCATCCGGAGATGATAAAGCTTATTGCAAATAAACTGGTGTTTCTTGCACATTATAAATATAAAAATCAGAACCAAAATCTTTTACAATTCTAGATCTTTTACGCCTTCTCAATTCAACTAGAGAATTGTTTTCGTTAATATCACTTGGAGTAGAAGATCCAAAATTAGTAGAAGTTTATCCATGATTTGGACCCCCACTATTTCTTGACTTGAAACGAAATTTTTCTTCATGAAAAATTGCATCACTTGATTCAAAAATTACATTATTTTCAATATCAAGAAATCTATAGGCTATGCTATTAACTGCATATCTAAGAAAAATAGAAGTTGTAGCTTTAGACCCCGATTTAGGTCTTTTTGGATATGTTACAAAAGCTAAGCATCCCCAAACCCTTAAATATCCTAAATTTGGCTTATACCCTTTCCACGTTTGAAAAGGTGTAATCTTTGTCTTTTTATGTGGTACTCTATTTAACACATGACAAGCAGTTAAAACCGCTTCACCCCAAAGATTGAAAGATGCACCTGATTCTAATAGCATAACATTAGTTAAACCAATTAAGGTTCTATTTTTCCTCTCAGCTACCCCATTTGAAGCAGGTGAATATGGTGGAGTAGTCTCATGAATTATTCCCAATGATTCAACATATGAATTTAATTCAAATGATTCATATTCTCGACCTCTATCACTTCTAACTCTTTTAATTTTTCTACCAAATTGATTTTCAACTTTGAGGAGGAATTTTTTGAAATTCTCAAAAGCATCACTTTTATTTTTCATTAAATAAACATAAGTATATTTAGAAAAGTCATCAATAAAAGTGATAAAATATCTATTTCTTCCTCTAGTTAAAATCCCTTCAAATTCACATAAATCTGTATGAATTAAATCTAATAATTCGGTATTTCTCTCAACATTTTTATGAGGCCCTTTTGTAATTTTAGCTTTACTGCATGTCTCACATTTCTCAAAATCATTTTTTAAACTAGGAATTAATCTCAGACTACTCATAATTCCCACATATTTGTTATTTATATGATATAAACGAGCATGCCAAAAATTTAAAGAAGATAGCATATAAATTGAAGTAGATGCTTTATTAATATTGTCAATGTTCAATTTGAACATCCCATCACAAGCATAACCTTTTCCAACAAAAACTCCTTTTTTAGTTATCACGTATTGATCAGATTCCATAGTCTGTTTAAAGCCAGCCTTATTAAGAAGATAGCTCGACATCAAATTCTTCCTCATGGAGGGTGTTGGGACTTTCTGTACCTTTAAAAAGATTAGAGACTCGTGCAAGCGCACACGATCACTAGTAATACTCGGAAGTAATCCAAGGTCGAATCCTTAGGGACTTGTTGTTTTTCAAAACAATTTTTAAGAAGTGAAAGGTTCAAATATGTAATTGTGATTTAAGAAGAAAAATGTGATGAAATGTTGTTGTTTGGGGTTTTAACTAACAAGCAATTTAATAAAACTCAACCTCCTTGTCTTTTACCTTGGTTTTGATGCAAAACGTGGAAAACACACTATGTTGGGAAAATGCACCAGGGGCAATTCCTGACCTTCCTTGGTATTTAAGTTCTACTCTTTCACTACCGCTTTTGGTTGCTGCAGAGGCTACGGTAACCTACAATCATATTCCTATGTGTGATTACAATCCTAGAGAATATCGACCAACTCATTTGCATTATGGGTCAGAGTGCCTATGCCTAGGACCATGTTTTATGCGCTTATTCCTAAGTCATATCACATATTGGTTTCCTATTATTTTACCTAACTCACCTTTCCCAAGGTTGGGCTTTAGTGTACAAATCAAGTTACCACTGGCCAAATGGAAAAAAGACGTAAAGAGAAGTTTTTAGAAACCAACTCAAAAAAGTGTCAGACGTAATCTGTCCAAAATCCCGAGCGTGTTGAAAATCAAATCATTTGACTAAGGCATTCCACAAGGAGGTTGATAACTAATTTAGAACATAATTAAATGAAAGTAAATGCACAAAAACGTAAAGAAAGTATTTTTCATTGAATTTAAATGAATAAATAAGCCGTACAAGGAGTTCTAGCTTGACCATCTTCTCTCTCGAGCGTGAGGGGAGTTGAAACTCGCTAAAGAACTTTAAAATAACAGAATGAACAAAGAGCGGAAGTAAGAACTCCAATTAAAGGCACTACAAAAGGTAAAAGAGTGAAAAACGAAGAAATGAACAACTAAAACATGAACATAAACCCTAAAAACGTATTCTACAACTAGAGAGCATCTAAAAGAAGATGAAATCAAGCTTGGAAGGGATGATTTGCCGAGGGATGGATGACTTCCTTTTATAGCACCATAGCTAGGTTGGTTGAAACTCCCTTCCATTTTAGGTGGAAAAGGGTTGAGATTCACCTAATCACCTCACTTGGACTTGGACTCACGGTTTTGAACATGTGGGAAATGTCTTCCTTGCCCTTCATTAATCAAAACGTGCGTTTTGACAAATTGCCCTCCAAAAATGCGTCGGGCGCAATTCTGCAAAAGCAAAATTATGTTATTTTCTTCCAACTTTGACCGCATTTATCTCATATTTTTCCTGAAGTACCATAGTTTGACTTTTATGCAGAAATAATCTATGTATGTTCTACTTTAGGAATATATGGTCTTTTTTGGCAAATAATAATGGGAAATGGGTAAAAAACGTGGTCAAACAGGGCAACCGACACATGTTTCTATAGTAAAAAATCAACCCTAACACACCCCCAAACTTAACCATTTGCTTGTCCTCAAGCAAAAACAACGACAACAAATCTAAAACAATCAACATGTTAGAAATATGAATGATTAACAATTTGAATGTTCTAAGTTAATGAACCATATAAGTCTCAGGAAAGGCTCCACAAGCTAAACGTCCTAACTTTAATCTCAAGCAAACAAACCATAAACCATCATTTGTTTTGAAAAAAAATGGTTCTAAATCCTCTTGTTTCTAAAACACAAAACTCTTTTACAAAACCATGGAATATGCACAATTCCGTTTTGATTCAAAAATTTTAACATCAAGTGGACCGGCTACTAGCCCCTGAGGTTTTCAACACACTAACATCGGTTTCAAACCACAACCACTCATAGAAACTTGTTAGGTAGCAACCTGGCATAAAATGATGTCGACAATGGTTTTCACGAAGTCACCTTAATATGTAGGCTACCACCCTCCAAGATACTAACGCCACCCATTTAAAGAAAATGAATGTCTATAGTGGGACTCGTGAAAAAGTAAGTGCGCTTTATTTCCTCTCATTTGTCTTACAACTCTTTTCTTACTATCACTTTTATTTTTCTTTCCCCCACTCTTATTTTCACTCACGACACTTTTCTGACTTGCTTTTCTTCTTTTGGACTCTTTTTCATACTCTTTCTTTCGAAATTTTTTTTTCTTGCATATCACTCTTTTATTGCTTGCATTTTCTTTCTTGACTCTTTTTCCAAAACATAAAATGCATGTTCTTTCTTAAAACAAAAAGACACATACCGTCCCCCCCAAACTTAAGGGAAGCAGTGTCCTCACTGGAGAAAAAAATTTTGAGAGATGCAAAATTTTCGCACAAAAAGGACAAGGACTTCCAAAGCAATGAAAAAGTTAAGGTTTCAAAACAAAAAGAAGCAGAACACAGTTTTATAACCAAAACAAAAAGAATGGAAAATGACTTATGGCTTGATCGTAAAACTAGGAAATCTAACCTATTCATGCCCTTAGGAATCCTCATCGACATGATACAAAAACAAAGAACAAAGGAAAGCATTTCATTAAAAAGATGGACATGTTGATAGCTTAGAAAAGATGCATTGAAGAAGCTAAAGACAAGCTAGTAGCTAGAATAAGGAAACATGGAAGCTTGAACTTTAAACGTATGCAAAAACATGACGTACATACCTTCCTAACAGCACAACATCCCAACAACTAACCTAAAACTAAAACTAAGCTAAAATAACCTATCATGCAAACTAAAAGAACAAAACAACAACCTACACAACCTAATATGCAAACTAATCTAAACAACCTAACATACAAAATCAAGATCCATATATCAAAACAAAAAGAGGAAGATACTCTCCTATTCATCATAAAAAGATTCATCGTCAGTGGAATCGGTAGGAAACCGAGAAGAAGATGGTAAGTCGGCAGCAAGCTCATCGGGGAATGAAGGTGCTTCATCATCGTATATCTTCTTGAGGAAAGCACATGTGGCACGTTGAGTAACTAAAAGAAGCTCGTATTTGTACCTAAGCTCATCATACTGCTCCCTAGTCACCATCCCTCGGGTCTCGGGATCCGTGGCGATAATGAGAGAATCTTCCTCTCGAACAATGGAATACCTCCGAACTCTTCTTAGGGTCTCGAGAAGAGAGGAGCCGAGGTGGTCCCCCCCGGACCGCCCGGATCCCACGAGTGAATAGAAAGTTGGATCTACATTGGATCTCACCTGAATCGCCCCATCTATCCTCCTGAGGAGAAGTTTGGTTTCAAACCCCGGTTCGAACAGGAGAAGTACGCCTCAATAGGATTCGAACCCAGATGAAGTTCTGACCATCTGTCAGAGACCCCTAAATGACCGCTCAGTGATAAAAGAGGTAGGGGTGCAGAGACAGCCAGGA
Organism: Momordica charantia; assembly: GCF_013281855.1. NCBI lineage: Eukaryota > Viridiplantae > Streptophyta > Magnoliopsida > Cucurbitales > Cucurbitaceae > Momordica > Momordica charantia. The sequence continues at coordinate 11,746,399 of NW_028275161.1, forward strand.
GGTTTGCCTAGAAGCAGCCACTCTTGAAAGAGTGCGTAATAGCTGGATGAACGGCGTCTATGGCATCACAACATTGGCATCATGGGCCTCCACTCCCGCCTGCAAGCATAACTCAGTTATTAGTCCAGGAAAAACAAGAAAACCTACCATTTTCTCGGAGCAACTCCGTATCTCGTTCCTTATGAGCTCCCCAAAGTTGAACTCAATGTCCTTCATGAGAATGTACACCATCATCGCCCTATTGTGCTTAATGGAGGAATCGTGAAAAGTAGGTATTAACCGATTCTTCACCACATACATCCAAACTGTCGCTTTCTCATTAATGTCAAGGGGCTTTAAGGAAAGCTTCGTTGTGTTTGAGACGGTCCATGTATTGTGTGGTCTATAAATAAGCCTACGTGCCTTCTCCACTTGCTCGCCCGATAGATGCACCAAAATCTCATTACCTATGGCATTAAAAACATCCAATAAACCATAGTAAGTATTAATAATGGAAAGTGAGGATATTACCACTTTACCCCGTACTCTCACACATCCCCTCGGTTTGGGTTGATGGTAGTGTAAAACTCGTTCACCAAGGCCTCGGATACACGCGTAGTTGGGGCAAACAACGACTCCCAACCATTCTCCACAAGCCTCCTCTTAACATATTATGGCACCGGCTTTTGTGCTTCATCAAAGCCCCTTTTAAGGAGGATATCACGTGCTGTGAAGTTGGGCCTCCTTACCTCCAATCTCACCCTTTTTACTCTTGATGGTGTTTGTTCGGTAGAATCGGGCTCCTTTTCATTGGCCTCCTCAAATGGCTCTTCTGCCCCTCTTTGCACCCTAGCCTTTTTGGTTTTTTTTAGATGGACCAGCCTCGGCTTCTTTTTGGGCAGCCAAACGTGCTACAACGGCTCGGATCCTAGGCCTAGAAATTGCGCCAGGCGCAATTTCTGCCACTTTTTTTCTTCTTTTGTGTTTTCTTCACCACTTCGGTCAAGCTCACCTCCTCATCTGAAGTCTCTGCAGTAGTAACAAAGTTTGGGTCAGAAACATGCAAACTTAACAAAGAAGGGTTCTTACCTTGTGAAAAAGAGGAAGATGATTCATCCATGGCCTCACTAGGGACGTCCACAGGACCAGATGTTCCTTCTTGCTCTTGTGCTGGGGGCTCCTCATCAACTTGCTGAGATTCGTGCACCGGAGTTCGTACTCTCACCTCATATTGAGAGATATTGTCATTTTCTTCTTCGTCTTCAAACTCATCTCCATGCACTTCTTGGGGTAATTTTCCAAGATCTTCAATTGTCCTTGTGCAGCCCCACTGTTTCCATCATCGTCCAATGGATCTTCTCCTCTTGCTTCATTCAACGCCACCAAAATTTCGACAATTTTCGACGTTGTCCTTTCCTGTTCTAAATCATAAAAAACTAGGGGCTTTTTTTGTCAAGATAGGATCTGAAAAATATGGAGACACAATACCTTGTAGAGTGGCCGGTGGAGTCTCATCCATAATTGCGCCAGACGTAATTTGGCATTGAATTTCGACCGTGGCTGAATCTGAATGCTCCAAGAACTCTGTGTCGTGTTCTGAGTCTCTACTTGACCTTCAACATGCACAGCAACAGTAGTGGAAAGAGGGGGAGGGATAGACAGTTATAAAGACTCGAAAACGAAGTTATCTTGAGAAAGATTCATCCTACGACGTATATTCATGCTATTCAACTCAAGTTGAATCTCCTCACTCACTTTCTTTGAGTTTTCCATGAACTCTTGCCATTTTATATTTAATTCCTCAATCTTTGCATAAACCCTCTCATTCTCTTTATCCCTAATTTCGTTATTTTTACTGAACATCTCTGCTCTTTCTTGAAGTCTAGCTATTTTTTCATCTAAAGCAGCACCTTTTTCCTCTAAAGATTGATTTTTCAAAGATAGACTTTACTAACACCTCCTAATTTCTTCTCACTAGAACCTTCTTTATTAACCCTAGCATCATGAGATTCCATATTGATTTTTTCTAAATTTGTACTACCTATGGATAAATTTCTCCTAGGGTTCATTCTTATAGCTTCCTCATATTTTCTTCTTTGTTCCCTATGATAAAAAACTAATTTTTCATGAGAAATCCTAGGAGGTTCAAGAGGAATCATACCCGGTTTAGTTAGTGGAGGCAACAACACTCACTTCTTTTCCTTCTCTTTGTCGAGCGGCTTGGAGGAAGATGAATCTTCCATGGTTCTTGAGTTTGCTTCACGATGGACAACAAAAAATCCCTCCAATAAAAGCTAAAGGTGCCGAAAAAGGGAGAGATGAGAGAGACTTTGAGATTCTTTGAGATTTCTTGAGAGAAGATTTGAAAACAAGTGAGAAAATTTTGGTAAAAATCTTGAATGGGGTGTTTTCAAATCCTAGGGCTTTTTGTGTTATGTTTCAAAACATATTAACAACAAAATTGGGTTTAAAATTGGGCCTCCTTTTGATTGAAAAACAACCCAAAGCCCATTTAAACATAACCCACATAAAGCCCACGAAAGCCCTACCCATAACTAAAAAAATCGAATTCTTTTCCTTAAATTGCGCCTGGCGCAATCTTGACGAGGTTCGGATCTTGATCTTGAAAAATTCAAATGCAAAAAAAAAAAAAAAAATTAGATTTGGAATCTACACAAAAAAATCTTAAAGAAAATGTAAAAATTTCGCAAAAAGAAGACAAAAAATATTTTACATAAAACGCCCCCCAAACTGTCCGAGGGACTGTTTCCATTGTTTTCTCATGGGTCTTTCAGTATTACAGAGGTTTTACCTCTGTCAATATACTCGCCATAATATTTCTTGACCCGATGCCCATTTACGTTAAAGATATTACCTTTGTAACCCTTTAAATCCACCACTCCATGTAAATAAACATGTTCAACTACGAATGGGCCCGACCATCTAGACTTAAGCTTACTTGGGAATAACTTTAATCTAGAGTTAAAAAGCAAAATTAAGTTTCCAGGTTCTAAATTTTTGTCAATTATCTTTTTATCATGCCACTTCTTAGTTTGTTCTTTGTACATCTTGGCATTCTCATAAGAAAACTTACGAAATTCATCCAACTCATGTAACTGGAGCAATCTCGCTTCACCTGCAGTCACATAATTGTCTATCGATTTTGTGTTATGACTAGGGTTTGGTTTCCATTTCTGAACCATTCAGCTCTCCCTCGCGAGTGCGTTCACCTGCACAATTCTCAAATTTCTTGTTCTTTATCCTCGGTACGATAACTCTCTTTTTAAGAGTTTTCCTCATATTTCTCCTTACTCCGTATTTATTTTCTTTTTGTTTTTAGTGAAACTCTCACTAGATTATTCAGGGGTGTTGTCTGGATTCCAATTGGAAGAGAGAACTCAAGATTCATGAGGAACTAAAATGGGTACAATTTCTATATCTATTTTTGAAGCCCTACACCTCTATTCTTGCCAATTCCACTTTTCACACATGTTAGCATCTAAAGTTCTATGTCCTGTTGGAGTTTCCTCCAAAACTAAGAGTAAGAAAGTGATGACAGAGGTGTGATGAGGCTAGATGAAGCTTGCTATCATTGACCTGAATAGTTGGCGAGCAAAAACAAGAAAAAGAGTGAGACGAGGAAAGTGAGAAACACGACTTCTATTGTTAGGGAAGAAGATGTTGGTGATAAAGATGATTTCACTATAAGGCCTCTACTTTACCTTTATATTCAATATTTATTTGAAATTAGATTCTATATTCATAGAAATTAGGAATAGTTAAGATCCCAGTAATTTAGTAAATTACTATGCATGTAACATTTCTGTTATGTGAGCCCGCTTAGCTCAGAGGTTAGAGCATCGCATTTGTAATGCGATGGTCATCGGTTCGATTCCGATAGCCGGCTTTTCTCTATTGATTTTTCACATTATCAATTATGTGAAAAATAAAATAAATAGAGAAACGACTTCTTCCCCTTTTTTCAAAGGTCACCGATCTATCATGTCGTAGGAACTTCCTATTATGAATAAAAATGGGAAGGGTTCTATTTCTGTAGAACAAATCAAGAAAGGAACTCTTACTTTTTTATATCATTTACATATACAATAGGATCCGGATATTGATCTAATTCATCTAATTATTCTTTGTTTTGGAGTACAATACTTGGAACATATTAAGAAGGATAAGGTCTCTTTCTTGCCTTTCCAAATCTCAAATTTATTGGAAGTTTTAGTATGATTTTTTGTTTCAGCTTTTAGATGAAAGAGTGTTTTCTCTTTCATTTATTTCATGATTTGATTACTTGCCTCATAGAGTTGAAAGTATTTATGTAACGCCCCAGGAATTTCACCATTTCCAAACAGGGACAGTTACTAAGACTACCTAAAGTTTTCATATAAACAAGAGAATTGTCTTCACAACAATACTAAGCAATAAAGCTACCATGCTTCTCCTGCACTACTCTGATTTTCAACACTTACGATAGCTTGAACAATTACAACAACACCACTAAAGATTTAAGAGAAACTCACATCCTATACCGATAAACCATTAAATACCGACTTCACATCAACCAAACCCTTCAAGGAAACCTCTACTAACTATAAACCATCCACTAAATGAATATTAACATCTCGAATGACAATGAAGCAAAAACTTATTCAAGTACGATCAACTTAAACAAATGTATTCATAAATATCCTAAGTAGGATACAATCCCGTAGTTCAAGAAGCTAACACAATTAATGCTCTAAAAGGAATAATGAATCGGCAACCTTACAACATCCTTTAGACCATAAAACTAAACATGACCAACCGCTAACAACTCAACTACACGATTAAATAGCCACAACTATCCTAACTAAAAGAACTTAATTGCAGGCAGCATAGCTAATGGTCTTTCCGATCAAGCCTCCTCCTCGCCATCACCATTCCAAGAGCTAGCTCGATACCTACAAACTGGAGGGGAAAAAGAGGGATGAGTACAATCACAGTACTCAATAAGCAGCCCTTATCTGAAGGGTCACGCACAAACAGCATACTTATCAAGGAACAACGTGTCATGCTTATTAAAGAATCAACACACACACATCATGCTCAACCAAATCATGAAACATTCACAGTCATACTTTTCATCACATTATGCATTCAAACATAGACACATTTTATAAAATTTGGTGACAACCACAACTAGGAACACATTAACTACCAACCCCTAGTCTCCCTAACATCTCAAGTACCTCTACGCTTATATCAGCTATCCTAGCCTTCCACAGTTAACTCCTTCGAGTAGAGTCGACCCCTGACCATTTTCACCCAGAGCCCCGACACTACTGCATCGGCCCTCGACCATTTATACCCGAGGCCTCGATGACTTCACCATCTATTGGCCCTTGACCATTTATACCCAAGGCCGCAATAGTGTTCCTTTCAAAAGACTCCTCGCATCGACCCTCGACCATTTATACCCAAGGCCTTGACACTCATCTTTATCCAATATTGGTGTATCGACCCTCGACCGTTTTTACCCGAGGCCTCGATACCCAATTAGTGACGTATCAGCCCCCGACCATTTATACCCGAGGCCCTGACACTCACCCATTCACTTTCTCCAAGAATCCAACTCTCACCAGAGTCTTACTATATACTTTCTTAAGCCACTACCCCTGCATCTTCCAACTCACAAATACAATTCAGCATGCTTCCACAACATAGACAACTTTCTAATAATGAGATAACAACCCAATCATGCTTAATATCCCACATCATTATTTAACAAGCATTACTAAGTATAATAACTCACAAAACCCGCCGAACAATTCATGCATATCCAGGCAACAAACATTACCACAACAATACTCAACAGTTTAGCAAAGCAGAAATCTCACCATTTTCATCGACAAACATCCAACACTACTCCAAGTATGTCGACTAACACAACGAGAATTAATTAACACAATGACGTAACAAAATCAGCATTAAACACCATAAAAATCAGCACATTAGAGACCATTTGGCATAAATTAACGCACGCACACTACCCTTGTCTACTTACTTTGTTATGTCTCAAGACTCTCACAAGAGTCCTACTTGCTACTACGCCATGCCTCATGCATCACCAATCTCATAGCAGTCCAATATGCGATACACCAAAATGATTATATATAAAAACCAATTAATTTAAAATAGTCCAGCATGATCCAACAGCTCCAACAGGCATCGTTCACAGAAAGGTACTACCAACAACTTAACCAAAATATAATTGATAAGTACCCAACATACATCAAACACAACCGATCTCTCATAAACATTCAATATGCTTTCGAAACAACAGATTATAGTATCGGTATACAAATTTCATCATGAAAACCAATTAAAACATAACAACAATTCAATCATAGTCATCCAAGATTACCTGGCTACAATTGATTCACACAACCACATAATTTTCCCAAGATATATCAACAGTTTTATCAACAATGACGTTTACTAAATGATAACAACGACAAGCAACATGCAAGTATCACACATGGGCACACGAGCAAACAACCATATCATATCAGCACACAACAACCAATCCCTCCAGTAAGAAACTACTTACAAACAAATGTCCTAAGGCTCTTAAGCTTGTCGAAGACTTTCTAAATCAAAAGAAGTACGATCTCGAGGTTAGTAACCGATCAGAAACACTTAAATATAATTGAAACCAAGTTTAGGTGAGTCGTTACCTACTAACTCACACTAAGACCACTTGGGTTGAGAGTGGGTCGATGTCGAATGAGCTCAGCACTTCAAAACTGAGTTCGAGAAGCCTCGGGCTTGTTGCTCCTACGCCGAAAAGGAATGGGTAAGGCTGATTTGAGTCCAAAAAGAAGTGGGTCAACACCGAAACAATGCCGAACGGGGTGGGTATCACAAATCGAGCTTCGAACACGAGTGGGTTGACGCCAGAACGTGTCAGAACGAAGAAAATGTCACAAAACATACCCCATGTCGTAGATCTAGACTATTCGGATGCTGAAATTGGTTGTCGTCGGAGAATGTAGAAGTTTTAATCGTCACGCCGTCGTTCAGCCGCTGGGTATCGTCGAAAAGGAAACCGACAGAGGATGTTTGCTTCAAAACTTATGCGCCAGTCGTCGGGCTTCCCGTTCGCTTAGAATCACCACGCTGTTGCACACAGATACGTCGAAGGAGGACTCGTGCGACCTGCTTTGTGTCGCTGAACATCGTCGTCACAGATCTCGGCTCGAGCTGTCGTCGTGCGTCGGGACAAGCGTGACGCCGTTGTTGTTGAAGACCACGGGAGGGGCTGCGCACCGATCGGAAACCATGGAGACACGCCGCTGCTATCTGGCCGTCACTGCTGCTGCCGACCGCCAATGTCTAAGGCGTTGCCGGAGGGAGCCGTGCCGGTGCTGCTTCGCCGGAGAAGAAAGTTCGAGGGGGGGGGGGGCTGACAGCTGCAACAAGAAAGGGGAAAAAGGGGAAGAAAGAGATGGCTAGGGTTTGACTTGTTTTCCTTTTGATTTCCTTTGCTTTTAAACTAAAAGCCCAATTCCCGAATTAATAGAAGGCCCATGGGTTTGAAGAAACTAAAATTCTACTTTCAAACAATATAAACTCAACGATCTTCAATTACAACAAAAGTAAAACAAATAAATCTAAGGCCCGAAGCGAAAATCCTAAAGAAAACAATCCAGTAATTAAAAATAAACTCACAACAACCCAAAATGAAATCCAAGAGGAAAAATTAAATTTCCAAAAGTTTAATTAAGTTTTAATTAAAATCTCTTTTCAAAATTTTAGGACTTAATTATCTAAATCAAACGAAAATAACTTGATTCGAAATTATCCAAAATTAAAACTCCAAAATAAGAAGTTACAATAATTTCACTTAACGAGGAAAAAAAAGAAGAAATCCAAAGGCAAAATTTTAAATCATAAAATAAACGAGTCAGAGAACGCGGGGCGTTACAATTTAATAAGCATGTCTAAATAATAAATAGTTTAATGAAGTTCAGATAAAATTGCTAAGACTCATTTTCTACTATTGAATTTGTTCTGAAAGGTTGATTTTTCCAAATGCAAGTCCAACTTTCCTCTCCATTCTCTTTAGAGTGTAGTTTTTTTTTTCTTTAACGTGTACTGTTGATTGAGTTGTTTAGTGCCTAATATGTGTTTCTTTTGTTTGTTTACTCTTTCCGTGTGATTGATTGCTCTTGTTGTTGCGTTTGAAATTCATATTTGACTGTCTTTGTCAAGGTTTGTGGTTGATGATGATGTTATTGGATGATCTTCTTCGTGTTTTGATTTTCATGATGAGTGTGAATGTGAATTCTACCTATTTATTTCTTTATTCCTTTATTTTTTTTCAGTGTGGTTGATTGCTTTTGTTGCTGCATTAGAAGTAAAATATTAAACAGCACATTATTTGCTCGTGCCAAGAATCAGAGATTTAAGCTCTCCGCTTACTTGCTCGTTCTTGATTCGACAATCTTGCTCGGTGAAATTTGATTCAACAGGTTCGTTGAATACTAAATTCTCTCATCCTTGCGTACACAACTTAGTTTATTGTTAGTCTTATGCTTAAATTGATATGAGCAATAACGATCTGGAGTTTGGAAATATTTTTTGTACATTTGAATTTGGTTAATTGAGAAAATCGAGGTGCATTTTTAGTAGAAATTTACCTATTAGTTTTACATCCTACAGTTTTAATCTGTTTAGGCCATTTAGTTCACCATGTCTTTATAGTTCATTTCGGTTCTAGCAGACTTGGTAGTTTTCTTTGATCTGCTTGGGTCCTGTATTTAACGTTCTCCTACTATTGGAATTCTAAAAGAGGTGATAGAACTTTGAAATGCTCGTCTTTTTTTTCATATGATTTTCTCTTGTTTTTGCTTTCATGTTAAATACGACTTATGAGATGCTTCATGTCTTCGGGTTCTGCTTGGTACAGACTCTCATACCTGTACAGATGGTGCATTTGGTCGATTTGCTAGTGGAATTGGTAACAGTAATGCAGGATTTGTACTAGGCACTCGGAAATCATTGCTCAAGGTCTGTCTAATTTTTATAAATTATAATAAGTCGTGGACATTCTATCATAGGTTAGCGATCCAATGTTTTGTGTGATATTAATTTCTATTTACTTAATTTCTTTTTTAGTTTAAGATCTCTTTTTGTTTTCTAGGTAGTCTTTTACTTTAACAGAGAAGCGTGTCACATTATTATCATCACATGCTTGTTGTATAACATGGATAAAAGTTGGATGGAAATTGGAAATCGAACATTGCAAGAATATAGAAATGGAGTAAGAAGCTTTCTAGATTTTGCATTTATGCATACGACATCCAATCAGATTTCTTGTCCATGTAAGAGATGCAATAATGCAATACTTAAAACTCGAGATGATGTTGAAGCAGATTTGTTAATGTTTGGGATAGTTCCAAGTTACACTTGATGGACAATGCATGGTGAAGAAAGTTTATCATATGGATTAGGAGAAAATGATAATGACTCTGGTGAAGAAGATATTTTTGAAATATTAGAGGATCACTTTGGTGTTTTTAACACCAACAATTGGACCAAGAAAGGAGAATCAAGTAAACATGGTTATAATGAAGAACCAAATGAGGAAGTTTCCAAGTTTTATACATTGTTAAATGACGCAGAAAAGGAACTTTATCCTGGGTGTAAGAGATATTCTAAGTTGTCTTTCATTATGAAATTGTTTCACCTAAAGTGTCTTGGAAACTGGAGTAATAAATCATTTTCTTTATTACTCAATTTATTAAAAGATGTATTTCCAGAAGGCACTAATCTACCTAATAATTACTGTGAGACAAGAAATATCATTCGGGACCTAGGACTTAAGTACTCTAAGATAGATGCATGCTTGAATAATTGCGTGTTGTATTGGAAAGAAAATGCTAAGGCAGATAAATGTTTAGTTTGTGGAGAATCTAGATGGAAGCTAGAAAAAACCTCTAAAAAGAAGAAGGTTCAAAAGTTCTTATTAAAAAACAAGAAGAAGGTTCCACAGAAGGTTTTGAGATATTTTCCTCTAACTCCAAGATTAAAAAGATTATATATGTCAAGAAAGACAGTATCAAGTATGACATGGAATTTTAGTGGACGGGTAGATGATGGAGTTCTTAGGCATCCTGCTGATTCTATAGCCTGGAAAACACTTGATGAATCATATAGTTTGTTTGCTTCAGAGCCTCGGAATGTTCGACTTGGTTTGGCCAGTAATGGATTTAATCCATTTGGAAATATGAGTTTCTCTTATAGGGTATGGCCTGTCATTCTTATTCCGTATAATTTGCCACCATGGATGTGTATGAAAGAGCCTTATTTCATGCTATCATTACTCATTCCTGGACCTAAAGGTACTGGTAATGATATTGACACCTTTTTACAACCATTAGTCGATGAGTTAAAAGAGTTATGGGAGGCTCGGGTTAAAACTTACGATGCTTCACTAAAGCAAAATTTTACCATGCATGCTGCATTATTATGGACCATTAATGATTTTCCAGCATATGGAAACTTATCTGGTTGGAATACAAGAGGTACCCTAGCTTGTCCTTCATGTAATTTTGATACTCGATCACTTTATTTAAAAAATAGTGGGAAAATGTGCTACATGGGTCATCGTCGTTTTTTACCTTTAGACCACGAATGGAGACTATAACCAGAGTTGTTTGATGGGCATGTTGAAGAAGAATTACCTCCTGAACAATTGTCTGGAAGTGATATACGTGAACAAGTGAATCAATTTGAAGAACATATATTTGGCAATACTGTGAAAAAGAGGAAACGTGCTAAAAACTGGCTGAAGAAAAGCTTATTCTTTGAGTTACCTTATTGGGGAACTTTAATGTTGCGACATAATTTAGATGTGATGCACATTGAAAGAAATGTTTGTGAAAATGTGATTGGTACAATATTAAATATTAAGGGGAGGACAAAAGATAACTTGAAGTCTCGTCTTGATCTCCAGCAAATGGGAATAAGAAAAGAGTTGCATCCAGTACAATATGAAATGGTATCTACCACCTTCATGTTGTACATTATCTTTAGATGAAAAAAATGCATTTTGTGAGTACTTCTAAAGGTTCCAGATGGATTCTCTTCTACTATTGGGAGGTGTGTTAATATAAAAGGAAGAAAAATATTTGGTCTTAAAAGTCATGATTATCATGTTATTATGGAATATTTGCTCCCATATGCATTACAAGGATTGATGAAGAAGGATGTACGAGACGTATTGATTGACTTGAGCAATTTTTTTAAGAATTTGTGCTCAAAAGTGGTTAAAGTGGATGATATAAAAATTATTGAGGATGAAATTATAAGAATTCTCTGTAAAATGGAAATGATGTTCCCACCGTCATTTTTTGATGTAATGATGCGTCTATTAGTTCATTTGCCAAATGAAGTTAGAATTTCTGGACCAGTTCAATATAGGTGGATGTACCCATTTGAAAGGTACTTAAGTAAGCTAAAGGCTTATGTGCGCAATCGAGCTCATCCTGAAGGTTCTATAGCAGAAGGTTATATTGCCAATGAATGTGTAATGTTTTGCACCAGATATTTTCATACCATTGAAACTAAGTTCAACCAAGTGAAAAGAAATGAAGACAACGATCATAGTTCATATGATGGATTGTCTATTTTTAAACCAGTTGGTCATCCTATGCGACCAGGTAAACAATCAAGAAGGCTCACGACAAAAGAGTGGAGACAAGCTCATCTTTATATTTTAAAGAATTGTGATGATGTCCTACCGTATATTGGGTAAGAAAAATTTCATTAGTGATAAATATTTTAAAATGAAACGTTAGGTGTGTTCTAATTTTATAATTCTTTTTAGTGAGCACATACCAGCATTACAACATGTTGATGCCAGAAATGCACAGAGAAAGCACGATAAAGAGTTTATAGAATGGTTTGAAAGTCATGTAAGTAAAAAAGTACATAGTAGTTATGATCTATTTGTTTGTATTTATCTACTTATAATTAAACATGATACTATTGTCTATGTAGGTTACTAAACTATATAATAAAGGAAGCAATGAAGTTGACAAACAGCTATTAGATTTAGCTCGAGGTCCATCACAAGAAGTAATGTACTACAAGGGATATATTGTTAATGGTTTTAGGTTTCGTATAAAGGATGCTGATGATTTAAGAAAAACACAAAATAGCGGGGTAGTAGTGAGAGGAACTAACAATCGAGAGTACTTTGGTGTTTTGCATGAAATTATTAAATTGCAGTATATGAGAGGAAATAATGTTGTTTTGTTTAAATGTAAATGGTGGGATATCAATAGTCGTGGTAAAGGAATTAAAGTTGATGATCATGGATTAACTAGTGTGAATATGACCTACACATTTGCTGTAAATGAGCCATTTGTATTGGCATGTCAATCTGAACAAGTTGTTTATCTTGAGGATAGAAGAAATCCAACTTGGTATTTTGTGTTGAAGGTTGATCCAAGAGATTATTACAAGATTCCTGTAATCAAAGATGTAGATTGTCAAGAAGAAGATGGTGATGAAGGAATTTAATATTGATAATTGTTTGAAGATGGTGACTTCTTTTTGGATTACTACTTGTTATTTGGTATTATGAATCTTGTATTAATAGTTTTGCTAAGCGACTGCCCAATTATATGACTTTATTAATATGTTAAGAAGTTTATTTGAATTGAATATTATGTACTGCTTATTTGTTACAATTTTTGAATCATAGAATTATCTATATTTGAAAAGTTATAATTTGCAGGTTGAAAGTGTAATTCTACTCTTAAGTGCGATATATGATAGGGGAAAAGATGAAAAACTTTTCATCTCATAGAGCAAAGATCAAATTCCAAGATAGAAATAGTATAAATAGTCATGAGAATAGTACTGTAGGGGCGACTATATCTACAGCTTCAACAAAATCTAAAACACAAGTTGGTCTAGAAGCTTCATCATCTTTTACAGGAGAAATTGGATCAACTACTAGTTACGAAAGGACGGTTAATGGAGGTAATATTTTTTTTAGTTTAATTCTATTTTGTTTGTTTCTAACTCACCCTTTCTTTTTTCTTTTTATTTTAGAATCTTTTTTTGTAGGGCCAAGAAAAGTGCGTGGTCCCACACGCAATCTTAAACTAGTTAGATTACCTCACGGGATTAGATTTGAAGTATCATGGAGGAACAAAAGACCTGTTGGAGATAATGCTGATATTTTCAAAAGCCAATGCACTATTTTGGCTCGACAAGTCAACTTTACACCTCTACAAGTGAAAAGTTGGAGAGATATTGACATGACAACAAAAAGAAAACTATTTGAGCTTACATTAGTATGTGATACTTAATAGTTATTTTATTTACTTATCACTTGCTTTAATTGCCATTGTTTTTTGCCATGTAGGAGCGATTTAAAGTCGAAGGCCATGAGACTTCTGTTTTACGTCAACTTAATCGATCTTATAATAATTGGAGAGATAGCTTGAAGAAAAAATGGTTGTACAAATATGATACAGTTGCAGAAGCTTTAGCTAATATTCCACCAGAAATTACAAGAGAAGATGCAGAATATCTTGCAAACTTGTGGAAGTCAACTGAATATCAGGTTATATTCTAAAACTTGTTTTTTTGTACATATAAAAAGAATATATTTATTTCTTTAAATGGTAATCATTCTCATTTTCTACTTTTGAAATGTAGGAGATGTGTGAAAGGAACAAAGTGAACCGTTCTAAATTGAATGTATATCACACATGCGGTTCACAAAGTATACAACAAAGAGTTGAGAAAGAGGTAAATGAACAATCACATAAACTTCTTTTAATCTAGTACGATGATTCAATATATATTTTTCATTTAAATAGGTTCGTGACACTAATAATGAGCCTACTCGCATAACAATTTGGGAGATAACTCACTTGAGAAACGATGGAACGACGGTGAATGAAACTACACAAGAGAAATTGGTAAGTACATTATATGAATTTATATTTCTTAAGTTTAAATGATTCCTGTCTTGATAACAATGTATCCATTTGGTTCAAATTCATAAGATTTAATATCCTACATAAGTGTCCAAATTCTCAACTACTGATCGCTAAATCAAGCTAGGGAAACTCTTAGGATGATTTAGGAGAGGAAGATATTTACAATATGACTCACTCCATTGCTTCCCTTTAACTGTCTTCTTATTAAAAGACTTTCCCTTATTTTTAATTACCAACAATCTGAAGTTCCTTCCGGTAACTTTTAGAGTTTTTGTATGCCTTTGTGCTGGTATTGTTTTATAACTTTCAAACTTTCCCTTATTTAACTGTCTTCTTATTAATAGCTATGTTAATAAGATGTTCATAGTGTTAATAAGATTTTCATAATGAAATGTTTCGCACGATCCTCTGTTTCTGCCAATTGTATTGGTCTGTCTTGAGCTTCTAATCTTGAGAAATATTTGAGATGATCTTCTTTGATATTTGTTTTTCAATTTTTACTCGATATTACTTTCATCTTATTAGAAAATATCTTATTTTTGTCTTTAAAATTTTTATTTTTGTCTTTAGTCGGAACTCAAATCATATGCCTCTCAAGTGATGGATGGTACACTTGACATGAACAACGACGAGATTTTTGTGCAAGTCTTTGGACCAGAGAAACATGGGCGTGTTCGAGGTTATGGAGCCGGTGTTACTCCTTCTGAGTTGTTTGGATCATCTTCCAAAGTTCGTGATCTTGAGCGACGCCTTAACGAGTCAGAACAACGTCTTCAAGAATCTAAACGACAAAGAAAATATGAGGTACAAGGACTCAAAGATCAAATGATTGAATTAGAAAATCGTTTTGAGCATCAATTTCAAGTAATGATGGCTGAGATGATTCGAAAAAAATCCTAAAGTAGGGGTTAGAAAATTTTATTGTTTTAGGTATTTGAAGTATTTGTATTATTTGAATCAGTTTTAGAAATACCGTAACTACCTTGTTGATTGTGTTTGCAGTAACTATGGGTTATAGTAAATAATATTTTGTTGTGTTGAATATAGTTTTGAAATTATAAATTTTAACTATGAAAAGTAATTTAATTTTTTCAAATAAATAATATTAAATTAATATTAATTTCAAATGTTATTATTCTATTTGATTTTTTTTTTGAAGGATTTACCAATGTCAATAAATAACCTTTTTTTAAAGGTTTAAAAATGGTTGAAGATAAGATTATGATCCTTGGAAAATGATGAAAACCTTCGAAAAAACTAATTGAAACTAACTAATTATTGACAACTAATTCAACAATTATCGAAGGCTTACAACTTTTGAAAAACATGAATTTTTGAAGGCTAATTGAAGTTTTGAAAAATATGAATTTTTTAAGGTTAATAAAACTTTCGAAAAACCTTTCTCGACGGGATCTATTTCGACACTTTTTGAAGGTTGAGTAAACCTTCGAAAAAACATTTATCAAAGGTTAATTTTATACTTTTTCAAAGGTTATGACCTTTGAAAATACTCAATTTTCTTGTAGTGAACTAATAGTGCAATTAAAAATTTTAAACACAAAACCAGTCAAAGACCTTCGCTTATCAATATCGGCAACATAATCAGCATCCACATATCCTTCTATCTTTATGCCTATATTATCATTAACAGATGCATTTGCTCCATAAACAAGGCATAAATGTAAATGAGATGCAAGATATCTTAAAATCCATTTTACAACATTCTAGTGTTGTTTTCCAGGATTAGCTAGAAATCTACTCACAACACTCAATGAATGAGCAAGGTCAGGTCTAGTACATATCATACATCCATAAGACTCCCAATAGTACTAGCATAAGGAATATCAAGCATATCATCAATATCATTGGGGGTCTTAGGGGAATCATTAGAAGACAATTTAAAATGTTTCCCAAAAGGAGTACTAGCCTTCCTACTATCTTGCAAACCTAATCTCTTGACTAGCCTGTCTATGTAGTTCTTTTGAGACAAACACAACTTATTATTAACACAATCTCTAGTTATATTCATCCCTAAAATTCTTTTTGCTTGCCCTAAACCTTTCATTTCAAACTCTCTACTTAAAAGATCCTTCAACTTTTTAATCTCATGCATAGATCGACAAGCAATCAACATATCATCAACATATAGAAGTAAATAAACAAAATCAGATTTAGAAACTTGTTTAAAATAAGCATAACTATCATATTTACTTCTATTCAAGTTGATTGAAATCATATAAGTGTCAAAACGTTTATACCATTGACGAGGAGATTGCTTTAAACCATATAACGATCTTTTAAGGAGGCAAACCTTCTTTTCTTGTTTGGGAGCTTCAAAACCAGGAGGTTGTTCCATGTAAATGGTCTCCTCAAGCTCACCATGCAAGAAAGCAGTTTTAACATTCATTTGTTCTAACTCAAGGTTATAATGAGCAATAACAGCAAGTAAGATGCGAATAGAGGTCTATCTAACAACTGGATAAAAAACATCATCATAGTTTATGCCCTCTCTTTGTGTGAACCCCTTAGCAACTAACCTAGCCTTAAACCTAGAGTTGTTCTCATTTTCGAGGTTCTCTTTAATTTTATAAAGACACTTACAACCCACTGTTTTAGCTTCTAATGGCTTGTTAACAAGTTCCCATGTTTTATTCTTCTTTAAAGAATCAAACTCCTTTTTCATTATGGCCCACCATTTCTCACTGTTCTGATCATTAATGGCCTCATTGAAAGTTTGTGGTTCTTTATTAATAAACTGATTAGCTACAACTAGGGCATATGATTTCAAGTCTGCATACCCATATCTATTGGGCGGTTTAATAGGCCTACGTTTCCTATCCCTAGTGTTGCGTCCACACAACTGGGTTGTCAACACGTGAAAGTATACACGATTCGTTGGTTATAGTACGTAACGAGGTCATATCCACAGGGACTTTTGGTTGTACTTTAACGATAAATGCAGATACCAACAAATTAAAATCAACAAAGATTGGGTATGAATATTGACTAGAAAAACAATAAAATAACGTTATAATAAGATGACAGATACTTGCAAGAGACAACAGTTTTGAGACTGTTAAGACAAGGATGAGTAGCACAGAAAGAGGAGATGAGGGATTAAAAGATATGAAGAGAGCGAGGGAGATTCAGCATACTTTAACACTGTTGGGTGTGTTGCCCTAAACTCGTAGTTTGTATTTTGTAAAAACAAATGTATATTCAATAAAGTTTTATTCAATAAATTTGTTGTTGAATTTATAGCATTGCATTGTCCAAAATCCAATAAACTAAACATCCGAGGTTATTTTAGTGTAACCGGGACAGTATATATACCGGGTATATATTTGATATACTGGGTATATATTTGATACCCCTGATATACGAGGTATATATTTGATATACTCTGATATACAAGTGGATAATGTCCCGTGAATAACCTAAAGGGTCTATAGTATATGGATAAGGCTGGGTACCTTATCCTGGCAACACTATGGATACGACCCACTCTGTAAAGGTTACAGACGACTTGATCCAGGTCGTTCGTGTGGAGACATGCGAGTGGGGTTATCGTATACAATGAGTTTGTATAAGACCGGACCACGAAATAGCCAACCTTTAGATGTAACACCGTTAACTAATAGATTGCTGTTTCTTAGGATGACCAGACAACTCATTCTCAATCCTGAGTGAGTTATGGACTCCTGCCCGTGAGGGCTCGTCCTTTGATCTGTATGGGTGAGAGTGGCCCGAGATGCGGACTCAATATTTCTACCATTTTGGGGACGAGACCGAGTGGCGAGCTGGGAACATAACTTCACAAGATGGAATTCACTCCTCTCCGACTTTAGGGGAGTAGATGAGTGTTCCCTTAAATGATGACTCTGGGACTCCAATAAGGGGCCTCGCCCTCTCATTGGCTCGAGAGGGACTTCCGATTATTCATCGGATCATAACCAAGTTGTTCATTAGAGGAGCAGTGGTATTTAATGAGTAAGATGTAACTCAGGGGTAAAACGGTAATTTGACCCAACTTGAGTTACGAGCACTCGTGAAGGATTGACTCATCATTAATGGCCGTATATCCATGGACACGAAAACATTCTGCAGTGAGAGGAGTGCAACTGCGGGTCTGTAGTGGAGTGACCCGTGGTTAACGAATGTTGATTAACTCGGTCAATGAGTTTGACTGATTAATCTCGTATCGTTGGAGCTTCGGATCTGTAGGTCCATTAGGTCCCCTTGCTAGCTCATAACGGGTAAAACGAGGATCAAGTTTTTGGAAGAATTTGAACTGTTCAAATTTCTTAAAGGATTATATGTATATTGATATATTATAATATATACTTGATTCTAAATTAAAACTATATATTATGAGAGAAATTATTTGAATGAGATTCAAATAAAATTAATATGAATAAGATTCATATTAAGACTATAGGTTAAAAATAATGTGCATAAGATGTACATTAGAACTATAAGTTATACGAGAGAAATGCAATAGAATAAGATTCTATTTCTGTGATAAATAATTAAGGGTTAATTATTTATTTGATATATATATACATATTAATTAATTATTAATTAGATTAATAATTAATTAATATTTATTAATTAATATGATTAATTAATTAATTATATATATAAATGAATTATTAATATTAATATTAATAATAATATTAATTGCAGGGGAGTGGGGGCAGTTATGACGTGGGGAGTTATCCCCACGTCATATCAGTTTTTTTGCAGAAGTGTTCTGCAACAGGAAAAAGGCCCCCAACGAAGAACAGAGTGATATTCTCTCAATCAAGCTCTCTCCCTCAACTCTCCCTCACATTGAAAACGAAATGCTCCCACAAGCGTGTTCTCGAAACCGAAGAGGATAGCACGGAAGACTCGGTGGTGCTGTTCTTGTGGAAACCATTGAAGAAAAGTTCTTCAAAGGTAATGGTTTTCCCCTTTATTTTCTTCTTGAACTTTGTGATTTTGTTTCCCAAATTTCACGAACAACGTTTTACTTCCGCTCCGGGATTCACATCTCTTCAAACACGTTATCAACCTATACTCTAGCACAACTAATCATTTATTAATGACCAGTTCGACTTGGTTCCCTTCCGAGACACCCCAAACATGAGTAAGCACAACTCCCGTTGCTAAATACCCAATCAATAAATCCAAGCTATAGGCATGATTAGGGGACCCCATTCCTTAGCATCCCTATAGCTATAGAAAAGCGCTAACCACAAGCAAAACAAGTCAGCACCCACAAGCCTTTCCGGGTCAATATAGAAGCTAGCATACACGAAACAGCGGCCAACAGTAACGCGAAGATTTCAAAAATAAATTTAGATTTGTTTAAAAATAAGTGTAGCAGCTAGAGATTCGGTCTCAAATAAGTTACAGCATGCGAACCTCCCCCGAAACGGGGTTTAGCTCATAATGGGTGAAAAAAACAAAATGGAGGAAGAAAGAATACAAGCCATAGCAGAAAAATGACTAATTGACAGAAAGAATAAGCAGACAACTCTTTCAGGTAGGCGATCTTCCTCTTTCTGGCGTCAGCTCTCCTCCCGAAAATGGGTATATTTCATTCCCTTGTCTTTTTAGCTCTAAATGTTTGTGTCCCTTGGGATCTGTGTGTCAGTCGGCTAGGGCAACCTTCCATTTAAATATCGGGTCCCGTTTTTAGGGCACCTGGCTGGGGATTGTACGGACATAGGGAAATCCCATGTTTTTGAATTAACTGTACGGACACTCTTGTCCTGATATCGCTATGCTCCAGCTTTTATATGCTCCGTCTTGACAATGCTTTGGCTTTTCCTCTCTGGTTCAGCACTTCTTTCTCTTTTCGTCTCCTCTTTAAAAACCTGTGCAAAAGAACCACAAATACGAGAGTTTATGCTATTTTTGGCCAAAGTTCTCAAGACCAAGGATATTTAGCTCAGAATTTACATTTTAATACTATTCATGCTAATTATGGCCTAAACCCGACACACTTTGACATTTTAATGCACATTTTCACCCAAATAATCACCAAAATAACCATTCCGCCGGTTGATTCTGCTCCTCAGACGCAACCGGCGGAATGGTTTCAGCAGTCTACGGAAGGTCGCCGCTCGACCCAGAGCTTGCCGACAACTCGAACTTCGGCGCTCTCTTTCTATTCGCTCGATGCTTGATTTTAGGCATTTTGGTCTAGGGTTTGGAAAGAAGGAGAAGGGTTTTGTTGGATCTAGAAGATAGAGAGAGAGAGACCGCGATGGTGCAGAGTGGGGAAAGAAAAAGGACGGGAACGTGGATTTAACGGGAGAAACGGACAGCTGTCGTGGTTCATAAGAAAAATATATCCCCGCAAAAACGAGAAATAAAATTCCCTCAAATCTCTGGCAATTACGATATGCTCCACAAAAGAAGATTTTTTTAAAATTCTTTACTTACCTTATCTCTTTAGAAACTGAAATTTGTTATAAATACCTCTCTCCATGACTGCCAAATCCTGCCGTTCTCATCAGCCTTGTTCTTTTGTGTAAGCGACGTCACGCTGCCTTCAATGAATGCCCGTTTCAAAAGTTGTAGTTATTTCCCCCTAAAAATCAAAATAAAGCTAAATCAAAATTCAAAATTCAAAATGGCAAGAAAAACAGTTAAATGTCTACATTCCTAAATTCAAACTAGGGAGCACTAAATCAATTAATCATTAAATTCTGCTCCCTTTATTCCACTGCTGCTTTCTCAATCTGTAGCGAGGTGGTGAGCTCCAGCATCTCTCACCACGCTTCCTCCAAAAAAATGCTTCAGCCTTTGCTCGTTCACTGTGAATTCTCTTCCCGTATTCATCTCTTGTACTGTAATTACTCCATGGGGAAAGACGTGAGATACCAAAAATGGGACTGACCATCTTGATTTGATCCCTATAAAAATTTTGAGCCTCAAATTAAAAAGCAACACTTGTAGCCCTTCCTCAAATCTTCTAGGATTAATTTTCGCATCGTGTCAGCGCTTCGTCTTTTCTTTGTATAACTTTGCATTCTCATACGCGTCTCTACGGAATTCTTCAAGCTCTAGTAGTTGTAGGCGGCGAACCTCTCCAGCAGTAGAATAATCTAAGTTTAATTTTTTTATAGCCCAAAAGGCTTTATGCTCTAGCTCCAATGGGAGATGGCAAGGTTTCCCAAAAACTAGTTTGTAAGGAGATATGCCTAGAGGTGTCTTGGATGCTGTACGATAAGCCCATAAGGCGTCATCCAACTTCGTTGCCCAATTTTTTTCGATTTGTACTAACCACTTTCTTCAATATGCTCTTGATTTCTCTATTGGATATCTCGGCTTGCCCATTTGATTGGGGGTGATAAGCTGTGGATACTTTGTACCGGATGTTGTACTTAGCAAGGAGAGATGCTATAGCTTTGTGGATGAAGTGGGAGCCTTCATCATTGATCATAGCTCTAAGCGTATCAAATTGTGTGAATATTTGCTTGTGGAGAAACTTTGCTACCACTTTGGCGTCACTATTGGCACATGCCACTGCCTCGACCCACTTTGACACATAATCGACTACCAATAAGATGAAGATGTTACCATTAGAGGAATTGAATGGTCCCATGAAGTCCGTGCCCCATACATCAAAAAGCTCCACCTCTAAGATGTATGTTAGAGGAATCTCTGACCTCTTGGAAATATTTCCAACCCTTTGACATTCATCGCAATGTTGGACTAGCTTATACGCATCTTTGAAAATGGTGGGCCAAAAGTATCCGCTTTGGAAAACTTTTGCTGCTGTGCGCTGCCCTCCAAAATGGCCACCGTATGGTGCCGAATGAAATTTAGCTAGCACTTGTCGCGCTTCAGCGTTGGCGACGCATCTTTTGATCACTCTATCTTGGTCAATTGTATAAAGATAAGGGTCATCCCACAAATAGAACTTACTCTCATGCAAAAACTTTTTTAGTTGCTGCTTGTTCATGCCTGCTAGCAAAATTCCACTAGCAATATATTTGGCTAGATCTGCAAACCATGGTTCCTCATTTTTATTCAGAATTCCAATAGCCAATACTTGCTCATCTGGGAAGGTTCCTCTAATTTCAATCCTATTCTCTGGGCATTCCGAAGTAGACAGCCTGAACAAGTGGTCCGCAACCACATTTTCTGTTCATTTCTTGTCCTTGATCTCTATATCAAATTCTTGCAGCAGTAATATCCATCTCATCAATCTTGGTTTGGCATCCTTCTTTGTTAATAAATATTTCAGAGCAGCATGGTCCGTGTAAACAATCACCTTTGACCCTACCAGATACGCTCTGAATTTTTCACAGGCGAACGCCACTGCTAATAGTTCTTTCTCTGTGGTGGTGTAGTTAATTTGTGCCTCGATCAACCTTTTGTTGGCATAATAAATCGGATGCAGCAACTTCCCTTCACATTGGGCAAGAACTGCTCCCACAGCATAGTCGCTGGCATCGCACATTATTTCAAAAGGCTGGTTCCAATCTAGAGCTGTCATTATCGGGGCATGGGTAAGAGCGTGCTTGAATGTATCGAACGCCTGCAAACAGTTAGATGTGAAGTTAAATTCTTTATCAATCTCAAGCAAAGAGCAAAGAGGTTTAGAGATTTTCGAAAAGTCCTTAATAAATCTGCGATAAAAACCGGCATGTCCTAGGAAACTGCGGATGCCCTTGACATTCACAGGCGGGGGCAATTTCTCTATTGCCTCGATCTTTGCTCTGTCCACTTCTATGCCCTTTTTGGAGACTCTGTGCCCTAGCACAATTCCTTCTTGCACCATGAAGTGGCACTTCTCCCAATTTAGGAATAAGTTTGTTTCTTCACATCTCTGTAGCACTCTCTTCAAATTATCCAAACATTCTGCAAATGATTTTCCAGAAGACTGAAAAATCATCGATAAACACCTCCACTACTGATTCCACAAGGTCAGAGAAGATGGCCATCATACACCTCTGGAACGTTGCTGGGGCATTACAGAGCTCGAATGGCATTCGCCGAAAAGCGAACGTTCCATAAGGATAAGTAAAAGTCGTCTTCTACTGATCTTGAGGTGCGATTGTCATCTGATTATAGTCGCTGTAACCATCTAAAAAACAGTAATACTCTTGACCTGCCAACCTGTCCAGCATTTGGTCGATGAAGGGGAGAGGAAAATGGTTCTTCTTTGTAGCTTTGTTTAGCTTACGATAATCCATCCATATACGCCATCCAGACACTGTCATCGTGGGTACCAACTCACTCTTTTCGTTTTCTACTACAGTCATACCTCCTTTCTTTGGCACACACTGCACTGGACTTACCTACTCGCTATCTGAGATCGGATATATGATCCCTGCATCCAACCACTTAATAATCTCTTTCTTTACCACCTCCATCATCGCTGGATTTAGTCTACGCTGGGGCTCTATAGAGTTTTTGCAATCCTCCTCTAGCACTATCTTATGCATACATAAACTTCGGCTTATCCCCTTGATATCCGCAATAGTCCATCCAATTTCTCGCTGATGTGCTTTGAGTACATTCAACAGCATCTGCTCTTTTCTAAGGTTAAGTTCGCTGCTATGATAATTGGCAATGTCTCTGATAAACCCAGGTAAGCATATTTCAGGTGCTGCGGCAATACTTTAAGCTCCAGCACTGGCGGATCCTCAATTGATGGCTTAGGCAACCTAAACTCTGGGTTTGGGAGGTCTAGGGACTCATATATTTTCTTCGAAAATCCTTTATTAGTGTTAAAGCATTCTGATTGGACATCTTCTAGCTCATTTTCAAATGCGCCGACAACACTTTGGGCTCCAACTGTTTCGAGATGTTCTAACACGACTTATGTTCCCAGCTCCTCTATTAACGTTTCATCCAATATCTTTAATATTGAACACTCTTCAGACTCAGTAGGAAATTTCATAGAGTCATGCACCGAGAATTTCACTTATTGATCTTGTACACGCATTGTGAGCTCGCCCTTGTGGACATCTACCAAAGCTCTCCCCGTTGCAAGGAATGGTCTTCCAAGGATAATAGGTACCTCCTTAACTGCATCATAATCCATAATAATGAAATCAGCACGGAAAATAAATTTATCTACTTGTACCAACACATCTTCAATTTTTCTTTCTAGATGCGTAATGGAAAGATCCGCCAGCTGCAATGTCACTGTCGTGGGTCTTGCTTCCCCAATACCTAACTTATTGTAAATTGATAGAGGCATAAGATTGATGTTGGCGCCCAGATCACATAAGGCAAGCCTGATCTGTTGTCCTCCAATTGAGACAGGTATGGTAAAACTCCCCGGATCCTTCATCTTTGCAGGAATTTTGCTCGTGAGTATAGTACTACAAGCCTTAGTCATTGCCAATGTCTCATACTCTCCCAGTGTTCTCTTCTTTGTGAGTATTTCTTTTAAGAACCTCACGTAATTCAGCATTTGCTCTAGAGCTTCTACCAACGGTATGTTCACATGTAGTTGCTTTAAGACATCCAAAAACTTCTTGAATTGAACATTTTGTTCTTTTTTCTGTAACCGTTTAGGATATGGCGGCGCTGGTCAATATTCTACTAGAGCATTTACATGCTCTGCTTGTTTTCTTTTCTCGAGCATTATATTTTATGTAGACCCTGTCTCTGGTGCTCTAGCAGTTACTGGATTGACTGATTTATTGGATGCGTTTTTACCATCCCTAGGCTGTCGAGCTATTTACTCTGATGGAGTTGTTACGATTACGTCTGCTGGCTCACTGCCCTGTTCTGACTGAATTACTCCGTGGTCAACTTGAATATGTTCCTTGATTACTGCTGGAACATTTGGATGCGCCGGAGGTAATGCTCTTCCCCTTCGCAAAGTGAGGACCTTGCATTATTTCTTACCGTCTCTTTTTGGCACTTATGTGTCGCTTGGTAATGCTCCAACCGGTTTGTTCTTTAGATCCGTATCTAACTGGCCTACTTGCAATTCCAGATTCCTTAATGATGCGGCTTGGCTTTGCACAGTGGCATCATTATTGGCCACGTATTGCTTCATTAGCTTTTCCAGTGATGCAAAAGATCCTTCAGATTGCCTCTGTGCTACTACCTGTCCTTGATTTGCAAAACCAAGAGGATAACTTACCTTCTGCTGAAATGTCGAGGCATTGGATGTCCCTGAATTGTTTCCTCATTGAGTTCCACTCCAACTAAAATTAGGGTGATTCCTCCAGTCGAGATTGTACGTGTTCGAATACGGATTGTTTCTATTATTCTACGGGTTCCCCAGATAATAAACTCTCTAGATTTCCAGGGCAGTTATTGTAATGGTGGTTTCCTTCGCAGAATGAGCAGGAAATCCCTTGAATTTGATTAACATTAGCTGTACTGACTGATGCTCCAGCTAGACTCTGCTGCGTCATACTCCTCATTACCAAATCCGTCAGATTCTCAATCTTTGAATTCAATGCAGAATATGATTCGGATTCAGCCAACCCCTTACTCGATTTTCCTTGCACAGCTCTAGGATCAGACCATGAGTGATTGTTAGATGATATTCTTTCCAAAATATTAAATGCTTCAGCATAGGGTTTTGCTAGCAAAGCCCCATTTGCTGACGCATCAATCACTAGGCGTGTGGCATCATCCAGACCTTTGTAATATGTCTCGATCTGTATACATCTCGGGATTCCATGGTGGGGGCACTTCTGCAATAATTGCTTAAACCTTTCCCAGGATTCACTGACTGATTCCCCAACAAATTGTTGAAAATTGTTGATCTCACTGCGATACTTAGCATTTTTGCTGGGTGGGAAGTATTTCTTCAGAAACTTCTCAGCCAAGTCATCCCAACTTTTAATAGATTTTGAAGGAAGGGACTCTAACCACGTTCTGTCTTCATCTCTAAGTGAGTACGGAAATAGTTTAAGTCGTAGCACTTCCTTGCTCAATCTCTCGTCCTTGAATGAGTTGCAAACTCCCATAAAGAATTTCAGATGCTGATGCAGGTCCTCCATAGCATGTCCATGAAATTGGCCCACTGTCTGAAACATCTGAAACATCACTGGTTTCACCTCAAATTTGGAAGCTTCAATTTTTGGCTCTGTGATAACTGGGTTGAAGTTGTAAAATGCCGGAGCTGCATATGCTCTTATCTCCCTGCCTATGTCGTCTGCTAAGAGTACAGCATTGAGAAGGGGGTACCGCTACACCAGGATGAGCAACGACAGGAACCCCGTCTACTATTTCTTCTATTCTCACATTTAGTCTTAAAGGTGCATTAGGCGGACCAGGCTGATTTACTCTGTCCATGTTGGCTGCCGCTTGTTGTCGCCTCTGCTCTCGTATATTTCTGTGGAAGGTGCGCTCTATTTCGTGATTAATAATATATTCTAATCCTTCATAATCGTTCATGCACCTCGCAAAAGAAACACACAGCAAAATACAAATGTGAAAATAAGAAAAATCACTTCACCACGTATCTACAAATATCACTGTTAAAATAAAATCGCAAAGTCCCCAGCAACGGTGCCAAAAACTTGTTGCGTCCACACAACTGCGTTGTCAACACATGCAAGTATACACGATTTGTTGGTTGTAGTACGTAACGAGGTCGTATCCACAGGGACTTTTGGTTGTACTTTAACGATAAATGCAGATACCAACAAATTAAAATCAACAAAGAAAGGTATGGATATTGACTAGAAAAACAATAAAATAACGTTATAATAAGACGACAGATACTTGCAAGAGACAACAGTTTTGAGACTGTTAACACAAGGATGCAGTAGCACAGAAAGATGAAATGAGGGATTAAAAGATATGAAGAGAGCGAGGGAGATTCAGCATACTTTAACACGTTATCAACCTATACTCTAGCAACTAATCATTTATTAATGCCCAGTTCGACTCGGTTCCCTTCCGAGACACCCCAAACATGAGTAAGCACAACTCCCGTTGCTAAATACCCAAGCAATAAATCAAAACTATAGGCATGATTAGGGAACCCCATTCCTGAGCATCCCTATAGCTATAGAAAAGCGCTAACCACAAACAAAACAAGTCAGCACCCACAAGCCCTTTCGGGTCAATATAGAAGCTAGCATACACGAAACAGTGGCCAACAATAACACACAGATTTCAAAAATAAATTCAGATTTGCTTAAAAATAAATGTAGCAGCTAGAGATTTTGTCTCAAATCAGATACAGTATGCGAACCTCCCCCGAAATGGGGTTTAGCTCATAATGGGTGAAGAAAACAAATGGAGGAAGAAAGAATACAACACATAAATGGGTAATTGACAGAAATAAGAAGCAGACAACTCTTTCAGGTAGGCAAACTTCCTCTTTCCGGCATCAGCTCTCCTCTCGAAAATTGGTATATTTCGTTCCCTTGTCCTTTTAGCTCTAAATGTTTGTGTCCCTTGGGATCTGTGTGTCCGTCAGCTAGGGCAACCTTCCCTTTAAATATCGGGTCCCGTTTTTATGGCACCCAGCTGGGGATTGTACGGACATAGAGGAATCCTGTGTTTTTAAATTAACTGTACGGACACCCTTGCCCTGATATCGCTATGCTCCAGCTTTTATATGCTCCGTCTTGACAATGCTTTGGCTTTTCCTCTCTGGTTCAGCTCTTCTTTCTCTTTTCGTCTCCTCTTTAAAAACTTGTGCAAAAGAACCACAAATACGAGAGTTTATGCTGTTTTTGGCCAAAGTTCTCAAAACTAAGGATATTTAGCTCAGAATTTACATTTTAACACTATTCATGCTAATTATGACCTAAACCCGACAAACTTTGACATTTTAATGCATATTTTCACCCAAATAATCACCATAATAACTCTCTTTTGGAGAGTTATCACCTAGCTAGTTGGTAATCAGTTAAGTTCTCATCATCTACCTCTTCATCTTGCTCTACTTCTTGTGTATGTATTTATTCTATAGGTGTTTGAACTGCTTGATCATTTTTGGAAGTAGAGCTAGAAGGGGCTAAAATAGTTTCTATGGTTGTAGGGTCACTAGGGCTACTATCGATTTTGTCTCCACATACCCCATTTGATTTTCATCAAATATCACATCTCTACTCATTATGATTTTAGGGTTATCTACATCTAGACTCCATAGTTTGTATCCCTTTACTCCCTCGGGATATCCTAAGAAAACACATTTCTTTGCCCTAGGTTCTAACTTTCCATCATTTGCACGAGCATAAGCTTAACACCCAAAGACTTTCATGTGTGTGAAATCAGGGGGATTACCTTGCCAAAGTTCTTGAGGTGTTCTATGGCATTGGCGGGGCTTCTATTAACTATGTAGCATGATGTCACGACGGCTTCACCCCAAAAACACTTGGGAAGCTGTGCATTGAATAACATGCACCTCACTTTTTCCATTAGAGTCCAATTCATTCTCTCAGCTACCCCATTTTGTTGGGGGTTCCTACAACTGTCAAGTGCCTAACTATGCCCTTAGACTTACAGTAATTATTAAACTCATGATTACAAAACTCTAGGCCATTGTTAGTTCTAAACTTCTTAACTTTTAGGCTAGTTTGATTTTCTATAAGATTTACCCACTCAACAAATTTATTAAAAGTGTCAGATTTATTTTTCAAAATATAAACCCACACTTTCCTAGTGAAATCATCAATTATGGATAAAAAATACTTAGCCCCACCATTAGTAGCTACACTAGATGGCCCCATAAGTCGGCATGGACATACTCTAGCTTTCTTTTTGTTACATGCATACCCTTCCCAAATTTGACTCTTTTGGACTTACCATATACGCAATGCTCACAAATGTCTAAGTCTACATTTTTATTAATAGGGAGAAGGTTTTGTTTAGCTAACTCACTTAACCCATCTTCACTCATGTGACCTAGACGCTTATACCAAAGAGTAATTTGAGAACTATCACATTCTTTAACTAAGGCACTTGACCCCATAACAACCAAACCATTTAAGGAATATAAAGTTTCTCTAAGGTGCCCCCTCATCACTACCATTCATGACTTTAACTATACCACTCTCAAATTTTATGGTGTATCCTAGTTTATCAAGCATACTAGTTGAAATTAGATTGTTCTTAACCTCAGGAACATACCTAACACCGATCAAAAGTCTAATTTTCCCATCATGAAGTTTAAGCCCAATTGTTCCTTGACCTTCTACATTACAGAACTGGCGGTTTCCTAGCACAGCTTTACCCCCATATCGATTTGAAAGTTTTCTAACCAATCTCAATTTGGTGTCATATGGAAAGAACAACCTGAGTCTAGGATCCATGTTTCATCCTCACTAGGCTCACTCACCATAAGGACATGGTCATACTCCTCATACTCCTCACTAAGGTTGACCCCATCCGTATCCTCTTTCGCCTTACCCTTTTGGTTTTGGTTACGGTTACCACCCCCATTCTTCCTAAGGTCAGTACAAAATCTCTTAATATGACCTTCTTTATTACAATTATAA
Organism: Momordica charantia; assembly: GCF_013281855.1. Lineage (NCBI taxonomy): Eukaryota > Viridiplantae > Streptophyta > Magnoliopsida > Cucurbitales > Cucurbitaceae > Momordica > Momordica charantia. The sequence continues at coordinate 11,775,830 of NW_028275161.1, forward strand.
CACTTCCTATGACTAGGCCCCCTAGACTTCGATCTAGATTTTGATCTGTTTCTACTTCTTCCCCTATTATGGGATTTATTATTATTCGATTTTTCACTAGCAAACAAAGACTAACTATTTTTCTTTTTAATATCCTTCAATTCTAACTCTTTCATTTTAATGGCATTAATCACAATAGCAGACGTCAGATCATCTCTACCATACTTCATTGTAGACTTTACATCACTATAACTATAAGGCAAAGAATTTACTAAAATAATTGCATGATTTTCATCATAAAAGATTTCACCAATATTCTCCATTTCAAATACTATTTTATTAAATTCATCTAGGTTATCTTTCATGTTTTTATTAGTTTCCATTTTAAAACTAAAGAACCTAGATTTTATATATATATTATTTGAAATGGATGCTGCTTGATATGTAGTTTCTAACCTTTTCCAAAGCTTACTTGTAGTGTCCTTACTACGCATTTGGCGTATGACACTGTTTGCCAAGTGGAGGATGATCAAGCAATGCGCCACCCTATCCTTTTCTTTAAGATGATCTTCGTTCTCACTGACACTTGCTGGAATTTTCTTAGGATCCATTAGCACGTAGTCAACTTTCTGTTGCCTTAACATGACCATCATTTTGATTTTTCAAAGACCAAAGTCTCCTTTACCATCAAAATACTCCACCTCGAACTTAGTACTCATCCTACACAAAAACAATTATGGACAGTACCTTGGAAATAATTTTCAGAATATTAACAGAAATTTACAGAATATTAATAATGCTATAAAATTCAAAACAGTGGACTTTTTAGGCAATAAAGAATGCGGATTACACAATAAAGAGAATACCAAGCTCTGGTACCAATTGTTACAATTTTACATAAATTCCAGAATCAATTTTCTTCTTTAATGAGTTCTCTATAGCCTAAAATAGTATTTACACATGCAAACTAAGAGGCGAATAATCACAGAAACGTTTCAATTATTCTCTAGATAATTTCCAGCAACTAACAGTAATGTAAAATAGAGAATTGACACAGAGAATTATAGTGGTTCAGTCCTAAAATAGGACCTACATCCACTTTGCAAAGATAATATCCCTGCGAGTCTTTATTATTAACTACAAAGATCGAAATACAAGTACACAATAGGCATATAAACCAAAACAGAATGGAAAAACCTAAAACAGAGAGTCAAGATCTACGATTCAAGAAAGCTTCTACTCAAAATCTAGAAGAGATTTGAGGAGCAATCTCAAATACATGTAAATCTCTTCAAGAATAGGTAATAACCAACCAAGATAGAAAGATACAACCTCAACGCTTAGATCTACGCTGAATCCAAGCCCGGATTTGAACAAAATCGCCAAAGAACCTTACGGTTGCACGACCACTCTGATTGCGGCGTCGTTTTCCGTTCAATCGAGCGATGGTACCGATTTCTACCCAACACAACGGCACGGTGTGCAGTGACGGCGACGGAATCGAAGGTGGTTGGAGGTGAGGCTGGAATTCTCTCTCTTAAGGTGGTGGCTCTCTTCTATCTCTCTTCTTCTTCTCTCTAAGGGTTTTCCTTTCTTAACAAAAAAAGGGATAAGGATGCTTATATAAGTCTTCCAAAACCAAGACCTAGAACTTTACATGGGTTGGGTTAACCAAAAAAGAATAATGGGCCATAAAAAATAACAAGTAAAAGAGGTCCAAGCAAAACCAGAAAAGGATAAAAGGTAGCATTCAAAAAATACATTATTAAATCAATATTAACATACTGTAAAGGGGAAGGGAACGACTCATCGACCTCTTTAACGAGCAACGGAATGTCTTCACTGTTGGATGTGAGCATGTGATGGAGTGTGGATTCGGTGTTTGAATGAGCTGGATCACTCGTCACCCTTATTTATACTATAGTAGAGACGGTTGTTGGAAAGGGGAACTTTGATGGTGAGTGTCGGCTGTTGGGGATTATCTCCATTTGTGGTGTCAATTTGAGGATGAATCTCTGACCCACATACGACGCCCATCTCCAAAACTAAGCCGTCCATGCTCTTATTGTCTCCGTGGTTTGGATTTTCTACGTTGGGATCCTGCATTGGTAACGACATTAGAGATCTATATCATGATTCAAACAAGTACTTTAGTTAACATATGGGTTTAGATATTACATTGCAGCATGTGTGGATAGAAGATTTCATCTCAACAAGCTCCGTCCTCAAAGACGCGAACTCCACCTCCATATATGACCTCATTTAATTTAATGCCGACGTCATAATTGATCCTAGCTCATCCAATCCATTCTCCATACGCCTGAACGCGTCTGCAAACACTTTAGCTTCCCCTTTCGGTTGATGTCTAAGCGAGGAAGCGGGAATATTGGCATCATGTGACCTGCTATCGAAAGTGGTAGTATCATTACGAGGTTGTTGACTGGTTTTTGAAAGTCCAAGGTCAATAATCGATTGGTCACTTGTGATAACACTCCATAGGATAGTGTTTTTGGTATAATTTGGGCAATTTTGGTGTGTAAATGTGAGAGTCCTTATCAAAAGACCATGGAAAATAGAAAAAAATCATTTAGTTAGGTCTCTCAGCTGTTAGAATTCTCAATTCCCTCATTTTGAATGAATTATGCTTAATTATAGATGTTTTTGTACAGAAATCGGAGAATTTGTTGAGGGCAAGTGTTTGGTTCCCTCACAACTAGGCAATATAGTGCAAGTATACACTAATTCATCCATTGTAGTATTTAAACAATGTCTTCTCCTTAGGGAAATAGGTTACAAATCGATTCAGTAATTTCGAAATACCAAAAGTAAAAATAAAAGATGTTTTGACTTTGTTTTGTTAATTCTGAAATGCATAAAAATAAACAACAAACAATAGATAAAATTTCTAATCGCACTCAGAAGCATCCACCCAGAGAACACAAAAAATGATGTGAGATTACGATTTGTTAGTAAATCGGGGAGGAGATTTCCACTTGCTATTTTTCTCCAAGAAACGCTATCTGAAATTACTTTAAAATGCTGATTACCCAGATGTTCACGGCTCTCTCCCGAGACACCCAACACATGCTTTAATCCGACTCCCGCCGTGACTAAAACAAGAAATACAATCAATCTATAGGCGCTATACGATGAACCCCATCCCTGAGTATTCACCTTCCCACTTTAAAAGAGGAAAACTACATCTAACAGAGGTAAATCCACTCAACAAGGACTCTCTCAAGCCTCAAGTGAGCTCACACACTAACCAAGTTGGCCACACAAGTTTAGTGAGATGGAAAAATAAGCACACTTCTATTAAATCAACTTTAAAGTTCTAAAACATAGCACGAAATGAATATTACAGCAAGCTTGCGACCCCCTCCCCCTGCCGAAGGTGAGGGTTTAGTTCATAATGAAAAATAGGAAAGAAATGGAAAAGACATCAGAAGAATTCATTGTCGATGAAGACAACAGAGAATAAGAAGCTTCCTCAAGTGTACAGTGTGACCCATGAGTAAGACAGATACTCTCCAGCTCTTTCTTCGATGAAAAACCTCTGATGTCAACGGGAGTGAAGGGATGTGAATCCCGGAGCGAAAGCGGACCGTCGTTCGTGACTTTTGGGAAACAAAGTCAAAAGTGTTGAGAAGAAAACAAGGGGAAAGTCTTTACCTTTGAAGAACTTTTCTTCAATGAATTCCCGACGAACACCACCAAATGGTCTTCCGTGCTATCCTCTGGGTACGAGATCTTTGCTTGTAGGAGCAACAGTAGGGAATTTTTTAGAGAGCAAAAACCTTGAGAAACCAATTCCTCTGTGTTTTTCTTTGTAGGTATTTTTCTTGAGAGAGCCTTGCAGAACTATTTTGCCGTGTACCAAAAAGGAGGTGATGTGGGATAACTGCCAACATCACCACATCACCACTCCCCTACGTTTTTGGGGGAGAGGTGGTGTTTGTTTGTTTTTTTTTATTAATTAAAATCAATTAATTAAATTAACTAATTAATTTAATTAACTAATTAAAATTAATTAATTAACATTTAATTAATCAATAATTTAATTAATTATTAATCTAATTAATAATTAATCAAATTCAAATATTAATTAAATATAATTATAAGTTTGAATCATATTCAAACAACTGTCTCTTGTATAACTTATAGTTTTAATGTACATCTTATGCACATTATTTTTAACCTATAGTTTTAATATGAATCTTATTCATATTAATTTTATTTGAATCTCATTCAAATAATTTCTCTCATAATATATGGTTTTAATTTAGAATTAACTATATATTATAATGTATCAATATACATATAATCCCTTAAGTAATTTGAACAGTTCAAATTCTTCCAAAACCTTGATCCTCGTTTTACCCATTATGAGCTAGTAAGGGGACCTAATGGACCTACAGATCAGAAGCTCCAACGATGCGAGATTAATCAGTCAAATTCATTGACCAAGTTAATCAACATTCGTTAACTACGGGTCACTCCACTAAAGACCCGTACTTGCACTCTTCTCACTGCAGAATGTTTTTGTATCCATGGATGTACGACCATTAATGACAAGTTAATCCTTCACGAGTGCTAGTAACTCAATTTGGGTCAAATTACCGTTTTACCCCTGAGTTACATCTTACTCATTAAATACCACTACTCCTCTAATGAACAACCTGGTTATGGTCCGACCAATAACCGGAAGTCCCCCTCGAGCCAATGAGAGGGTGGGGCCCTTTGTTCAAGTCCTAGAGTCAGCATTTATGAGAACACTCATCTACTCTCCTAAAGTAGGTGAGGAGTGAATTCCATCTTGTGATGTTATGTTCCCAGCTCCCCACTCGGTCTCGTCCCCAAAATGGAAGGAATATTGAGTCGGCAGCTTGGGCCACTTTCACCCATACAGATCAAAGAACGAGCCCTCACGGGCAGGAGTCCATAACTCACTCAGGATTGAGAATGAGTTGCCTGGTCATCCTAAGAAACAACAATCTATTAGTTAACGGTGTTACATCTAAAGATTGGCTGTTTCGTGGTCTGGTCTTATACAAACTCATGTATAGGATACCCCCACTCGCATGTCTCCACACGAACGACCTGGATCGAGTCGTCTGTCACCTTTACAGAGTGGGTCGTATCCATAGTGTTGCTAGGATAAAGTACCCAGCCTTATCCATACACTATAGACCCTTTAGGTTATTCACAGGACATTATCCACTTGTATATCAGGGGTATATCAAACATATACCTCGTATATCAGGGGGTATATCAATTATATATCCAGTATATCAAATATATACCCAGTACATAAACTGTCCCGGTTACACTAAATTAACCTCGGATGTTTAGTTTATTGGATTTTGGACGATGTAATGCTATGAATTCAACAAAAAATTTATTGAATAAAACTTTATTGAATATACATTTGTTTTTACACAATATACAAACTACAAGTTTAGGGCAACACATTCAACAATGTTCCCTCAAATCGATGCTACCCAAAATGGATCAAGAATGTCTCTCCCTTTTCAGCTAAGGCATCATTTCCTTATCTACCGGGTTCTTAAAATTTAGGGCACCCCTTGGATGTTGTACGGACGCGGTAATTATTTAAGTTCAATGAGTTACTGCACAGTCATATGCTCTAGGGCATCCGAGCGACTATAGGCTCCAGCATTAATTCTTCTTTTTCAACGCTCCAGCATATTCCCAACGATATTGGCAGCACTCCTCTCATCCTCAATTGAATTCAATCATTCATGCATAAACCATCCATTATTAAGCATAAATCATGAAAAACAAGGAATTTAGGAATTGTAGCAGTTTGAAGGCCTACTCAATGCATTTTCACATTTTTCTTAGGTTTATTGATAAGGATCCTTATATTTTTGCACATAAAATGCCCCAAATAGCCTATGAAACACTCTCTAATTGAGAGCTATCAGCAAGCCAAGTGTTTCCAAGGCTGTGAAAGTGTTTCTAGAGCATGACAGGAATATGCATTTATGTTGGAGCCTGAAGCCGCTCAGGATGTCCTAGAGCGTGTGACTTCGTAGTAACTGATTTGCACTAGTTTTACCGCGTCCATACAGCCTCTTGGTGCTGCCCTAATTTTTAAGGATGCGATACAAATAGAAGAATAGTGCCCAGCCACCAAAGAGAGCTTTACAGTAGAAAATCAAGTTGGGCATCGAAATTAGAGAACATACCCTACCTTTTCTCATTGAAGAAGGAGCTGAAGGACGTGGGCTGATTTGCTTTAGCTCGCCATCTTGCTGTTGAGGAAGTTGTCATTTCTCTACTGTCTTCTTCATCGATGGAGTCCATTTCTCTTCTACCCACTCTTATCTTTTCTTTTGTTATGAACTAAGCCAAACCTTCAGGGGGGAGTGGGGAGGATGAATTCACTGTAGCTCTTGTTTATTTATGTTTTAGTAACTCATATATATAGTTTGCTAGCTCACTTCAGGCTTGGGAAAGTTCTTGTATTGCGTGTTTACCTCTATTTACGTTAGATTTCTCTCTTTGAAGTATAATGGTGAATACTTAAGGATGAGGCACACTCTTTCGTGCCTATAAACTGTATATATTGCTTATTTAGTCTACAACAGAAGTTGAGGTTGAATATGTTTGGGTATCTCAGGAGAGAGCATGTCTGTTTGGCCATTCAGCATTTTGAGTTTACTAGAGCATAAATAGACGTGAGTGAGAGTATTAGAGTGATTCCCCCTCGATTTTAAATCGTTTCTTCCTCACAATCTGTTTGTTCTCTATTTCGGATGCTCCAGTAGTGTAATGAAAATTTTCTGCAGCAATTTATTTACCGTTTTTACAAATTTAATTCCATTGTTCCCATAATACACCAATCATACTACTTTTATTTTTGCTTTTTGGTATTCTGATTTGTTAAGTCAAAATATAGCTGTAATCCCTATGGAAACGACCTTGTTTATATACTACAATTGATTATTTAGTGTATACTAACACTAATTTTCCTTTAGTTGTGAGGAAGCAAACAACCACATAATACATGTGGAAGAATCGATATTGGTGTCGTTAACATGTCCACGTCAATGCCCATGCCAACTCCAATGCATGGAACCGCTCCTTCATAACCCACCTGTTCGTCGTCTGCCATCGAGATCTGTCCTATCGGATCCATTCTAGCTTCAGAGAACTCATGAGAACCATCCTCATAGCATCGATATTCTGCATCGTACTCCTCCATCGTTCCATTTACAACTGTCTGCTATTCATAAATATGAGGATCAATTCATCTGCAAATACTATATACACTTAATTTATGACATTCAAAACTAAACGAAGCAACAAATCCACGTGCATAACCTTATTATCCTCCAATACTCGCTCGATTACTATAGTCTGGACATTGTTAAATGTCGACTATCTAAATAGGTGAGGCACGACTATGTTGCTAATCCTGCTAACGACCTTCCTTTCCAGTGCTAGTGTAATTTCGTATGCCTATACCTATTAGCACATGGGTAAAATAAATAATATATTATTACAAGATCAGATGACAACAGTTAAATGCAGTCAAAAGAATCAAGTGTGACTAACATACGTATATAGTTTAGGATATTACCTGGAAAGCAATTGGAAATCCTGTCAAGTTATACTTCAAGCAATACTTTTAATTTTTCCCTCCCTTTGCATTACACGTACTAACTTGGCCCTCTGGAGTAGTTTGAAGGCCTTTAACTGTGCGTTACCATATGCGTGTTCCCCAGTCAATGTTGTTGCAGTAATCCAAGTCTTTCTACTTCATCAAAGAGTTCCTTGTCAATGTTACATTTGTGCTTTGCTTTACCCACCATGGCCAGCTCCATGTACAATATCAATGACACCTTCATTGCATCATTGTCATCTCAAACAAGAGCTTCTTATAAGTTTCTTCTAGTGTGGGAATCTTCATCTAACGTTTGACTAAAGTACTTCTGTACTAGATAGCCCGTCCACTCCTTCTGCGCAATTGTAACATGGGGCTGCCACAATCCAGTGATTATCAGAAACGTACTCTTCGAAAATGTAATGTTGGACCCCCTTATGTTAAAGGTCATCACCTCTGGCCTCACGTCCGCTACCTCCCTCAACAGAAAATAGTACACCAACCCACTGCAGAAGACAAAGTCGACGTCCACGAACTGGCCAAACACAGTGCACCTGAACATCTTCAACTGCACCTGAGTAAGCTTTTTCTTCGTAACAAAATTAACATGGCTTAAGTGGGCTAGGCTCGAAGATTGTCCAGTAAAGTGATCACAATCACTTATCTTCAGAACTTGTTCCATCTTCAATCCTGCAAAATCATTTCATCCTCGTAAGAATGATAACGATGTAATGACAACAATATTAAAATTAAAACGGAAAAAAAAACCTTAAGAAAAAATTACGTATCGCTAATCAATAATATAACGTAATTATGGTGTCGCTAATGAGATTGACATAAAGACCACCACAATCAATAAGCATACGGTATTCACCAAAAATCCTGCAATTATATATAACGCTAGCCTACCGTCTCCACAATTGTGGTATCGCTAACTATGACTATCGTGTCGCTAACCTATTATTGTTGTATCGATCCCTACATAATTTCGGTATTTATATCTATGTAATTGCGGTATCGTTCAGCGCCACGACAAATATGGAAATCAAGCTAGAGATAATTTTAAATTGAACGATAAATCCTCCTCCGGAATCGCCAAGCATACCACAATTCAATTCCATTACCCACCACTACTTTTTGAAACCACATTATGCTATAACAACACAGATTATTATCTAAAGGAAATATGATTCAGACAACCTTCGAATAAACACAATACATAATCCCTAAATTGAAATCATATGTGACGAACTGTAAGCACGCGGTGAGGCTCGAATTAAAAAATGGTGCAAAATTATAAATCGGTTGACAAAGAAAAAGTGGGTTACAGAGTAGTAGTACAGACCAAAATTCAAGTTTGTTTTGTTATTAAAATGGCGGAATCTCGGCTTGTTTCGCATGAAAATAAAAATGAGGGGTGCCGGAGGTAATTTCACCTACTGAGGGGCACTGAAAGTAATTTGTGCAATTCAATGATGTCAGCAAAAATTCTAATAACATGTTTTATGTTATATCTCATCGACGGTGACTGACTAACTAATGTCATTTAGTGCAATTTCTTCCTTCTAAGGTTTCTATTTTTTATGTGGAAAATTCTATAAAAAATTGCAAAACCCTAAACAAAATGCAAAGAAAAAAAAAAAAGAAAGGGTAGACTTTTTCTGAGTTTTTATTTTTTAAGGATAACATTCTCTTTTTTCTCACGTGTGAAGTAGATTGGTAAAGTTCAATCGACAACTGGGGAGGCGATGGCAAGGAAAAAAGATTTTAAAGAAGAATAAACCATCACTTGACCCAAAAACTTAAATTAATGAGTTAAATAAATTTAATTTGAGTTGGATGAATTTAATTTATATATAGATATCTCAAGGTGACAAATCTGAGATTTCAGCTGCGGTTTGCGTTCAGTATGGAAAAGTTGAAAAATGAGAGATTTTGGGTTTTGCCGTTGGAGTTGCCGCTGGTTCAATGTCACTGTCGCCTGCTGCCGTTGGGTTATCGTCGCTGTCACGTGCTGTGGCATGTAGAAAGGGAGGGGAAGGGAGGGAAGCAGGGACAAAGGGGGCAAAGGAGAAGACAACGCACAAATAGGAAATCCAAATAAAAACCTTGAGTTTGTTGGAATAAAACCAACCCAATTCAGCTATGACCGTTAGACCCAACCGACCCGAACCACTTTAGGTTGGTCGGTTCCTTACCCTCCTAATTTGTAGATGTTTTCAATTCTCCCCACTATTTTAAAGCCTAATTAGTCGAAGCAATTCTACCATCATTGTTCTTGTATAAGAATTATTCAATCCATTATAGAAAGTGTGCATTTGAATCCAAATAAGAAAATAGCATGATGTAGATTGTTTACTTGAAAGCTTTTCTGAACCATTTTCATGCTTCATCCAATAATTCTCCCTCAATATGTGGAAAATGTGTAATATTGTTCCTCGACGACTATGCATTTTTACTACTTGAGGAAATTATTATTTCATTAATAACCTTTTTGCCAGATCGTTGCACACCTGTAATAGAATTTGAAAGCAATAGTTCAACCGTAGCCCTTTTCTAGCTCTATTTTGTAATGAATGTTGGAGATAAATTCATTCTTAATGATTCTGCATAATTAACATCCTTAAAAGCTTAAATAAATCACTCAGTTTCAAAAAAACATGCAGTGAAGATCATGAAATATCACTGGCTCGAATTCAAATGATCAACCTTGAGTCTGGATGTGTGATCGCCATGCTTAACTCTTGATGGTTCAAATCGACATTCACAAATACGTTTGGCTCTATATCGTCTATTTCAATTCAAGTTTCGAGACTGCAACAATGTTATGATTGTGATTTATAGTTCTAGCAACGGTACTAAAACCTTGTTGAAAGTTGTTAGAAAGTTTTAATATGCAATTGCATACACAGTCAAACAAGTAATTCCATGATGAAACTATTGTGTTGAGCTCAAGGACTAAAATCAACACACAACAACACACAAAAGTTCAAAAATTAAATATTGTATTTTAAGGGGAAATTGGAGGATAAAAGATTTCAAGACAAACCTATAACTCTTTTTCTTATTTGAAGCCACAAAATTCTCTCAAATGGCTTACAACTCACCTACCAATAAATTGTTGGACCCCACTGTTTATAATCTAAAAGAACTTTAATGGAGTCTCATCGTGCATGGCCCCAGAGAGCAATTAGCGAGAAAAACCATTTGGGAAGTTTTTTTTTTTTTTTTTTTTTTATCAACATGTGGATGGGAATCCGAACCCCAACTAATTTCAGGGCAGCAACCTAATCCTACAACATTTGATACCAACAAATACATAGGAATTAATTCTTTATGTAAGTGGTCATCATGAAATTTGAACTCTGCCCTTTGGACCAACCAGCCACCTATGATGGTTGATCGATAAGGTCATACTGTTATATAATTAAACAACACAATCCAAGTACATAGACTAACTTCACGAGAGGATAATATCTTTTTCAGTGAATTGCCTATTTACATTGAATCCTTCTCCACTTTAGGAAATGAATTAAGTGCACACTTAATTTATTAGTATCAAAATTTCAAAGAAATCTAATCCGTTTGTTAGTAATTTATTAACTTGTGTATCATAATATTCTCCCATATATTAAGTAACTTAAAACTAAAAATTAATTGAGAAATTAACATAAATCTAATCCTTGAAATGCATGAGATATTCTATCTGGCGACAATTTGCATTATGGTACAAAATACATATCTATTCATAAGCTTTTGTTCTTTTCTTAAGAAAGTTAAATTTAAAACTTAAGCTCTTAATTTTCAAGTGTAGAACCACCCTTCACACTAAGTTCAACATTTTGATACCTGTACCACTTAGCACAGACTAAATAATAGCAAAAATTAATCACACCAATTACAGATATCATCCAATAAACATTGTCAAGTCTTCCTTGGTTAATATCATCAGGTAGCCATTTCGTAACCCTATGAAGCAAATCGATCAAAGCAGTGCTTAGATAGAACGAAACTGCGATCACCATCGATATCATTGCCGTTGCCGTGCTGCGCAACGACGTCGGAAATTCCTGATAATACAATGCAACTTGTCCAGGAAAATGAAAAGCTTCTCCAATGCCAACCAAAACCAACTGTGGGAAAAGCCATAAGGACAACATTGGCACTATTGTCTCAGGCTGGCCTTGAAGGTGGTGGGCATGGGCAATCTTCAGCCTCTTTGATTCTACCACTGCTGACACAACCATCCCAAGAGTATTCAAAACATGGCCGATCCCGATTCTCTGGAGGGATCTCGGTGACCGTCCGATAAATTTCTCCCAAAGAGGGAAGAGAAATCGGTCGATTAGGGTTAGAAAGATGGTGGTGGAGATGAAGGTGACGACGAGGAAGGAGCCTGCGGGAATTTTAAAGTTTGGGCCGAGGTGACGGTCCATGGTTAGGGCTTGGAGGATGGTTAAGCTTGCTTGGATTGCTATGGGGACTGAGAGGAATATGCTGGTTGACCAGAGAGGGAAGATTCTAAGTAGAGTCTTGAAATCTTCTACTTCTTGTACTTTGCACAGCCTCCATGGTTTGGCAATGGAGCCATCCAAATTGACATCTCCTTCTGTTATTAGAGCCGCACGGTTCAAACACCTCCAACAAAGATCCAAGTTGTAAACTTTTTTGGTTAGTGAAAAATCAATAGCATATATTTTATGGTGAAAATGTTTAAACTTTTTGGTTACTAATTATGTAATTTGAGCATTCGCCATTGATTTATAATAAAATTAAATTTGAAAAATACTTAGGTGTTGATTGCTTGTCTAAAATTTGAATTATTAATTATGTTTCTATTTAGTTGTCTAAGGGTCATGTTATATTATTTAAATAAATTTGAGTTTGTCAACTTGAATATAGTTCAACGGTTAAAGACACTTATGTCCGACTAAAAAATTGTGAGTTCGAATCCATATTCCTACACGTTGTACTAAAAAAATTCGAATTCAAAATGTGTGATAGAAAACGTTATATAACAATTCCACTAGTAATGAGATTCTTAACTATAAGAACTTAATACTCAAAAGTTTAAGGCTAATTTTATAATTCAACTTAATAATAATAATAAGTTTTAATATAATAAATGATTTGTGATCTTTAAAGTAGATCTTAATTTGACCCTTGTTAATATTTAAAAAGTCTCTATTAAAAAATCTTAACTAGGTATATTTCATTTCAAAGAAAAATTGTTAAGTTTGTTGACAAAAAGTTGATGTATCACTAAATTATTATTTGATTAATATATCTGAATACATGGACATGCTATGATAATTGACGCATGAACTCGATCCATGCCCATCAAATCTATTTCTTCTTAGTAACATGTTTCAAGTAGAATGTCTATCTCTCCAAATATATTAATAAAATAATAATTTAATGTCATAAAAGCTTTCTATTAACAAATTTTAGTGGATCACCGCTAACAAAAACAAACAAATTTTAGTAGAGCAAAGGACTTCACTAGAAATTTTTAATACATTAAAGATAAAACTTAGATTTAAAACCATCAAAATGAGAATTACCTAAAAGATTAATTAGGGATCATTTGATATATTTAAGGGTAGTTCCAAATAATCACAAAAGTCATGACTAGTGACAGCTCCTAAATGTACATTATAAAGCATTTTTTTTTTAAATTTTTTTATAAAGTAGTTGGGTGCGATCTACTTAATGATGTAGACGTACCAACTCACATTACTAAATTATTGACGACGCAAAGTTCCAAATACTCTGGTTTATTTATTGGAATTTTTATAAAGATGATACTACAAACAAAGAACAATTATTTATTTATTTATTTTTCCGAATATAAACAAGATCAAATAATTTGAGCTGTCGGTTATAAGTTTTATATATAAGAAATCCATTTCAACTTTTCCAACATTTTAAGATACCTCCTATAATCGAATTTTTTTTGTTAAGGATCCTACATTAAAAGGATAAAAAATATAATAATGTATATAATATATTGGATTAGTTCGAATTGATTGAATTATTCCTCTTTTAAATGGTCTAAAAATTTCAATGAGTTAATTTTAACTTGAAACTTAAAGTAAATTAGTAAATATAACACTCACAAAGATGAAGTTCTGAGAATTTTTGGGTAAGAGACATGAGTACTTTTTTGGGTAGACAAAGACTAATTGGTAGGTATTATTATATGTCTTGATTACGAATATTTGTGAAACCATCACTCAACCCAAAAATTTAAGCTTACGGATTTGGTAAATTTAATTCATATATTGGATATCTAACAATATTTGTGTTGGTTGAATTTTATATAATTTATTAACCATTTATTAATATAGTTTTGAAAACGTATTCTTTCACCATTCATTTAAGGTCGACATTTTAGAGTTATGATTTAAAAGAAAAAAAGAAATCTTGAATTTATTATAATTTTTTTTCTATTTAAATTTAATTTGTAGGATCGGGATTGAAACTTCTACCTTACAAAAGGTACTACCTTATCTATTAAATAGGCTCGAATTCACCAATTAATAATAAAATTCATATAAATATAATGAATTATTAATTAAAAAGTGAGACGAAAAAAAGAACGTGAAAAATAATCATTAAAGCATGGCATACCTTAAACTCTTTGTGGGCACTCCATCCATCACCTTCCCAACATGCTCCTCACCATAATAGTAACCATCACTCGTAGCCGGCCACGGCAGCCGGGACAACCTTTTCCGAGCAGTGGCGACGAGAACTCGAGCGAGCGCCGTGAACGGGCTTCCACGTGGCATATCACGGCGATAAAAGCGATTTCCGAGCAAGAAAATGGCCAACCCGATAACATTTGCTGCAAGGCTGATGCCAAAGCCCCATCCCCAACTCACGTTGTCTTGAATATACACGATGGCCGTGGAGCTGGCCAAAAACGCAGCGTAGAGAGTAAAGAAGAACCAGTTGAAGAAGACGTTTTGATCTTTTACGACGTCGTACTGGTTCGCTCCTACTGTTGCTAACGTGTACCGCGTGCCGCCGACTCCAATGGATGCGAGGATTATGCCCAAGGACAGGATTGCGTATTGGAGTTTTGAAGGGGAATGATCATCACCTTGGGGCCTCAACGAGTTGATTGTTGCTGTCAGTGTTAGCGAAATTATGCCCTGCACCAACACAAATTACAAATTTACATTTTAACACGTCAGCCGGTTTTTGCAATTAAAATTTAGAATCTTTTAACTTTTTGAAAATCATAAAAAATATCCAGGATTATCTTCCACTTGTCAATAATTTAATAGTAATAAAAAAATGTTGACGGATTAATACATAAATAAATAATTTTCTTTTATTCTTTTAATTATGTTTAAATAGTTGAGAGGAGATCGGGGACAAATTATGGAATAATTTTTGTATAAAATTTAGATAATTATCGGTGAGTTACCATCATTAAAACAAATTTACAACTAAGATGAATAATGTAGAAAGAAAGAGGGATAAAATAAAATAAATAGTTGTCAACATTTTATAGGATGCCCTCCTCTCAGTATAAGCAATACACTAAATGTTATCGGTAATTTTTAAAAAAACTACAATTTTTGTTTTTAATATAATATGTAGGGTGAAAATTTAAAATCATGATCATAAAAGTGTTTAATTGAATTATGTTTTAGAAGAAGGAAAAAATAAAAATAAAAAAACTACTTGCTTACGAGACTGCCTAAAATTATTGGTCAACAACGGTGGTATTAAAAACAATTGATGTCTCATCAAAAGCTTGAATTCTTTCACACTTAAAAGGACAAGATAAAGTTTGAGTTTCTCTATACCCCACCTCTCAATTTGACGCTTAATTTCCAATTTCATTACTTTATCAAAATCAAGCAGTGAGAACACTTTGGTGTTTCATAAGTGACCACCGACCTTATACTTATCTATCATTGAAAATTGATAAAAAAAAGAAAGAAATACTTGTCCTCCTCACCATTCAACACGTGACAACTCGTTATTATTTTTTAAAACTTAATGTTTTTGCATCTTGATGGTGAGAAAATAAGATTTTTCCTCATTGAGGAGGTGAAGTATTTTCTAAAAAAATAAAGAATGGAGGAAATGTAAAAATAGATATCTATTTTTTTTAAGGATGAATCGTTTTTCAATGAGTACATAAAGAGATGCCCAATAGTAAGCTCTTAAATATTTTTCTAAAAAAATGTATGGTTCTTTAATGTATTAAGTTCAATCTCTTCCAAATCACCCTTAAATGTGTGACAAAGAAGAGATTAATGAAAAAAGGGGAGACTTTTGTATCAAACATTCAAGAGTAGCGAAGGGATAGGAGTACAAAAAACTGTGCTATGATTCCTATATTGGGCAAGAAAGAGGGAAGGAATTACCAGAAGAGAAATGCAAGAGGAAATTACGATGACAGAGAAAGAGCCAAAGAAGGAGTCAGCAATAAAAGCTCCGACGATGGGAAATACACTGAGGCAGCCGCTAAGGACGTTTAAGATTAAAGCAGCGTTAATGGTGCTGATGTTGTACTGTTGGATCAAATACACCATCAAATTGGAAAGCCATCCCCCGCTGGCCAGCGTCAAGCAACTCATACATCCTGAATTTCCATTTACCACTATTATTCTTCAACAAATTATGAGACAGAGATGGCAGAGATATTTTACCTATGATGAAGGGGAAGGTGACCCAGCCGCCTTGCTTCCCATGGGATTCTGAAGTTGGACCTTCTTCTCTAACCATCTTATCTTCTATGAAACCTAATTGGGTTGAATAGCTCAGGTTGCAGGCATGGCCACAATTTATATTACATATGCCACTCTGTTGGGAGATGGTGTGTACTGTGTTCACTTTTTCAATTTTGTCCCCACTCTTGCCATTTCTAGCTTTATTTCTTAATATCTCTCACCAAAACGCTGCCGTATTAGAAGGGTGTTGTTTGAGTGTGTGTGTGTAAATTGGCAATTGTTTAACTATCTGGTTAAGGTATATGCATTGTAGTTTCACTATGGTGGCCAGTGGGTAAGCTTTGGGAAGTTAGATGCCCAAAACAATTTCTTATTCCACGATTATATCTAGGAAATCATAATCACACAACAAAAATAAGAGATCAAAAGGAAAAGCAGAGAATGACACAAGAATTTATATTGGTTCATTCCAACGGTTTATGGGTTACGTCAAGTCCTCCATTCAGATGCGGGTTCTACTAATAAAATGCGGGTTCTAGTAATAAATCGAGAGTATCTCGACAGATATTCACACTCTCACGAAATCCACGGGATACAGACCCTTTTCACAATTGCCAACAACCGCTCAAGTCTTTTTTATTTGGATTATGTACAAATAAAACCCTAACAAAAGGGCTGTAGTTATAGGAGGCCAAATATTCTAATCCTTATAGGAAAAACAATATTATAATATATACAAGAAAACAATATCCTACTCCTTGTAGGAATATGTAGTAGTATTGAAAATATGGTTTTGAGATGAAACCCCATGAATATTAATATGGTATCAGAGCCCAAAAGCTCAAAGGAGCATCCGGTTCAAAAATGGGATCCGGTCTAAGATTGGTGAACCCAAAAGAGACAACCATCTTTAGGAGGCATGTTTAGGATCCCACGTTGAAAAGAGAAGGGAGCTAACAAGGGTTTATAATATAAGTGAGTTACTTCTCTCATTGCCAATTGGTTTTGAGATGGAATCCATGAATATTGATAAACTTCAACTGCGACCATACCCTCGGTGCCGCAAGCAATATGAAGAAGGGTGTCTTGCTTATGGATGTCCATGTAGTCGTTCAATAGGCCCATAAAAAGCTTTGCAATTCTTTGCCCTACACCTCTTTTAGGCCTTCCACCTTTGTCTTCAGTTCTTCTCCATTATCTTATTGACAATCTCGACCTGCCCATTCGCTTGAGGATGAGAAGGGGAAAAATTATGATGTTTGATCACTAGGTTGGAACAAAATGTCTTGAAATTTGTATTGTCGAACTGCCTTCCCATTATTAGAACCAGGGCGTAGGGGATGCCAAATCGGCACATAGTTTTCCTCCACATGAAGTAGGTCACTTTTGCTCAATTATAGTCGCAAGGGGCACCGTCTTAGTCTAGTTCGTGAAGTAGTCGACTGATACTGTGATGAACTTGGTTTCTACTTTCTCGATCGGCAAGGGCATGTTTAGGTTGAGCTCCCATTGTGAAAATGGCGAAGGGCTAGCTATGTTCGTGAGTGGTTACGATGGTCGCCTCGGTACTGCAACAACTCTCTGGCAATCGTCGCACATCTAGGTGAAACCGCTTAACGTCCTCGAGTTGGGTGGTCCAATAGTAGCCTTGCTTGATCACTTTCGCTGCTATGGACTGTTCCCTTGAGTAATTGCCGCACACCATTCGTGGATCTCTCGCATGACGTACATTGCTTTGTTAGGGGGTCAGACATTGGAAAAGGTAAAATGAGTATATGCATTAGTACAGTTGACCTTAGCAGAGAATGTAGCATGTGACTTGCCGTTGGAATCATAGTCTTTCAACGTAATCACTGGAAACTTCACTGTCCCATAAGAAGAATATTTTTGGGTCCATAGAGGTAGGTCTTCCAGTTTCGCCTTGATCAAGGTCGATTAGGCCTAAGTTTAGCACTCTCGACTGGGCGAGTATATCAACCACGACTACTCGTGGTAGTTCAGCCTCGTACGTGCGGCAAATCAGGCAAGAGTGTCTTCGTTGGACTTCTGTGACCTAGAGATTTGCTTGATTTCCCACTCTTGGAACAAATCGAGTAGGCTACTTACTTTTGCTAAGTATATTGTCATTTTTCCTCTTTCACCTAGTACTCGTTCAGGACTTGGTTGACAATCACCTAAGAATCGCTATGTAGTGATATTTGCCAGACACTGACTTCTCGCCACCTTCAGGCTAGCCGTCAGGGCCTCATACTCAGCTTCTCTAATTGAGGCTCAAAAAGTGAAATGTAATGAATATTTGAATAGCTCGTCATCTAGTTAAGTGATCAAGATGCCCGTGTCACAATCTTTTTGATAAGAAGACCCACCCATGAAGAGGACTCTAGAAAGCTTCCTTGGTGCAAGCTTTTGCGGTCTCTGTTGGTTGTAACTTCGTTAGGCATCATTTCTACTATGAATTCCGCTACTACTTGTCCCATATTGGTTCTCAGTCGGAACTGTATATTGTACTCGCTAGGCTATATAGCCCACTACGTTAGTGTTCCCGACTCTTTTGTCTTTTGTAGTACTTGCTTCAATGGGAAGTTTGCCAATACTGTTACCTTATGGGCCTCGAAGTAGGGCGCAAGCTATCGTGTAACGCCCCAGGAATTTCACCATTTCCAAACAGGGACCGTTACTAAGCCTACATAAAATTTTCGCATAAACAAGAGAATTTTCTTCACAACAACACTAAGCAATAAAACTACCACGCTTCTGCTGCGCTACTCTGATTTCCAACACTCATGAGAGCTTGAACAATTAGAACAACAACACTAATGTTTTAAGAGAAACTCACATCCCATACAGATAAACCATTTAATACCGACTTCACATTAACCAAACCCTTCAAGGAAACCTTACTAACTATAAACCATCCACTAAATGAATATTAACATCTCGAATGACAATGAAGCAAAAGCTAATTCAAGTACGATCAACTTAAACAAATGTATTCATAAATATCCTAAGTAGATTACAATCCCGTAGTTCAAGAGGCTAACAAAATTAATGCTCTAAAAGAATAATGAATCGGCAACCTTACAACATCCTTTAGACAATAAAACTAAAAACTAGCCACTACCAACTCAACTACAACATTAAATGGCCACAACTATCCTAACTAAAAGAAATTAATTGCACACAGCATAGCTAATGCTCTTTCCGATCAAGCCTCCTCCTCGCCATCACCATCCTAAGAGCTAGCTCGATACCTGCAAACTGGAGGGGAAAAAGAGGGATGAGTACAACCACAGTACTCAGTAAGCAGCCCTTATTTGAAGGGTCACGCATAAACAACATACTTATCAAGGAACAACGTGTCATGCTTATTAAAGAATCAACACACACACATCATGCTCAACAAAATCATGAAACATTCACAATCATGCCTTTCATCACATTATGCATTCAAACATAGACACATTCTATAAACTTCGGTGACAACCACAACCAGTAACACATTAACTACCAACCTCTAGTCTCCGTAACATCTCAAGTACCTCTACGCTTATCACAGCTACTCTAGCCTTCCACAGTTAACTCCTTTGAGCAGAGTCAGCCCTTGACCATTTATACCCAGAGTCCCGACTCTGCAACATCGGCCCTCGACCATTTATACCCGAGGCCCCGATGACTTCACCGTCTATTGGCCCTTGACCATTTGTACCCAAGGCCCCAATAGTTCTCCTTTCGAAAGACTCCTCGCATCGACCCCTGACCATTTATACCCGAGGCCTCAACACTCATCTTTATACAATATTGGCGTATCGACCCCCGACCGTTTATACCCGAGGCCTCGATACCCAATTAGTGACGTATCAGCTCTCGACCATTTATACCCGAGGCCCTGACACTCACCCATTCACTTCGTAACTTTCATAACTCCATAAATCATTTCTAGCCTCCAACCAGGATTTCAGTACTACTTCCCTAATAACACCAACCACCACAATGCCCATCACGACACAACCACTAGTATGATTTCAATGCATCACAGATCTTAAAAACACAAAGTTTGACAACAATCAACCTGCTCACAGCATAGCACACACAAAGCTTCAACAAACAACCCTATGACATTCTTCACATAACATGCTTTTCACAACATAACAAATCCTAATCACTTCCAACCATACAATATCAGTAAGTTCCTAAAGTTGCAGACAACAAACATGAATACCAATCATATACATATCCAATATATAAAATAACCGCAAGTTACAATAACAGCATCGACCTCACAAACCTGTCCAACAATTAAAATAATAAGAGAAACATGTTTATAATGTAAAATCAGCAAGAACAATTTCTATTAACACACATCAACGCACACACCTGCACCCGTGCTGCTTACCTTGTTATGTCCCAAAATTCACACAAGAGTCCTACTTGTTACTACGCCATGCCTCATGCATCAACAATCTCATAACAGTCCAATAGGCGATACACCAAAATGATCATATGTAAAAGCCAATCAATCTAAAATAGTCCAACATGATCCAACAGCTCCAACAGGCATTGTTCACAGAAAAGGCACAACCAACAACTTAACCAAAATATAACTGATAGATACCTAGCATACATCAACCACAACCGACTTCTCATAAGTATTCAATATGCTTTCGAAACAACAGATTATAGTACCGGTATACAAATTCATCATGAAAACCAATTAGAACATAACAACAATTCAATCATAGTCATCCAAGATTACTTGGCTACAATTTATTCACACAACCACATAATTTTCCCAAGATATATCAACAGTTTTATCAACAATGACGTTTACTAAATGATAACAACGACCAGCAACATGCAAATATCACACATGGACACACGAACAAACAACCATATCATATCAGCACACAACAACCAATCCCTCCAGTAAGAAACTACTTACAACAAAGTTCTAATGCGCTACCAAGTTCACCGAAGGGTTCCTAAATCCAAAAGCAAACCAAACTTGATTAGAAATCATGTTAGAAACACTTAGTTTGCATCGAAAGTGAGTTTAGATGATCCGTTACCTACTATCTCACCATAAAACCTCTTGGGTAGGGAGTGGGTCGACGCCGAGGAGGTTCGGGCATCCAAAACTGAGTTCGAATGTCCTTATGCTTGCTGTTCCGATGTCAAAAGCGATGGGTAATGCTGGCTTGAGTCTAAATAGGGGTGGGTACCGCGAATCAAACTCCGGACAGGTGTGGGTAAGCGTCTAAAGTCGTCGAGGGGAAGTAAAGGCCACAGATCGGGGCTGTGGGTGGTCGTCGGAGAGCGCACGGCCACGGGCCGCCGTCGGAACGCCGCAGAAACGACACAGCCACTGCAGAAAACAGGAACCGCCCCGGGTTTGGGTTCCAGACCTGTGTGAGACGCCAGAAAAGGGCTGAAAGCGCGCCGCTGCTGCCGTCGACGACTGCTGAAGAAGTTCCAAGTCGCGCCGCCGTTCGGGATTGAGAGCCGCCGCTGCTGTTCAAGGAAATGCCGTCGCCGCTGGTTCGAAGAACGCCGGCCGCTGCTGCTAAGGGTTCGCCGGATAGAGAAGCGCCACCGATCGCCGCTGTTGCCGTGGGTCGTCGCCAGAGAAAGAAAACCAGGGGAGGCCGGCGGCTGGGGTGGGTGAAGAAGAAGAAGAAGAAGAAGAAGACCTAGGGTTTGTTTTTTTTTTTTTGTTTTAATCTCCTTTTCTTTTGTTTGTTTTATTTACTTTACATTTAAACCAAAAAGCCCACATTCCCAATTTTTTAAAGAATCCTCTTAATTAGTTTTTAAAAATTAAAAGCTCAACTCCCAATTCAATTGGAAAGCCCATGGGCTAGAGGAAATTAGAATTCTATTTTCAAATAGTTCTAACGGCCCAAAACAAGAAACCCGAAATCTCACGTTAGTTGTTAAAATAAAACTCACAATAATTCGAGATAAAATAATTAACTTCAACTCTAAGACCCAAGAATAATAATTCAAAGAAAAGTAGAATTTATGAAGGAAAATCCTAAAACCCCCTGAATTTAAGATTTAACTAAAAATCTCCTACACAGTTCGAGAACTTAAATTATCATAATCTAATGAAATTAAGCTTAATTCTAATTTAGCCAAAAATTAGAATTTCAAAGTTAGAAGATCCAAGAATTAAAGTTATCAACTTAGGGAAAAATCCAAAGACATTATTTATCTCTTAAAATAAACGAGTCAGAGAACGCGGGGCGTTACATATCGCGTCAAGGTGATGAGGACAAGCAAGACTTTTCATCTAAAGGTACCGCATCACTAGGTATGAACAATCGTACTTATGTAGTATATGAGAGCCTGTCAACCGACCTCTTCTTTAACCAGTGCTTAGTTAGCAGCTGTATTGAAGTGAGCAAGTACAAGAAGAATTTGTCATTGAGGTATATGGGTACCTCCACATGATACTCTTTCAGTTTCTTAAAGTCGTTCTTGCATTTGACCGTCCACTCATATTAAGTGAATTTTCTTAAAACTTAAAAAAAATGAGAGGCATTTGTTTTGGTGTGGGATACAAAGAGGTTTAACGAGGCTATCTTAATATTGAGGCTTTAAAGTTGCTTCAAATTCTTTGGTTATTCCATTCCCATGACAACAAGAATTTTATTGAGTTTCTCTTTATCGCTCGTTGGTGGACCATGAAGCCAATACAATTCTCATAACTGATGCTGAATGTGCATTTGCTTGGGTTCAATTTTATGTTATACTTCCTCAGTTTTCCGAACACCTTGCCTAGGTTTACCTCACGTCGGTTGGACTTCTTGGTTTTCACGAGCATATTGTCCGTGCACACTTCCATGTTCTAACCTATATGCTTGGCAAACATCTTATTCACCATACTCTGGTAGTGACCTTCCCATTTTTCATGATAAAGGGCATGAATCCATAGCAGTAGAGTGCTCGGTCGACTATGAACGAGATGTGATCTTTGATGGCAGAACATCTTAGTCTTGTTGTAGCTGGAGTACGCATTCTGAAATGCGATCATTTCGAGACATGTCGTGGTGTTAAAAGAGCTCATTAGGAATTGTATTTTTGTGTAATCTTTCTGTTATAACTAAATTCAGTTAGTGTAATCTTTGTTTGTTAGTGTTGTTATTTAGTCCTACTCTTGTGCATTGTGTATTTAGCAGCACTACTATATAGATACTGTAATTTTATCAACAGAATGAGAAGAGACATTAATTGATTATTCATATTTCTGGAGAGAAACTATTATGGTATCAGAGCCATCCTAGGTCAAACGACCACTATTTTTTTCTCTCTTCTCAACATGACTACTCGTGAAGAAACTTTGTCAGATTTGATTTCTTCATCGACATCGTCCAAACTCTTTCATCCAGGGAATAAAATCACCACAGTAAAACTCGATGAGGAGAATTTTCTTCTCTGGAAACTTCAATCCGGATGCAACTATTCCGTCACAACTCCTCCCTTCTTTAGATGATACAATGGCGACTCTGATTCTAAATACTGAGTACTCTCACTGGATTCGTCAAGATAGTTTGATTACGGCATGACTCTTAGGATCTATGTCCAATTCTCTCCTATCAGAAATGTTAGACTGCAAGACTACTAGTGAGGTATGGCAAGTTTTGAATGCTCGGTTTTCTTCACGAAATATGGCGCGATTGATGGATTTGAAATCCAAACTCGAAACAACGAAGAAATGAGGTCTGAAACTTGAAGAGTATTTTCAAAAGATTAAAAATTTGGTTGATGCCTTGGCTGTTGCTGGACGCAAAATTTCGCATGTGGATCATGTATTACATATTTTGCAAGGCTTAGGTTATGAGTATGATTCTGTAGTCTCTGTAATTACAGATAAAGATACATCTCCCTCCTTACAGAAAGTTTATTCACTTTTGCTGGATCAAGAAAATAGAATTGAACATCACTCTACCATCAATCCTAATGGTTCTCTGCCTTCAGTAAACCTTAGCACTCACAATCCAGTAAAACAGCCATCTATAGTGAACAATGATCCAAATCGAAGAGGGAAAAATTCAGGACAGAGGTTTAATAATCGATGATTCTAGAACAACAATGGTAGGGCTCAATGTCAAATTTGTGGATGCTTTGGCCACACTACTGCACATTGCTACTTTAGATTTGAGCGAAATTTTCAAGGTCCGTATGCTCACTCACCTCATCAGAATACTAATAAGTTTTCTCAAATATCAAGGCAAAGTTCTTCTCAACCTCCTTTCAATGCCTTTACTCTACAACATGAATTGAACAAGGAAAGTCAGTGGTTCCCAGATTCTGGTGCGTCGAACCATGTTACGAATGATATTGGCAATTTAACAATTGGATTTGAGTATCTTAGAGATAACAAAGTTTTGGTCGGTAATGGTGCAAGTTTGGATGTTCTTAATGTTGGATCTTCCTTTCTTAAATAGTCAAATCCTTCCTCTTCCACTCATATTTTTCATTTACATAGCTTGCTTCATGTCCCTAATATCACAAAAAAATCTTATTAGTGTGAGTCAATTTGCTAACGATAAAAACGTCTATTTTGAATTTCACTATTCTCATTGTTTTGTGAAGGATCTCAATGGCCAAATTCTTCTCCAAGGCAAGCTTAAGGATGGTTTATATAGTTTCAATTGGAAAAGGCTCATTCTCCGACTTCCAATGTGACTAACTACTCTTCCACAGCCATGCCCTCACAAATATATCACACCATCTCAAATTTTGGAACTCATGCATGTAATTCTTTTTCTCCTCTTCATTCCCCTTCTTGTTCTGTTCTTGATTTATGACATAATAGATTGAGCCATTCGGCCATTCCTACTGTGAAACATATTCTTTCTTCATGTAATATTTCTTATTCCAATAATAAGTTTCACTTTGTATGTCATGCTTGTGCTATTGGCAAAGGCCACAATTTGCCTTTTGTTGATTCTATTACTATATATACTGCCTTTCTTCAATTGATTGTTGTCGATGTATGGGGTCCCTCATTCAAACTCTATCGAAATGGCTTTCAATATTATATTAGTTTTGTTGATGCTTACTCTAGGTATACTTGGATTTACTTCCTTACTGCCAAATCTGAGGCTTTTCAAGCTTTTCTAATTTTTAAAACTCATGTTGAAAAGCTATTTGGTAAATCTATACTTCGTCTACAAACCGATGGTGGGGGCGAATTTCGTTCTTTTGCTTCATATCTTATAACTAACGAAATTGAACATAGATTGACCTGCCCCTATACCTCTCAGCAAAATGGTATAGTCGAACGTAAACATCGACATAGTGTAGATATAGGTCTTATACTCTTATTGCATGTTTCATTGTCTATAGAATTTTGGGATAATGCCTTTTCCACTACCACATATATCATTAATAGACTTCCTACTTTAATACATCATCATATGTCTCCCTTGGAGAAGTTGTTTCGCCGCACTCCTAACTTTTCCTTTCTAAAGATATTTGGTTGTCTTTGTTATCCATCTTTGAGATCCTATAATTGTCACAAAATTGAGCCAAGGTCTACTCCCTGTCTATTCCTTGGTTATAGTTCTGTAAATAAAGGGTAAAAATGTCTATCTTCTATTCGACGCCTATACATTTCTCGTCATGTTCTTTTTGATGAAACCAAATTTCCCACATCCCAATTTTTGTCTTTATCCTCTTCCATTACAGATAAATTTTCTTTGGTCTCACAAATTCCATTAGCCGACAATTTTGCTCCTTTGTCAGACCACCCATCCCTTTCACCTCAGCCTTTAATAAATGAACCTTCAACATTGGGAGCTGCTCCTTTGTCCTCTTCTAATGTTTCTTTAGCTCCTTCTTCAAGTCATCAGACTTCACATGTTTAACGTGATATTGCCCAATCTTCACCTGAAATTTCACCTTGATTGGATCCTATATTACAAACATCTATTCCTGCATCTGTCTATTCTCCATATGCACAAGATTCGTTGCCATCTCCCATTCTTTCTACTACACAAACTGCTTCGACATCTGTTTGTCCAACAAATGGTGGTAACCAACATCCCATGGTTACTCGGAGTAAGAATGGGATTTTCAAACCTAAAGTCTTCTTAACTGAATACAATGAAGTTGAGCCACCAAATGTCAAGGAAGCTTTGCGTTGTCCTCAGTGGGTTCAAGCTATGCAATAGGAGTATAATGCCTTACTCACAAATAACACATGGTCTTTAGTTTCTCCTCCTCTAGATAAAAATATCATAGGTTGTAAGTGGGTGTTTAAGATTAAACGTCATGCTGATGGCACCGTCACTCGCTATAAAGCTCAGCTCGTTGCTGAGGGATTTCATCAAGAAGCTGATTTTGATTACACTGAGACGTTTAGTCCAGTGGTTAAGCCGACTACAATTCGCGTGCTATTGACTCTTGCTTTATCTCATGGTTGGTCTCTACGACAGGTTGATATCAATAATTCATTTTTGCATGGTGTTTTGAATGAAGAGGTATGGTACTTCCCTCTTAAGATGGACTGGTTTGTCATTTAACAAAGGCGCTATATGGCCTGAAGCAAGCACATGGGCTTGGTTTGACAGATTGAGTACGTTTCTTCACTCTCTTGGATTTGTTAACTCTAAAGTTGACTCTTCTTTGCTTGTTTATCATCAGAATGGAACTCGATGTTATATTTTAGTCTATGTCGATGACATTGTTATAACAGGCAACTCGTGTGACGTTATTGAGAATCTCATTTGTTTGTTACATAAAAAATTTTCTCTGAAGGATCTTGGTAGTATGAGCTATTTTTTGGGGGTTGAAGTATCATATCCACCAAATTGTGGGATTTTTCTTTCTCAACAAAAATATATCTCTTACTTGCTATATAAAAAAGATGAGTCAAGGTAATGTTATTTCCTCACCTATGGTGAGTGGGAGTGTTTTGTCTGCTTTTCAAGGAGAGAAGTTTTTTGATGTTTGGCTTTATTGTAGTACTGTGGGCGCTGATAACTCTTCAAAAGAGAGTTTTTCTGTTGATTATTTGGGTGAAAATGTGCATTAGAATGATAAAGTATGTTGGTTTTAGGTCATACTTAGCATGAATAGTGTTCAAATGCAAATTCTTAGCTAAATATCATTAGTATGTTAGTATGTTAGTCTTGAGAACTTTGGGCAAAAACAGCATAAACTTTTGTATTTGTGGTTCATTTGCACAGGTTTTTAAAGAAGAGATAATAAGAGAAGGAAGTGTTGAACCAGAGAAGAGAAGTCCAAGCATTTTCAAGTCATAGCATATAAAAGCTGGAGCATAGCGATGCCAGAGCATGAATGTCCGTACAGTTAATTCAAAAACACGGGATTCACTTATGTCTGTACAATCCCCAGTCGGGTGCCCTAAAAACGGGACCCAATATTTAAAGGGAATGTTGCCCTAGCCGACAGACACGTAGATCCCAAGAGAGACAAAAATTGAGAGCTGAAAAGACAAGAGAGCGGAATATACCCATTTTCGGGAGGAGAGCTGATGCCAGAAAGGGGAAGATCGCCTGTTGGAACGAGCTGTCTGCTTCTTCTTCTCTATCATTTAGTCATTTTTCTGCTATGAGTTGTATTTCTTCTTCTTCCATTTTGTTTTATTCACCCATTATGAGCTAAACTCCATTTTGGGGGAGGTTCACATGCTGTTACTGACTTAAGACCGAATCTCTAGCTACTACATTCATTTTTAAACATATCTGAATTCATTTCTTAAATCTTCACGTTATTGTTGGACGCTGTTTCGTGTATGCTAGCTTCTGTATTGACCCGTAAGGGCTTTTGGGTGCTGATTTGTTTTGCTTGTGATTAGCGCTTTTCTATAACTATAAGAATGCTCAGGAATGAGATCCTCTAATGATGCCTATAGCTTGGGTTTATTGTTTAGGTATTTAGCAATGGAAGTTGTACTTATTCATGTGTGGGGTGTCTTGGAAGGGAACCGAGTCGAGCTGGGCACTAATAGATGTTTGCTATGCTAGAGGATATGTTGATAACTTGTGACAGTATGCTAAATCTCCCCTGCCTTTTTCATATCTGTTATTCCTCCGATATCGCTTTCTGTGCTACTACTTTCTTGTGTTGACAGCTTTAATACTATAGTCCTTTGCAAGTTTCTGTCATCTTGTTCTTACCTTATTTTATTTCTCCTAGATAATATACACACTCAACTCTGTACATTTTTATTTGTTGGTATCTACTTTTATCGTTAAAATATAAACCAAAAATCCATGTGGCTACGACCTCGTTACGTACTACAACCGACGATTCGTGTATACTTGCACGTGTTGTCAACACAGTTTTGTGGACACAACAGGCGCTCTACAATATGCTACTCTTACACGACCTGAAATTTCTTATAGTGTGAACAAAGTATGTCAATTTATGCATTCTCCTACAATTGTATATTTGCAAACTGTAAAGAGAATCCTTCGATACTTAAGTGGTACTCTTGATCATGGATTGGTTTTTAAAAAGTCTAGAAATTTGTTGCTTAAGGGATTTGCAGATGCAGATTGGGCGTCTGATTCGGATGATATAAAGTCTACGTCAGGATTTTGTGTGTATTTTAGTGGCAGTCTAATTCAATGGGCATCCAAGAAACAAAGTATTATTTATCGCTCCAGTACTGAAGTCGAATACAGAAGTTTGGCACATGTCTTTGCTGAGTTGATTTGGTTGAAGTCTCTTTTTACTGATTTACAGATTCACTTGCAACAGCGCCCGATCGTTTGGTGTGACAATCTTAGTACGATTCATCTAAGTGCTAATCCCGATCTTCACTCACGGACTAAACATGTGAAAATTGACATTTACTCTGTTCGAGATCTTGTTTTGCAGAAAAAGTTAAAAGTAGTCATTTACCATCTCATGCACAGATTGCGGATGTATTTACCAAGCCGCGAGCTCATTAGGAATTGTATTTTTGTGTGATCTTTTCTGTTATAACTAAATTCAGTTAGTGTAATCTTTGTTTGTTAGTGTTGTTATTTAGTCATACTCTCATGCATTTTGTATTTAGTAGTACTACTATATAGATACTGTAATTTTATCAACAGAATGAGAAGAGACATTAATTTATTCATCATATGTTTCTCTCATTTTTCACTTATGGAGAGAAACTATTACGTGGCATTGACGAGCTGGTCTATGAGGGGAACGAGAAGCTATTTTTCAGGCAGACCTTGTTCAGGTTAGTGAAGTCGATGCACACTTTCCTTTCATTGTTGGTCTTCTTGACAAGAACGACATTAGAGAGTACTTGTGGGTAGTGCACCTCAAGAATGAAGTTGGCTCTAAGAAACGACTTGACTTCTGCCACGATCATTGCACTCTAATTGGCATCTACCAACCTCTGCTTCTGTCACACTAGTTTGTACTTAGTGTCAACATTTAGTATGTGCATCATGACCTTAGGGTCAATACCTAACATATCTTCGTGCAACCATGCGAAGACATTTGTATTGTTTCTAAGAAAATTTAAGAGGTATGGCCAAAGCTTTGTTTTGATGCTAACTTTACCCTTTTCAGTCAAGAAGGGGACAAACTACAACTCGTCAGTAGGGCAGCCTCTTTGGTTACATCTTTCCTTGTCCTGTTTGTTATGAGGTTCCTCCAGACGGAGTCCCTCTGCGAGCATGTTCCCAAGCTTAATCTACACATAAAATTCTAGTACTGGTGTAGTACTCTGTCTAGTACACTTCGATGCCTAAGTTAGGACATGGATAGGTGCAATCGAGTATGGAACGCTAGGGTTTTTTCCATGAGCTTGTGTGAGATTCCTCGTTAGACTTTTTTTTTTCTCTTTTAATCCAAGACCTTTCGTACCTAATTTCAAGGTTTTTGTGTAGCTTTTATATGAAGGGAGGGGGGGGGGGGGTGGGGAATGTTGGGGCAGCCTAGGCCCCAACATTATTCTAATGCTCCTCTAGGTGCCGCAGAGAGGTGTGGCAGAATCTAAGACTATATCTTAGCTCGTGTTAGGATTTGCTGTAGGGATGTCTATTGGGAATCCTCTATGTTAATAGATAACAAGTTACGTGCAAGCGCACATGGCAACAAGTAATATAGGAAATTGAGATTTCGAGTTCGTATCCACAGGGACTTTGATTCAAAATAAATATAATGAAAAGTTTTAAATTGCAATTGAGTTTATTTGTAAAAAATAGTTTTGCTTTGAAAATATTAAGCTTCCATTTAAAAACAATCTATCTGCTTTCTACCTTAGTGTTATGACTTTTACTGGAAACTGAGTTCTACTTCTATCAGAAACCACTTTTGGTTGTTTCCGAGCCTAGGACAACCACTATCATAGGGCTATGCATTATTACAATCCTAGGAAATTACTACCAACTCATCTTCTTTTATGTATCAGATGACCCATGTCTGGGATCATGTTTTATGTGTTTATGTCTAAGTTACATCTCATTTTAAACTCCATATTAAAACACTTAACATAACCCTTTCAGTATAAGGCTTCAGTTTTTAACAAAACTTCTCAGCAGCAAAACTTAAGAAATCGCTTGAGAAAACATGTTGAGGAGTTAACCATTAAATGCGCCAGGCATTACCTTGGCTTTTTCTCCCCTTTTAAATTTTAATGGATTTTCCTAAGATATTTCACAGAGAGGTTGAAAATTAAATTAGTGAATAATGAAAGTACGAAAAATACACATAGAAACAAAAGAAATTCTTGCCATTGAATAAAATTAAAGTAACCTTCTTCTATTTTGAGTTTGAAGTGAAATAAAACTAGCTAGAAAGCTTGTAGTTATGAAAATAAACTAATTACAAAAGATTTGGAACTTGAAATGAACTAAAACAAAACTTAACCATTGAAATGCAATAAAGCAAGGTTCGAAAAGCAAATGAATTGTAAAGAAATAAGAACAAACTAGTTATAGCGACAAACTAAGACTAAAATGCAGTAAAGTTGAGATGAATTATGCTGAGGAAGCTCTTCAATTTATAGGCATCGAGGTAGTTGCAACCTGCCGCCAAAATAGGAGGGTAGTGGAGCACAAGTAATGAGATTTTGTTTCAACAAACAATTTTTTACCTAAACCATGTCACTTGACTGGAGGAGTTAACTCTAGAAATGTCATTGATGCCCTTAAGTCAAAAACATGTTTCATTAAAAACTGGCGCTGCTTACCCACAATTTGAGAAAACACAAGTTTTTATTGTATTTTTCTCACAAAGTGTATACTTTTACTTCAAAATGTTCTACTTTGAATTCTATGCGATAATAATATGTTTTTCCCAACTTTTAATAATATGTAATCAATTTATGCAAACTATGGGAAGAAAATGATCATTTTCACATAAAACATGCATGGAAAATAACCTTTGAACCTTGGAAAACAAGGCTCATTAGCATCAGCGCCTCCCTTGTTGAGTGTCTTCTCGTAAGGATCATTTTAGTGTGCTCGACACTTCGATGCAGTGCACTCGACCTTGGGCCTGGTGCGTTCAACTTATTTTTAGAAGGAGCATTTTCAATATAACATTATTAGAAGTAGGGTGTGCACCGTTCGGTTCAATATGTTTTCACACAAGATCGATGATAGAATCCAATCGTTTGACTGTTGAGTATTCTAAAACAAGAAAAATGTGGTTTCTCTGGTTTAGGTTTATTAGACAACAATCAAGCACTACAGGTGGCCAAACACATTCCAAACAATGCCACAATCTACGGCACACCATGACAGCAATGATAATATTCAATTCATACCATGACAGCAAACATCATTCTCAATATTTGGAAAGTCAACATTTGGATATAGCGCCTTATTACCGTTGCATAAATTGGGGAGCAATCATATCTTATCATTGCTATCAATATTTATTTCCTTTTACCCATTCTTTCTGTCGTGCTTTACTATAAAAGAGCAGAAAATATGTCTAGAACAACAACTTGAATCAAGACGGATTTATCTCTAAAATATTTGCTTACTACTCTTGTCTTGTTTTTTTCATGGTATCAGAGCACAACAAGTTCAAACGAGCATCTAGTCAAAAAATGGGATTCAATCAAGATCGATGAGCCAAAATAGCCACGATCTTGAGGGGACATGTTAAGGTATAAACATGAGCTACTCCTGTCATTGTCAATTGGTTTTGAGATGGAACTCTATGAATATTAATATTGTATCAGAGTTTACGACAGAAAGAAAGCTTCTAATAGAATCAAATCCAACCTCCAAAGTCATGGCAAAAGAGACAGCTTACTATTCAAATTTTCCACCAGCATCCAAGTTTGGTTTCATTCAAACTGAACTTTTCCAACTATTTGCTGTGGAAATCACAAGTGCTCCCACTTATCAAGAATCTTGGACTTGAACAGCATCTGTATGAAGATTGCACAACTGTAGAAGAAGAAAATTTGGACAATCCAGAAGACATAGGAGCTGCACCTGCTATAAAAAAAAAGGTAATCAACAAAGAAATAACAGTTGCAATGATAAATCAACAAGTCATATGGTACGGTAATGATGGCCTTTTAACTTCTCGGTTATTAGGAACTATTACTGAAGATGTATTAGCTATGCTTTAATGTATTGATACTGCTAAAAAAGTGTGGATTTCTCTTGAGAATTGTTACTAACAATGACCAAGGAGAATGAATTGCACTTAAGGGAAACTCTGCTCAATATGAAGAAAGGAACTTTATCACTTGAAGAATACATCAGAAAATTCAA
Organism: Momordica charantia; assembly: GCF_013281855.1. Lineage (NCBI taxonomy): Eukaryota > Viridiplantae > Streptophyta > Magnoliopsida > Cucurbitales > Cucurbitaceae > Momordica > Momordica charantia. The sequence continues at coordinate 11,808,853 of NW_028275161.1, forward strand.
GGCTATGTGTGACAAATTGGCAGCAATGAAGAAGCCACTTGATGATTTCACCAAAGTCTTACAAAGATTTCAGAATTGCCATGCTATCAAAACCTCCATATCCCTCTTACAACCAATTTTTATTGGCCCTTAAGACTCATGACAACAACTCATCACATAAGAAGAAGAAAATGGAAGTCAAATGAGTCCTGACCAAGCATTCTTCTCTCAACGTAGAAGAGGAAAGGGAGGAGGTAGAAAATTTACCTCAATAAGAAGAGGTTTTAAATGAGGCAGACGATACTATCAGCAAGGTAACAACTTCTTCTCCCAAAAACATAACTCTAGCAATGTTATTACTGTCACCATAGACCAAAAAATCTCTTGTCAAATTTGTTGGAAGTTCAATCACAAACGTGTCGCAAGAGATTTGATCATTCATATCAATCTGAAGATATTCCTACAGCTTTTGCTGCGATGAAGATGCATGAGGATATTGATCCAACCCTTTTGTGCTGATTCAGGGGCAACCTCTCATATATTAAATTATCCAGGTAACATCTCGTCTACTACACCTTATAATGGACAGAGCGACTATATGTTGGAGATGGTACTCCATTGCACATTTCACACACTGCAAAAACATCTTTACATACAAAAACAGGCATCGTAAAGTTAAACAATGTACTGGTTGTACCAAAAATTAAGAAAAACTTACTATCCATTAGTTCTTTAACTAAAGATAATGATTGTACTATTATGTTTAATGCGGATGGATTTGTTGTGAAGAACAAGCAAGGCAAGATCTTAGCTAAAGGATTCAAGAAGGGAGGACTTTATGCCTTGGAAGATTACAAACCATACCATATTTTTCAAGCATTTTCTACTACTACTACATCCAATAAAGCTCCTTACACTATTTGGCACAAACGAATGGGTCACATGAATGACAAGTTCTTAAAACTTTTGCAAAATGATAATCTTATCGAGTTATCTAGCTGGAAAAAGGAAGAAAATGTGTGTGAGAGTTGCAGTTAAGCAAAAGTTGTAAGCTTCCTTTTTATCCTAATGAAAAATAGAGTTTACATCCAGTTGATAAGATCCATTGTGACCTTTGGGGTCCAGCCCCCATTTTGTCTTCTCAGAAGTTTAAGTATTATGTTAGTTTCATGGATGACTACTCTAGATACACTTGGTTCTATCCATTAATGAACAAATCAGACTTCTTCTCTTGTTTTGTAGCATTTCAAAAGCTTGTGGAAAATCAACTTGACAGGGAGATAAAAATATTCCAGAGTGATGGTGGAGGAGAGTTTAAATACAAAGCACTCAAACTCCTCTTTGAGCAAAAAGGAACACACCATCAAATGTTATGTCCTCACACTCCACAACAAAATGGAGTCGTAGAGAGAAAACATAGACACTTGATGGAAACAGGTTTGGTTTTACTTTATCAATCTCATATACCTTTCAAGTATTGGGTTGATATTTTTTATATGACTGTCTTTTAATCAATTGAATGCCATCTTCTGCTATAAATATGTCATCCCCTTTCATGAAATTGTATGGCTATCAACCTAACTATAATAATATTAGAGTTTTTGGTTGCAAATATTATCCATATCTAAGAAACAACAAAGAACAAGTTCTCAAAAAGAACCTATCCATGTGTGTTCATAGGTTATAGTCCATCACATAAAGGATATAGATGCCTAGACCCATGTTCAAATAAAGTATATATCTGTAGGCATGTGATATTTGATGAAGAATCATTTCCCTTTTAACAAAATGGAGGCTAACACAAAGCTTGAGATTTCTTCCAAGTTTGTTGTCACTGATTTTGTACGAGACGACTTACATGAAAAAGACCAAAATAAGGAGCACATCTCATCTCTCATCAGCATATAGGACAATATGTTGCCTTGAAGATTCCACTGCCACCCCTTCAACTCAACAATCACAAAATGATGATGCATATCAGATTGACGAAACAGTACGGACTCATCAACTTGAGGAAGGAGACCCAAATCAACTTAATGAACTTGCTGTAGAACTCAAACAGCAACAAAAACCACTAGAATGCATTAAGGATCCATCTCTACCTCAAAACTCTCACAAGTAAACAATTGGAACAATCAATGAGTCTTCTCAAATTCTTACAGATTCAACTTTACTAATTTACGAGATACTAGCCATGATTTCTACATTGACTTGGACATCACATCTGTAGGTCAACTAGGTCAATCAAATGTTTGTAATTCATTCCAACACTCTACTGAATCTTCAAAGCCTATGCATCACATGATAACTAGAGCGAAACTCAGAGCAAATCCCAACCCTAATCCTGTCTTAGTAGTAAATACAGGAGAAGTTGCACAAACTCAAAGATCAGAAGCTCTAGTCACCACAAATAGTACATCTGAGCCCAAGGGGTATAAAATAACCTTGAAGAAACCACAGTGGAAAGAAGCCATGGATGAAGAAATGGAAGCCTTGATGACTAATGATACTTGCAGTTTGGTCCATCGCCCTGATGACACCAATGTAGTAGGATCTAAATGGATTTTCAAGATCAAATATAAGGAAGATGGAACTATTGAACGACACAAAGCAAGACTTGTTGCTCAAGGCCACACATAAGTTGCAGGAGTGGACTATGACGAAATGTTCAGTCCAGTCATCAAGCCAACAACTATCAGGTTAATTCTGACCTTAGCTATTACTGCAAGATGGCCATTACGTCAACATGATGTAAAAAATGCCTTCCTCCACGGGCATCTAAAAGAGAGTGTCTATATGGAACAACCTCCCGGTAATATTAACCCCACTTATCCTACTCATGTGTGTAAACTGAAAAAATCCCTATATGGATTGAAACAAGCCCCTCGAGCTTGATTTGATAGGTTGTCACTTTTTTTGCTACATATTGGTTTCACTAATTGCCGCTCAAATCCATCACTCTTTATTTTTAAACAAAATACTGTTCTTCTACTAATGCTCATATATCTAGATGAAATTATCCTCACAGCCACAATTCAAGACCTCATTCAGAAACTAATAGTCAAGCTCGGTACAGAATTCGCCTTAAAAGACTTAGGGACATTGCATTACTTTCTTGGCTTAGAGGTCACCTACCACTCACAAGGACTAATGCTCTCTCAAAGGGAAATATACTAGAGAAATCTTAAAGAAGCATGGTATGGTTGAAGCGTCACACATGAGCACACCAATGGTGACATCTTCCTCAACCAAACCAGAAGAAATGACACCTAAAGATGCTAAAGAATATCGAAGTCTTGTTGGTTCCTTCAATATCTCACCATGATTCGCCCTTACATTTGTCATGCTGTGAATAAAGTGTGTCAACACATTCAAATTCCGACAGTTAAGGACTTGAAGACAACCAAACGAATCCTTCAATACTTAGTTGGGACTTTAAGTGTAACGCCCCGAGTCCCTCAGGTTAGTGAGTCTCGAATTAGGAGATTTTCATTTATTTTTAAATTAAACTTTAATTAAATTTATATATATATCGGACTCCGTGTGGTTGGTTTTGTCTTAAGTTGGGATGAATTTCTTTTCTCTTGGGCTTGGTCATGTTGGGCCTATTGGATTGGTTTGGTTTTAAAACAAAGGAAAAGAAAGTTAATAAAAAGAAAAGAAAAGAAAACACATAGGATTTTTCCATCTTCTTCTTCCTTCTTGCCCTAGCCGCCGTCACCCCCCCCCTCGTGGAGTTTCTTCTCTGGCGACCACACCTCACAGCGGCAACTGTAGCGGCGGCGTCTCCTCGAACCAGCAGCAGCGCGACCCCTCGGCAATCTCCATCGGCGGCGGTTCGCGAGCAACGGCAGCACTTCAGGGGCGGCGCAACTTAGAATCCCTTCGGCAGTCATCGACGACAGCACCCGGACGTCCCGACGATCCATAGCAGCGGCACCGGCGACCCATCCAGCGGCGGCGAGTTCGTAATAGCAGCAGCGACACCACCTGCGATCCGGACCAAACCCAAACGGTGGTGACGCACGGATTCTGCAGCAACAGCGACGGTCCGAGGGTCATTCGTGACAGATCGTCATTCGGGAACGGCTCCTAACGACTTCGGGTCCAAACACTTCACCTAGGCTCAGGTACAGCAGTGTTCGGTAGCTGATTTGGTGTGTCCCCTCTGCTGCAACTCGTGGACAGCAGCGTTTCAGTGACATTCGGGTTTACCCACAACCGTTCGAAGCCCGATTTGGGCTACCCACCCCTTGGTGAGCTAGATCTAGGTTACCCACACCTATACGAAGTCAATTTTGTGGTAATGAGTCATTTGAACCCTCTTAGAATTGATTTCGAAGGCTGAATAGTATATGTAACTTGCTGTTTTTTTTCTGTTTTAGTGCCTAGGTGTGAGATCGACGCAAAACTTAGGGGTGCGGTTGTGAGTAAGTAGACAAGGGGCGTGTGCGTGCGTTAATGTGTGTCAGATGGCTTCTAATGTGTTGTTTTTGTGATTTTTGATATTATTTTTGATACGCTGTTGTGTTAGGTAGCTCTCGGTTGTGTTAATCTGTATACTTGGTGTAGTGTTGAATATTCGTTGGTGATAATGGTAGAAATTTTGCCTTGTTAAACTGCTGAAAATGGTTGTGGGATGATGTGTGTTTAAAAAGGATGCACGTTATAATAAAGTATTGTGATTATGCTTTCTTATGATGTGAGCGTGCTTGTATAGTTTATATAATGTTTCTTTATGATGCGAGCGTGCTGGTATGAGTCATATCATTTTCTTATGAGATGTGGGTATTATTGAAGCATATTTTCGGACCCTGTTCGCAGGCTAGGGGTTGATGTGAAGTTGGTTATGACAAGGAACGTTGGATTCTTGGGAGGGTGAATGGGTGAGTGTCAGGGCCTCGTGTATAAATGGTCGGGGGCTGATACGTCACTAATGGAGTATCGAGGCCTCGGGTATAAATGGTCGAGGGTCGATGTGAGGAGTCTTTTGGAAGGAAAACTATTGGGGCCTTGGGTAAAAATTGTCAAAGGCCGATAGATGGTGAAGTCATCGGGGCCTTGGGTAAAAATGGTCGAGGGCCGATGCAATAGTGTCAGGGCTCTGGGTAAAAATGGTCAGGGGCCGACTCTACTCGAAAGAGTTAGCTGTGGAAGGCTAGGATAGCGGTGATAAGCGTAGAGGCGCTTGAGATGTTAGGGAGACTCGAGGTTGGTAACTAATTTGTTCATGGTTGTGGTTGTCGCTGAATCTTACAGAGTGCGTCGATGTTTGATTGCATAATGTGATGAAGAGCATGACTATGAATGTTTCACGACTTTGTTGTGCATGATGTTTGTGTGTTGTTGGTGAGGGCTACTTACGAAGTATATTTTATATACTCACCCCCCTCTACAATTATTGTTTCAGGTGAAGGATTCGTTGGCGACCATGGTGATGAGACGGAGGAGACATGACGAGCGAGGACCATAGGCTGCGTAGTTACCTTTGCTTAGCTTAAGTTTAGGTGGTTAAGACCTTATGTTTTGGGTCAATAAACTATTTGTTCTTATTGGATAATTGAGAGGTTCCCACTCGTTGTTTACTTTATTTCGGGATAGGTGTTTATTTTAGTTTTCCTTCATTCATTGAGTTTTGCCTAGTTGGAATAATAAAGTTGTCTCATGAGGTTGTCCTCGACTGATGTTTGATTGATGTTCTATGGAGTTGATTCATTGTTAAATTGATGAGAGGTGAGACTTTATTTTATATAATTATTTAATAGGGAGTGGTCATCTCGTGTTTGGGGTTAAGTTTAGACAGATGGGTAGTTAACGTGACCTAGGAGTGTGTGGGAATTCCTGGGGCGTTACAGTTGGTATCGGAGTTGTTCCTGTAGACTGTCCTAGAATCTAGGTCGATAGTGTATGGTCCTTGTCAGACTCCTCGTCATCACCAGGTACGTTTCCTAGTTCAGTTGTTCGATTATGAATGCTTTACATTGCTTATGGTTGAGATATCATTGTTGTCTGGTATTAGATAAGCTAGCGTGTCTCTTTGGTTCATCATATAGACTTGCTTGAATTTTGCACTTGTGTTGTGCCCCGATTAGTGCGATAATGACCTTGGTGCTCTGTTCTTTTAGACAATGGCTTTCCGACGGAACACGAGAGCTCACAACTATGAGGGTCCGAATCCTAGGGGTGAGGAAGCAGTGGATCCAAATGTTCCCCCGGTAGTTCCTGGAGGGGTAGCACCCCCGGCCCCTCAAGCAGCTCCTCAGGGAGTTCCCCAGGTGGTGTTGCTAGCTGAGGCATTGCAAGTACTGCTGGATAATGCAAATGGGGCTGGTGGAGCTCAAGTGCAGCAGCCTCGCCGGGCACAAATTCCACAAGACGAGGTTTAGTTTATCAGGGATTTCAAACGCTTTGGGCCACCCGTTTTCAACGGGGTGAGTGAGAGGCCTACTGTGGCCGAGGAATGGATTAGGGAGTTGGAAGCCCTTTATGTGTATTTGGGATGCTCCGACGATTTCAAGGTTCGGGGAGCAGTTTTTATGCTTCTGGGAGAAGCAGTAAATTGGTGGGAGTCGGTGGCGGCAGCGGAGGATCACGCCAACGTACCCGTCACGTGGGCAAGATTTAAGGACCTACTTTATGAGTACTATTTCCCCGTGACTGTCAGGAATGAAAAACGGGCAGAGTTTCTCCGTCTCACTCAAGGGAGCCTAACTGTGGCCCAATACGAGAGGAAGTTCACTGAGCTGTTTCGTTTTGGAATGCAATATATTCCTACTAAGCAATTAAAGATTGACAAGTTCATTGATGGTTTGCGTAGGGAGATCAAGGGGCTACTTGTTCTCAAGGAACCAACTACATACGCAGCGGCAGTCAGGTGTGCGTTGGTTATGAACAAATGTCTCGAGGAGCCTCAGACTCAGCAGGTAATGGGCTCCAGCTTGGGGGTCAAGAAGAAATTTGCATCGTTCTCCTCCAGTCAACCCTCAAGAGGACACCAGAACCATATGCAAAGGCAGACTGCTCCTCCGGTGTGCCCCTCTTGTAAGAAGAGCCATGTTGGGCCATGTTGGTTGGGAAAATGAATATGTTTCAGGTGCCAGAAGGAAGGACATTTCGCAAGGGAGTGTCCGATGACCGGCTCGAATACCCAAGCGTTAGGCCAGAAGACCCCTGCGGCAACTGTAACTCAAGGTGGAACCCATAGGGCGCGCGTCTTCGCTCTCACTAGGGGGGATGTTGAGCATGCCGAGGCGGTGGTCACAGGTACCTTCTCTTTGCGAGTCTTGAGTGGTGTGTATATGCTTGTGATTTATTGCATGCGTGTTACTTTTGCAGGGACTATTTTAGTGCTTAGTATGCCTGCTTACGCATTATTTGACTCTGGATCTAGTCATTCTTTCATTGCTTCTACCTTTGTTCGACATGCGGACCTAGAGCTAGAATCGTTAGGCTTTCTGTTGTCGGTATCCACACCGTCAGGATCTGTGTTGGTCACTAGTCAAGTGGTGAAAGGAGGCCAGCTCTCTTTCGATGGTCAAACCTTGGAGGTAAAGCTAATTCAACTAGATATGCAGGATTTCGATGTGATACTAGGCATGGATTGGTTAGCTGCTAACCGGGCCAATATAAATTGCTCGAAGAAGGAAGTTAGTTTTCGCTTGCCCTCCGGACAAAACTTTACCTTTAAAAGAGTTAAGGCCGGAGTCCCAAGGGTGGTGTCGGCATTGAAGGCCAGCTCTCTTCTCCAGCGTGGCGCTTGGGCCTATTTGGCTAGCGTCGTGGATGCAAGGAAGATTGTGCCAAACATTGAGGCGGTTCGTGTGGTTAATGAGTTCACTGACGTGTTCCCTGAGGACCTCCCCAGCTTACCTCTTTTTCGCGAACTGGACTTTTGTATAGAGTTGCTGTCAGGGATGGCCCCCATCTCGAAAGCTCCATATCGAATGGCTCCGACAGAGTTGAAAAAGCTGAAGTTACAGTTAGAAGAATTACTCGACAAGGGTTTCATCCGCCCAAGCGTGTCTCTTGGGGTGCACCCATGCTCTTTGTTAAGAAGAAAGACGGTTCTATGCGACTTTGTATAGACTACAGGGAACTAAACAAAGTGACGGTTAAGAATAAGTATCCCCTACCACACATTATGACCTTTTTGATCAGCTTTAGGGAGCGAAAGTGTTCTCGAAGATAGACTTGCGTTCGGGGTACCACCAGTTAAGGTTAAAGGAGGCCGACATTCCAAAGACAGCGTTCAGAACGAGATATGGGCACTATGAGTTTATCGTGATGTCTTTTGGACTCACAAATGCTCCGACAGCCTTTATGGATCTAATGAATCGGGTTTTTAGGGATTTTTTAGATTCATTTGTTATTGTGTTCATCGATGACATCCTGATTTACTCCAAGACTGAGGAGTGTCATGAGGAGCACCTCAGGCAGGTTTTGACTACACTACGAGAAAATAAGTTGTATGCAAAGTTTTCAAAGTGTGAGTTATGGCTGGACAAAGTGGCTTTCTTAGGTCACATAGTCACCAAGGATGGTATTGCAGTAGACCCCGCCAAGGTAGAGGCTATTAGCAATTGGCCAAGACCTAGTTCAGTTACAGAGATTCGTAGTTTCCTCGGCTTGGCTGGTTACTACAGGAAGTCCATCCAGAATTTCTCTCGTATAGCGGCACCGTTGACGCAGTTGACTCGTAAGAATGCTACCTTCACTTGGAGCAGTGAGTGTGAGGAGACTTTTCAAGAACTAAAGAAGCGTTTGGTGTCTGCACCGGTGTTAACTGTCCCCGATGGAACGGGAGGGTTAGTGGTTTACAGTGACGCCTCGCGAAAGGGCTTGGGATGTGTTTTGATGCAACATGGGAAGGTTATAGCTTATGCTTCTCGACAGCTGAAGGTGCATGAGCTTAACTACCCCACTCATGACTTAGAGCTAGCAGCAGTGGTTTTTGCCTTAAAGTTATGGAGGCACTACCTTTACGGAGAAAGAATTCAAGTCTTCACAGATCATCAGAGTTTGAAGTACCTTTTCACTCAGAAGGAGCTTAACTTAAGACAGAGACGGTGGCTAGAGTTGGTGAAGGACTATGATTGTGAGATTAGTTACCATCCGGGTAAAGCGAACGTTGTGGCCGATGCTCTTAGTAGAAAGGCGGCAAGTGTGGCATCTTTAGTAGCGGCCTGCAGTCCAATGCACAACGAGTTGGAACGCTTGGAGGTGGAGCTGACAGTGGATGATGTCTCAACGTTGTTGGCTCGACTCTCAGTGGAACCTAGCCTGAGACAAAGGATCATTGTTGCCCAAAAGAAAGATCCCAGCTTGGCCAAAGGCTTTAGTATGGTGGGCCATAGAGATTTCACTCTTTCGGGTGAGGTTGTAACGACCCAGAATTTCCCCCACACTTCTAGGTCACGTTAACTACCCAGCTGATTAAACTTAACCCCAAACGCATGATGCCGACTCCCTATGCAACATTTATATAAAATCAAGTTCCACCTCTAGTCAATTCAACAATAAGTAAATTTCATAGAATATCAATCAACAACATCCGTGGACAACCTCACGGGGCAATTTTATTATTCAAACTAGGCAAAACTCAATGAATAGTAGAGAACTAAGATAGACACCTATCCTGAAATAAAATCAATAACAAGTGGGAACCTCCCAATTATTCAAATACGAACAAATAGTTTATTGACCATAACATAAGGTCTTAACTAATAACTTAAACTAAGCAAGAGTGACTAAGCAGCTTATGGTCCTTGCTCGTCATGTCTCCACCGTCTCATCACCATGGTCGCCCACGAGTTCTTCAACTGAAACAATCATTGTAGAGGGGGGGGGGTGAGTATATAAAATATACTCCGTAAGTAGCCCTCACCAACAACACACACATCATGCTCAACTAAATCATGAAACATTCATAGTCATGCCTTTCATCACATAATGCATTCAAACATAGACACATTTCATAAAATTTGGTGACAACCACAATCAGGAACACGCTAACTACCAATCTCTAGTCTCCCTAACATCTCAAGTACCTCTACGCTTATCACAGCTATCCTACCCTTCTACAGTTAACTCCTTCGAGTAGAGTCGGCCCCTGACCATTTATACCTAGAGCCCCGACACTGTTGCATCGGCCCTCGACCATTTTTACCCGAGACCTCGATGACTTCACCATCTATTGGCCCTTGACCATTTTTATCAAGGCCCCAATAGCCTTCCTTCCAAAGGACTCCTCGTATCGACCCTCGACCGTTTTTACCCGAGGCCTCGATACTCAATTAGTGACGTATCAGCCCCCGACCATTTATACCCGAGGCCCTGACACTCACTCATCCATTTCTTCCAAGAATCCAACTCTCACCAGAGTCTTACTATATACTTTCTTAAGTCATTACCCCTGCATCTTTCGACTCTCAAATACAATTCAGCATGCTGCCACAACATAAACAACATTCTAATAATGAAATAATAAACCAATCATGCTCTCTCAATATAACTTTTCTTAACAACGGCTCCACAATAAGTTTCGTCGCAACAAAGCATAACCAAACAAATTTTAAACCATTGGAGTCCGACACAGTTCACGCAAAACACTTAATATCCAGCATCAATATTCAATAAGCATTACTAAGTATAATAACACACAAGACACGCCGAATAACTCATGCATATTCAGACAACAAACATTTCCACAGCAATACCCAGCAGTTTGGCAAAGCAGAAACCTCACCATTTTTACCAACATATATCTAACACTACTCCAAGTATACCGATTAACACAACGATAGTTATTTAGCACAATGACGTAACAAAATAAATATTAAACGCCACAAAACCAGCACATTAGAGACCATTTAACATACATTAACACACGCACACGCCCCTTGTCTACTTACACACAACCGCGCCCTTAAGTTTTGCGTCGATCTCACACCTAAGCACACCAAAACAGACTTCGTACACGTGTGGGTCAACGCCAAAGAGGTTCGGGCTTCCAAAACTGAGTTCGAATGTCCTTAGGCTTGCTGTTCCGATGCCAAAAGCGATGGGCAATGCTGGTTTGAGTCTAAATAGGAGTGGGTACCGCGAATCGAACTCTGGACAGGTGTGGGTAAGTGTCTAAAGTCGTCGAGGGGAAGCAAAGGCCACAGATTGGGGCTGTGGGTGGTCGTCGGAGCGCGCATGGCCAAGGGCCGCCGTCGGAACGCCACAAAAACGGCACTGCCACCGCAGACTGAAGGCGCGCCGCTGCTGCCGTCGACGACTGCCGAAGGAGCGCCGCCGCTGCTGCTGTTCGGTCCGAAGGAGCGCCGCCGCTACTGCTGTTCGATCCGAAGGAGCGCCGCCGCTCGTGGGTGTTGTCGGCCGCCGCTGCACCTCGCCGGAAAACGAACTTGTGGCTGCCCAAAAATTTTCAACGAGAAGGAGAGGATGGATGTGACGGTGGCTAGGGCAAAAGGAAGAGGGAGAAGAAGAAGATGAAGTCCCTCTTTTTTTTTGTTTTCTTTTTTTTCCTTTGTTTTAAAACCAAATTAACCCAATAGAGGCCCAACAAGTCCAAGCCCAAAAGATAAGAAATCCAGCCCCCTTAAAACAAGACCCACCACACGGAGTCCGGTAAATATTAATTTAATTGGAGTTTAGAGCCCGATAAATATAGATAAATTTAATTAACAATTAATATAAAAATTAAATGAAAAAATCTCCTGATTCGAGACTAACTAACCTGAGGGACTCGGGGCGTTACAGAGGCAGCCTTACTTTTTCGCGGAATGTTGTGTGTGCCAAAAGATCATTCTTTGAGGAAGGACTTACTGGGAGAGGCACACAATGCTCCATTCTCGGTTCATCCAGGAAGCACCAAAATGTATCAATACCTCAAGGAACATTATTGGTGGCATAACATGAAGAGGGAAATAGCTCAGTTTGTTAGCAAGTGTTTGACATGGCAGCAGGTACAGGCTTCAAGACAGAGACCTGCTGGATTGCTGCAACCTTTGAGCATACCAGTTTGGAAGTGGGATGACGTGGATATGGACTTCATTACAGGACTACCAAGGACGGTTAAGGGATTTACTGTGATTTGGGTAGTTGTAGATCGTTTGACCAAGTCTGCTCACTTTATTCCCGGCAAGGCCACATATACAATAGAAAAATGGGCGGAATTGTATTTGCAGGAAATTGTCAGGCTACATGGTATACCGGTATCCATAGTGTCCGATTGCGACCCGCGTTTCACCTCAACTTTTTGGCGGAGTTTACACAAGTCCCTCGGCACTAAGTTGGACTTTAGCACAGCATTTCACCCCCAAACCGATGGTCAGACGGAGCGTGTGAACCAGGTTTTAGAGGACATGCTCAGAGCTTGCATGTTAGACTTTGGTGGTAGTTGGGACAAGTATCTCTACCTAATAGAGTTTGCTTATAATAACAGTTTTCAGGCCACGATTGGGATGGCTCCATACGAGGCACTTTATGGGAAGAAGTGTCGGTCTCCGGTTAATTGGGACGAAGTCGGAGAAAGAGTCCTCTTGGGACTGGATTTGGTGCAGATGACTAACAGTGCCATTCAAAAGATCAGGGGAAGGATGCAAATTGCTCAGAGCCGTCAGAAGAGTTATGCAGACATCAGGCGTAAGGAACTCGAGTTCGTGGTAGGTGAGCGGGTGTTTCTTCGTGTGGCACCCGTAAAGGGAATTTTACGTTTTGGGAAGAAGGGGAAGCTCAGTGCAAGGTTCATTGGGCCTTTTGAGATTTAGGAACGTATCGGCCCAGTCGCGTATAGGTTGGCTTTGCCACCATCGTTGGCTGCGGTTCACAATGTGTTTCACGTGTCCATGCTGAGGAGGTACATTCATGACCCTTCACACGTTTTGGATCCTAAACCATTCCAACTAGATGAGTGTTTGTGCTACGAAGAGGTACCTCTCAAAATTTTGGCAAAAGAAACCAAGTTGTTAAGGAACCGGACGATTCGCTTGGTTAAGGTCTTGTGGAGGAACCACAAGGTGGAAGAAGCTACTTGGGAACGGGAGGACGATATCAAAGCGAGATACCCTGAGCTGTTGGAACAGTCAACTTTCGGGGACGAAAGTTTTTGAAGGAGGGAAGTCTGTAACGCCCTGAGTCCCTCAGGTTAGTGAGTCTCGAATCAGGAGATTTTCATTTATTTTTAAATTAAACTTTAATTAAATTTATATATATATCGAGCTCCGTGTGGTTGGTTTTGTCTTAAGTTGGGATGGATTTCTTTTCTCTTGGGCTTGGTCATGTTGGGCCTTTTGGGTTAGTTTGGTTTTAAAACAAAGGAAAAGAAAGTTAATAAAAAGAAAAGAAAAGAAAACACATAGGGTTTTTCCATCTTCTTCTTCCTTCTTGCCCTAGCCGCCGTCACCCCCCCTCGTGGAGTTTCTTCTCCGGCGACCACACCTCACGGCGGCAACTGTAGCGGCGGCGTCTCCTCGAACCAGCAGCAGCGTGACCCCTCGGCGATCTCCATTGGCGGCGGTTCGCGAGCAACGGCAGCACTTCAGCGGCAGCGCGACTTCGAATCCCTTCGGCAGTCGTCGACGACAGCACCACGACGTCCCGACGATCCATAGCAGCGACGGCCGACGACCCATCCAGCGGCGGCGAGTTCGTAACAGCAGCAGCGGCACCACCTGCAATCCGGACCAAACCCGAACGGTGGTGACGCGCGGATTCTGCAGCAATAGCGACGGTCCGAGGGTCATTCGTGACAAATCGTCATTTGGGAACGGCTCCTGACGGCTTCGGGTCCAAACACTTCACCTAGGCTCGGGTACAGCAGTGTTCGGTAGCTGATTTGGTGCGTCCCCTCTGCTGCAACTTGTGGACAGCAGCGTTTCACTGACATTCGGGTTTACCCACAACCGTTCGAAGCCCGATTTGGGCTACCCACCCCTTGGCGAGCTAGATCTAGGTTACCCACACCTATACGAAGTCAATTTTGTGGTAATGAGTCATTTGAACCCTCTTAGAATTGATTTCGAAGGCTGAATAGTATATGTAACTTGCTGTTTTTTTTGTTTTAGTGCCTAAGTGTGAGATCGACGCAAAACTTAGGGGCGCGGTTGTGAGTAAGTAGACAAGGGGCGCGTGCGTGCCTTAATGTGTGTCAGATGGCTTCTAATGTGCTGTTTTTGTGATGTTTGATATTATTTTTCATACGATGTTGTGTTAGGTAGTTCTCGGTTGTGTTAATCTGTATACTTGGTGTAGTGTTGAATATTCGTTGGTGATAATGGTGGAAATTTTGCCTTGTTAAACTACTGAAAATGGTTGTGGGATGATGTGTGTTTACAAAGGATGCACGTTATAATAGAGTATTGTGATTATGCTTTCTTATGATGTGAGCGTGCTTGTATAGTTTATATAATGTTTCTTTATGATGCGAGCGTGCTGGTCTGAGTCATATTATTTTCTTATGAGATATGGGTATTATTGAAGCATATTTTCAGACCCTGTTCGCAGGCTAGGGGTTGATGTAAAGTTGGTTATGACAAGGAACGTTGGATTCCTGGGGAGGGTGAATGGGTGAGTGTCAGGGCCTCGGGTATAAATGGTCGGGGGCTGATACGTCACTAATGGAGTATCGAGGCCTCGGGTATAAATGGTCGAGGGTCGATGTGAGGAGTCTTTTGGAAGGAAAACTATTGGGGCCTTGGGTAAAAATGGTCAAGGGCCGATAGATGGTGAAGTCATCGGGGCCTTGGGTAAAAATGGTCAAGGGCTGATGCAATAGTGTCAGGGCTCTGGGTAAAAATGGTCAGGGGTCGACTCTACTCGAAAGAGTTAGCTGTGGAAGGCTAGGATAGCGGTGATAAGCGTAGAGGCGCTTGAGATGTTAGGGAGACTCGAGGTTGGTAACTAATTTGTTCATGGTTGTGGTTGTCGCTGAATCTTACAGAGTGCGTCTATGTTTGATTGCATAATGTGATGAAGACCATGACTATGAATGTTTCATGACTTTGTTGAGCATGATGTTTGTGTGTTGTTGGTGAGGGCTACTTACGGAGTATATTTTATATACTCACCCCCCCTCTACAATTATTGTTTCAGGTGAAGGATTCGTTGGTGACCATGGTGATGAGACGGAGGAGACATGACGAGCGAGGACCATAGGCTGCGTAGTTACTTTTGCTTAGCTTAAGTTTAGGTGGTTAAGACCTTATGTTTTGGGTCAATAAACTATTTGTTCTTATTGGATAATTGGGAGGTTCCCACTCGTTGTTTACTTTATTTCGGGATAGGTGTTTATTTTAGTTTTCCTTCATTCATTGAGTTTTGCCTAGTTGGAATAATAAAGTTGTCTCATGAGGTTGTCCTCGAATGATGTTTGATTGATGTTCTATGGAGTTGATTCATTGTTAAATTGATGAGAGGTGAGACTTTATTTTATATAATTATTTCACAGGGAGTGGTCATCTCGTGTTTGGGGTTAAGTTTAGACAGGTGGGTAGTTAACTTGACCTAGGAGTGTGTGGGAGTTCCTGGGGCGTTACATTAAGTTATGGAATCATGTTCGATAAACAAAACTCTTTTAATTTGTATGCCTTCTGTGATGCTGATTGGTGCGAATGTCCTATTAGCAAATAGAGCACAACAGGCTTTTGCATCTTCATAGGTTCCAACTGTGTATCTTGGTCATCAAAGAAACAACCTACAGTAGCTCGATCCATCTCTAAAGCTGAATATCGAGCCATGACATCAACAACGCTAGAAATTACATGGCTCACATTCTTACTACGAGACATTGACATCCCTTTGCTCAAAACACCGATCCTCTACTGTGACAATATGAGTGCATTATACATGCCTGCCAATCCAATCATCCATGCTCGCATCAAGCACATTGAGATGGACTATCAGTTTGTTCGTGGGAAAGTAGCTCTTGGACACCTCATTCCTAAGTATGTCTCATCTACTCACCAAGTTGCGGACATCCTCACGAAACCACTTGCCACCACTTGCCAGGACTCCATTTAAAGATCTTAGGAACAAGCTTGTTGTCCGTTCCATCACTCCCTCCAGCTTGAGGAATGATATTAGGCAACAAACAAGCACTACAGGTGGCCAAACACATTCCAAACAAAGCCACAATCTGACAGCATACCATGAAAACAAGCATAATATTCAATTCATACCATGACAGCAAACATCATTCTCAATCTTTGGAAAGTCAACATTTGGATATAGCATCATTCTCAGTCTTATTACCGTTGCATAAATTGGGGAGCAATAATATCTTATCATTCAATATTTATTTCCTTTTACCCATTCTTTTTGTCGTGCTTTACTTTATACAAGAGCAGCAAATATGTACAGAACAACAACTTGAATCCAGACAGATTTATCTCTAAAATATTTGCTTACTGTTCTTGTTTTTTTCAAGGTTTTCATGTCTCGGGCCAGTTCGATTTTTAACCGATTTTTACCTTCTGTTTCGCTATCCGGCGATGGTGTGTTAGGATAGAGTGCTAAGAGTGTGGTTGATGAGAAGAGAACGAAGCTACAATGAGTGACCTCATCGACTCATGGCGATTTCGAACAATGAGAAGAGATAGAGCAACGTTGGCAATAGACTGATTTGGCACTACGTATGAGATATGTTTCATAACGATTATAACTGAATTGTTTGTTAGTTTTCAAATGTTCAAACTTTTGAAGTTTCATTTAGTTTGATTTGTGCCCTAATTTCGTACTTTTTTTATATAGACATATTCATGGTTTGGGATTATATTTCAATGGATTCCAGTTTGTCGCGCATTTAAGGGTCGAGCACGGTATTATTATTATTATTATTATTTAAAGTTTTCATTCTTATGACTGAAGCATCAAGTAATTTGGTTAATGTTGTACACATTTTGGTAATTTGGTTAATGGTACGGTGCTGCTCCAAGAAATTCATTAGCTTTCTTTTGTATGATTTTAATAACAATTTTTTAAAAGTGGTGATATAAAAAGTGGCGTAGTAATTTTTTTGGAATTGGGAGTAGTTGACAACAAATTTTTTTCTATTCTTTTATGTAGGCCATAGCTGACATTTCCTCTTTATTGAAATGGGATGGGATAAAAAACGTGGTATGGGAATATATATATATATACAAACACACAAATAAAAAGGGCAAAATTTTTTAAAATTAGGCGTAGTCGATCCTATATTATTTTGTTCTATCATTATTATTATTTTATGTAGGCCATTGTTTATCTTTTCTATTTATTGGTTGCGTTTATATGCTTTTAGTATGATCTTGAAAAGGTGCTTTTAGTGTGATTTTGAAAGGAAGATCTTTGAATGGTGCTTTTAGTGTGATTTTGGTAGGAAGATCTTTTAAAGATTTGCTTTTTAGACAGGGACAAACGATTCGTATGTTACTGACATAGCTCTATTTTACAGCCAAGGTATTAAAAGAGTATTTGATAATTTAGTTGGACATGAATTTAGTCTCATTTTATTATCATATGGGTTGTTTGCAAATTAATGCACTTTTCTTAAATATGGCGTCTTTGAGATTTACTATATTTTGTGATTTTGTTGTTTGGAAATTAGTTTGATTTAAATGCATTTGACTTCTTCACTTTATTTTTTAAAGAAGTAAGTGAATCCTATTACTTGTTTTTTATTTGAGAAATATAGTTCACTACTTTATTTTCAAGAAAGGAAAGTGACACAATTGTAATTTTAACTTTTCAGACTTGAAGTTTTATATTCTTGAAGAAGTGAATAAACTTGGAAGAGAAATTTGTGGTTCGTGTAAATATATTTCTTATATCGATCTCTCGGAAAAAAAAAGGTTGTTGTATAGTATTGTAATTGATCACTTAAAATGTGTGGTTTTACCTTCTCATTTTAAAGTTGATGATATTAGTATCGGAGATATTTAGATTATTTGCTAGTCATGATTATTTAATATGACATGATTATCTTCCATACACTTGTTCTTATCTGCAAAATGAGTGTAAGTTTTTCAGATATGACATCCATACTTGAGATTTAACTTTGTGACTTTAGATTTGTACAGGAACAAGGCAATTAACATTGTGATTTTTCTTGTGATCTTTTGTTTCAAAATTTTTTTGCTCTTGTTTAATTCTATTAAATGATCAACTGTATTGTATTCTTGATTAAGAAAACTATGTATAAAACTGGGATAAAAGACCCGAATATGTTAAGCAAAAAATATAGGGAAGGAATTAGGTCGTTTGTTGGATTGTCAAAGAATCATGTAGAGGAGAAGGGTTCATGTGTTGTCCATGCAAGAGATGTCAGTACTAAATGGAAACGACCTATGATATCGAAGGGAATTTGTACTCACATAGAATGTACGCCTCCATTTTGTACAAGATGAATTTTTCATGGAGAAACTCAAAGATTTGTCTGCTTATATGACGTGTAGTGAAAACACCCACTACAACAAATCTGCTATTTCATGACGGGCATTGCCCGACATTAAACATTAACCATGTCGGTCACTGACCGACATCTATACGAGTGTTCTTGTTTCCCTTTCATGTCGGACAGTTTTAAGGTCGGGCATTGCCAGTCATGTATATTTTCTTTCCATCCGGACATGGCCGTCATGAAACGACCCTTTTAAGGTCGGGCATTGCCTGTCATGTATAGCGTTTTCCATGACGGACGTGCCGTCATGAAAGAATAATCATGACGGGTGACGACCGACATCTTTATGACTGTCCTTGTTTTGTGACCGTCATTGTATGTGCAACATTGTTTGTACGCCATTGTTTGTACGTCATCTTTTGTGTGACATTGTTTGTACGTCACTGTATCTACATCGATATGTGCGTCATGGAATGACTATATTTCGCGATAGATATTGACCGTCATTATTTCGTGAATAAATAAATTAAAAAAATAGTTGGTTGCCCAGACGTGGCTAACCAACTATATATATTTCCTTCACACCTAATCTGAATATGCAACTAAAACTTTTAACACATCCATCCATGATAAAACAATATTTATTCTAAAACTTAACTCAAAAAACTAACCTTAGACTCAAAACACAAATAATCAAAAGTACAAATTTCAACATAACCTCTCCACTTTTAGAATAACTCAAAACTAGCCAACAATATATCTCTCCCTTCCAACCTATTTCTATAAAAGCTTAACAAAAACACAAACAATCAATAGTAAGTACGACTTTCATCATGACCTCCCCACTTTAGAATATAACTCAAAACTAACCAACCAATATATCTCCTTCCAAGTTAACTCAAAAACTAACCTTAAACTCAAAATACAAATAATCAAAAGTACAAATTTCAACATAACTTCTCCACTTTTAGAATAACTCAAAACTAGCATGGTTATAACAAAACAAACAATTCTATATAAACACTCTTCCACACAATAACAAATGGGACCGCCTGTCCCTTCAACAAAACTACATTCAGCATAAGAATCCAGACTTCAGCATCATCCAGTCAAATATTTCTATAATAATCCAAAACTAATATGTTATGCAGTACATTTCAAACTTCAAACTTCAAACTTCTACATATTATAAACAAGACAAAGTATTTCTAATCTACCAATTACTACACAGAAAGTAGTCTGAACCAAATACTTACATCAAATAAACACAACTAATGAATCCATAGGTACTACACAAATCGTCCAACAAAAGATGCCCATTCTATTCGAACTTCGTCGATTTCTTCTTGTTGATAGACACTTTTTGTATTAAACTACAAAAAAAGAAAAAGAAAGATAGTACTAATATAATGACAAATCATATATAAACACATAAAGGTATACGATAATACGTACAAGTTCAGTAATAGAAGTATGAGGGTTCCACACTATTTCTCGTATATACTTTTGCAAATAGTACCCACACTCGATAGAACCTAGTTGTCGAGGACACTACATATAGAAAATTTGAAAAATAACAAAATCTGATGAGACAAGATTCAAAGAAAAAATGAGAGCTTCAAAACAGCCGCCATGGAAGGCAAAACAAAGCCCTTGTTTCTCAAAATTCCGCAAGAATCTATTTTTTTTCTTCTTCTTCTACTTTTCAAGAATCGAGCAGCAACAAAATTTGTAAAACTCAAAAGGCAAAGAGAAGAGAAATTGTTCTACATATATATATACTACACAAGCTCAGATGTGGAACAAATTTCAATTACCCACTACACAAACTCAAACTTAAATAGAAACTCAAACTCATTCATGCAATATAGATGAAAAAGAGCCAAATCGATGAATAACCCAAACTCAAACCACAAGAAAATTACTTATCAAACTAGAAGAAGATGAAAACGAACGAATATGAGGGAGATAAAAGGAACCTTCGATATTTGTTGCCGCCGCCGTCGCCGATTGTCGCTCTCTGCCGTCGGAAATTGCTCCTCACCATTGGGTCTCACTCGCGCCTCCCGTACGTGGTCGTTTGCTCCCCTTCCCCCGACAATGGAGCAAGGTTTGCGCCGGTTTCACGAGAAGGTAGATAGGGTTCTCCCTTCCAACCTATTCTATAAAAACTTAACAAAAAACACAAATAATCAAGAGTAAGTACAAATTTCAGCATGACTAAGTACAAATTTCAGCATGATTCTCTCCACTTTAGAATATAACTCAAAACTAATCAATCAATATATCTCCTTCCAACCTATTCACAGAAAATAATTCTCAATATTATTGAAACTCAAAAACTAATATGCAAGTAAAACTAATTTCAACATCATGATTTTCTAAAACTTAACTTAAGAACTAACTTTAAACTCACAACACAATTATTTAAGAGTATATCAAACAAGTACAAATTCCAACATGACATCTCTACTTTAGAATAACTCAACACTAACTTGGAAAGCAATAATATACTATATTCAGCAACAATCAAACACTTCTATATTAACACCATTCCACACCGGAGCAAATGAGACCGCCCGTCCCTCCAACAAAACTACATTCAGCATAAGAATTCAGGCTTCTATATATTATAAACAAAACAATCCAACATATTCAACATCAGTCAAATACTTCTATAATAATCCAAAACTAATTTATTATGCAGTACCATATATACAAAATTCAAACTTCTACCTATTATAAACAAGACAAAAACATTTCTAATCTACCAAGTACTAGTCAGAAAGTAGTCTGAACCAAATACTTACATCAAATAAACAAAACTAATGAATCCATAGGTACTACACAAATCGCCCAACAAAAGATGTCCATTATATTCGAACTTCGTCGATTTCTTCTTGTTGATCGGCACTTTTTGTATTAAACTACAAAAAAAATAATACTAATATAAGGACAAATCATATATAAACACATACAGGTATATGATAATACGTACAAGTTCAGTTATAGGAGTATTAGGGTTCCGCACTATTTCTCGTATATACTTTTGCAGATAGTTTCCACACTCGATAGAATCTGATTGTCGAGGACACTACATATAGAAAATTTGAAAAATAACATAATTATGAGTTATACAAAGGATTTACTGCGACATTGATATGAGTTATGCAAATTTACCTTCACAGGTTTCCAAATTGTACTACTGCGAGATTGTTGAGTAGAATGTTTTGCTTGCCACATTTTCAATGATCTAAATAATTTGAAACATTAGAATAACATAATTATAAAAATTTCAATTATAAGAGTTCAAGGTACTTACGTGTTTATGATTCTCCTTTACAACTTCAACATGCAAAAATCATTTTCGCATTCAAACATCATAATTTTTTTCTTAAAAAATTTATGCTCTTTCCATATAAAAAAAACACAGAGTTGGATCTTCTTCTAAGAAATCCTTGAGAAATCAATTATTATTATTTATTTATCACGAGAGTATATAGAATTATCTCAAATTATGCACATAACAATTAATGAAAGGAAATTCAATACCTTTGACCATTAATTAAGACTCTTCCACACGCAGAGGTCATGACAAAGTGTGTATTCATTAATTTTGGGCATTGAGTTGTAGTGTATTGAATTGAATTGTTAGACCATATGACCAGTCTATGCTAGGGCTCTCAACCTATTCTATATAAGAGAAACATTCCACAGTTATAGATGGTTCAATTCATTCTTTGCATAAATCACCTAAGAATTCAGATTGATTCTTCCAAGAAAAAAAAATTAACCAAAATAGTTACACAAACACACAGAGATCAGAAAAATAGACAGCTGATCAGAAAGTTGGAAACAAAAGGCAAGTATATCGGGGTGCCAGAGCATTTTAACTAAGACGTGCAATAAAATCAAAACTCAAAAGCATATTGCTATATTACATGTTTCCCACATGAGAGCCCGTAAATGTTAGTTTCCTAGTAATATTTTTCGGCAGAAAAGAAGAGTTTCACGACTTTCTAATATCTGATCTACACAAACCCCTCCCACCACATTGAAAGACCAAACTTGAGATTTTGTCTTTTATATTTTGGGAGAAAATGAAACCAGATTGAAAAATTAGGGTAGTTCAGTCATGATTGGACTACCTGTTCAAATCCAAATTTTGAGGCTCTGGATTTATTTTTTTTCTTCTTCTTCTACTTTTCAAGAACTGAGGAGCAACAAAATCTGTAGAACTCAAAAGGTACAGAGAAGAGAAATTGTTCTACATATATATATACTACACAAACTCAGATGTGGAGCAAATTTCATTTACCCACCACACAAACTCAAACTTAAAGTAGAAACTCAAACTCATTCGTGATGAAAAAGAGCCAAATCGATAAATAATCCAAACTCAAACCATAAGAAAATTACTGATCAAATTAGAAGAAGATGAAAATGATCGAATATAAGGGAAGATGAAAAAAACCTTCGATATTGTCGCCGCTGCCGTATATTCGCTCCCCGCCACCGAATCGAAGGTCACCGCTGCAGATTGTTGCTCTTTGCCGTCGAAAATTGCTCGTCACCGTTGAGTCTCGCTCGCGCCTCCCGTAAGTAGTCGTTTGCTCCCCTTCCCACAGCAATGGAACAAGGTTTGCGCCGGTTTCACGAGAGGGTAGAGAGGGTTCGCACGACAAAGGGAGCTGGGGAGGCAAAAATTTTCGGTGAAAATTTAAATTTAGGATTAAAATTGGGCACTTCTCATGGCGGGCCAGGCCCACCATTAAAATTAAAATTACAATGTCGGGCTAGGCCCGACATGGATACTTAAAAAAATTTGAAATTAAAATTGGGCGTGTTTTTTAGTGTGTCCGTCATGGTTGCCTCCGTGTTTTTCTTGTGCGACATCATTTCCTCCGCATTTTTTTTTGTCCGACATGAAAACTAAGATTTGTTGTAGTGACCACATAAAATATAAAGAGTACATATGGACTTAGTGAAATGATGAATGATTTGACAAGTGAGGTATATCATGTTCAACATCACTCTATTGGGATTGGATTAAGTGATAATAGGCAAAGTGAAAGTAGTAAATTTCAATCCAAGTCTGAGGAAATTAAGCTAATGCATACCAAAGGACTTTATCATTGGTTTAATAAGTTGTTCGATATGTTATTGCAATTACTCAAAGGAGCCATTCCTAATGGTTATAATATTTTCTGTGAGTTAGATTTTAGTATATAAAAGTATACATGCCTGTAAGGATTACTGTATGCTATTTTGAAAGAACACGCGCAAGTAGATAGATGTATGCAATAAATCTCATTATGTGAGTCAAAACTTACAGTTAGAGACATAAGATGCATAAGGAAAAAAGAAATAACATAGATGAGGTTCTAAGACATCTAGTAAATGTTGAGGCATGGAAACATTTTGATAGTCAGTATCATTAATTTGCCCAAGATCCAAGAAATGTAAGATTAGCATTGGCTAATGACGGATTCAATTCCTAAGGCAACATGGGTACGACTTATAGCACGTGGTAAGTAACGTTAATACCATAAAACTTGTCACATTGGAAATGTATGAAAGAAGTAATTATCTTCATGTTGTTACACATACCAAGTCCAAAGTCTCAAATAGAGGAGACAAATATTTACTTAGACCATTGATATACGAGTTGAAAGATTTGTGGAGTATCGAGAGCATGCTTTGAGGTAAAGAACATCCAAAAAAAACTTGGCCATTTTTATCTTTGTGCGAAAAAGGGTACTTTAGGCATTATTTAGGGTCCATCATGAAAGGTAAATGGTTTTATGCATCCGTGGATTTGCTTGCGTTGGACAAGCAAGATCAGCCCTTTTACGAAGTTCCTCGTAGGTTTATGAGCTTAGGTAAGAAACTGCTTTAGATACATGTCTCCTAATTAGAACCTTGACCTTTCGTTTCATTTGGACTTTATTTTTTCACGGTTGGTATCAAGCCGATCCCTGGTCTGACCAAGCACACTTTCAAATTTTTTAAAGTACTTCAAAGATCTCGGCATGGGAGGCAGGAAGGTAGGAACCTTACTGATTGCTAAGATATTGTCTGCCTCTCGGCTTTTAGATTACAAAAAAGCGTCAGATCTGCCAGTTGAGGCTCTACGACCCAACTCTAAATTAGGTAGGTCAACTTTGGCGACTTTTGGAAGTATGCACACTCCCTGCCTAACTTTCACCATTCCCTTTTTTACAGTTATGATTGCCAACACGGTGAAGCGCAAGCGCTCGGGTAGTGGCCAACATTCAAAGGCTTGGGTTTTATGCCTTAAACTCGTGGGTGTAAATGTAAAACAAATATTTATTTAATAAACTGTTATTGAAGTTCCTTTTAGAATTTCATTAACCCAAATCCAATAAAATAGCATCCGACATTATGTCATGTAACTGGAACAACATATTGATATATCGGATATATATCTAATATATAGTATATATTCAATATACAAGTAGATAATGTTCCAATAATAACTTAAAGGGTCTATAGTACATGGGTAAAGTTCGGTACCTTATCCTGGTAACACTATGGATATGACCTACTTTGTAAGAGTTACGAATGACTTAATCCAAATCATTCATGTGGAGACATGTGAGTGGGGATATCCTATGCAATGAGTTTGTATAAGACCAGACCGCAAAATAATTAATCTTTAGTTTTAAAACACTGTTAACTAAT
The DNA here is from genome assembly GCF_013281855.1 of Momordica charantia. Classification (NCBI taxonomy): domain Eukaryota; kingdom Viridiplantae; phylum Streptophyta; class Magnoliopsida; order Cucurbitales; family Cucurbitaceae; genus Momordica; species Momordica charantia. The sequence continues at coordinate 11,833,916 of NW_028275161.1, forward strand.
AGATTATTATTTCATAGGAAGACCAGGTAACTCAATCTCAATCCCGAGTGAAGTTATGGACTTTTGCCTATAAGGGATCGTTCTTTTATTTGTATGGGTGCGAGTAACCCGGGTCGCCAACTCAATATTCCTACCATTTTGGAGAAGAGACCGAGTGAGGAGCTAGGAACACAACTACACAAAATGAAATTCACTCCTTCCCGACTTTAGGGTAATTACATGAGTGTTCTTTTAAGTGCTTACTCCTAAACTTAAACAAGGGGCTGCACCCTCATAAACAATGATAACAGTCCATCACATAACAGCAAACAAGAACCTTCAGTACATAAGAAAAAAGAAGCTGACAGATAGCAGTAATAGGTAAAGCAACAAGTAATTGGCAAATCATCACAACTCACGATTCCAAACATATTGAGCTTGACTACCACTTCGTTCGAGAGAAAGTAGCCATTGGTTCATTGATTACCCTTTATGTACCTTCACAGAATAACCTTGCTGATATTCTAACTAAACCTCTGTCCAAGGCAGTACATCGTGAGTTACCATGCAACTTGGCATTCGGGCTATCCCTACCTCCAGTTTGAGAACGGATGTAAACAATGATAACAGTCCATCACATAACAGCAAACAAGAACCTTCAGTACATAAGAAAAAGGGAGGTGACACATACATCACATATCAGAGGTCTTGAAATATAGATGCGATTAGTCTTTGGATCTAGACATCAATAACCTTTACGAGAGGTGTTATAGCCTACAAAGATGCATGGATAGGTTTTCTTACCCAACTTGTTCTTGGTTTGAGATTTTAAATAGGGATAGCATCTGCAACCAAAAATTTTTAGGCAATCATAGTTTGGTTTCTTTGAGAAAAGTTTTTCAAAAGGTGATTTCATATTAAGAGGTCTAGAAGGCATTCTATTTATGAAAAAAGTTGCCGTTAGAAAAGCATCAACCCAATACTTCAGAGGAGCATTTGACTCAAAAAGAAAGAGCCAAAACTGTCTCAACTATGTGTCTTTGTTTTCTTTCAGCCACCCCATTTTGTTGTGGTATGTATGGACAAGACATTTGGTGAATGATTCCATTTTGTTCAAGAAAACATTTGAGTTTCAATGAAGTAAATTCGCCATCTCCATTTGATTCAAAAATTTTGATTTTCTTTTCAAATTGAGTATCCACAAGTTTATGAAATTTGATAAAGCATTCATAGAAATTTGCTTTTCTTTTTAAGGGGAACATCCAACTGAACCTAGAGTGGTCATCAATGAAGCTAGCATAGTATTTAAAGCCTTGACAAGATAAAATAGGTGCTGGACCCATAGATCATAGTGAATTTTATCAAAAAGATTCATGCTTAATTCATTGCTTAAAGACAACGAAGCCTAGAACTTTTGCTCATTTGACATGTAGAGCAAACATATTCTATTTTCTTCCAATCAAACACATCAATCAAAGATTTGCTATTCAAATTTTTAATAGAAATTAAGTTTAGGTGACCTAAACGCTTGTGCCATGTAGAAACAAACACTTCATTTTTCAAAATAGCAGCAGATGGAAGAGGGATGGCAGAGAGAGCAGTATGTGGTTCTTGCTACTCCAAGGCATATAAACTGTTTCTTCTAGTTCCCATTGCTAGAACTAGCCCCTGAGTGTTCTTCATAACAAAAAAGTTAAGCATAAAAATCATAGAGCAATCAATATTAACTTACTTATTGATAAGAGATTTTTCTTTATACTAGGAACGACAAGCACATTGTTTAAACATAAAGTATTGTTATTTTGTGTGTTTAAGTTACTTTGACCAATGTGAGTTATGTCTAAACCTTCACCATTTCCTACATAGAGCTTTTCATTTCCTTTGTAGACTCGTAAGGATGAAATGGTACCTGCATTATTCACAATGTGTGATGTTGCACCAAACTCCACAAAGAGAGTAGGATCCAATTCTTCATTATAACTATTGCAGCCAAAGCTTTTGGTATCTCTTCAATTTGATATGAATGATCAAACCTTTTCCAGCATTCAATTGCAACATGGTTAGCTTTTCCACAAATTTGACAGATTATTGGATTACTTGAAGTTTGAGTCAAAGAGGGCTGAGAATGGTTTGAAACACCACTTTTTCCAACATCAAGATGTTGAGGCAGAATGTTTCTACTAGGTTGAAAACCCCTCCCCCTTGAATTAAAGTGTTTGTTTCTTCCTCTACCTCTCCCTCTTTGGCTATAATAGGCTTGATTTGTGTCTACAATCAACATCTTTTCTTCTTCTACATCTATTTGATTCATCTATTCTTGGGCTTTGAGTGCAAGAATAAACTGGTTGAATGTTGGATAAGGGGTTTTGGACAACACTGCTATCCTAAAATCTTTGTATTTAGGACTCAAACCTCGAGCCAAAGTGAACACCTTGCTTAGATCATCAATGGGTTTCTTCATAGCTGCAAGTTTATCACATAAAAGTTTAAATTTCTTGACATACTCTTCAATGGAATTACCTTTCTTTAGACTATGCAAAGATTCACTAATGTGAATTTCATTCTCCTTGATGACGGCTAGGAGAGTTTCTTCTAGTGATTTTCAGACTCGGTGTGTTGTTTCTAATCCCTCAATCATTGTCAATACTTCCTCAGTGATGATTCCTAGAAGCCATGAAGTCAGCAAGCCATCATTTGTGAGCCAAGTATTGTATAAGGGATTGACAGTGATGTTTCTTTCTTTATCTGTTGTTTCTGAATCTGGTGGAATTTCATTGACTATGTGATGCTCAATTCCAAGACTTCGAACAAGAGGAAGGACCTAAGATTTCCAGAGTAAATAGTTGCTGGAGTTCAATTTGATTGATATCAAGCTGGAACACTGGTGAAATGATTGGATTGTGAGAGTAGGTTCATCTTTGATTGAGTGAGAAATAGAGGAGGTAGCAGCCATCTGGATTTGATCTCTCAATATGCAGCGCTCTGATACCATGAAAGGAATTGAAGAACCAAAACAGATGGAAAATTCCTCAATATAATTCCAGATGATGTTTTTACAAAGCCTTACATGGTTAGGATAAATACAGAGAGTTGATGGGGATACATAAGGAAATAAAGGAAAGCTAATAAATTAATTTTACATTAGCCAAATTACCAAAATTCATAAAGGAAAGATTAAATATATTAAGAGAGATGATTGCAAGAATAATTCTAAATCACAGCTGGTATACAACTCACATATTGAAATCGTGAGTTGTGATGATTTGCTTATTACTTGTTGCTTTACCTATTACTGCTACCTGTCACCTTCCTTTTTCTTATGTACTGAAGGTTTTTGTTTGCTGTTATGTGATGGACTATTATCATTGTTTACAACAATGCAGAAAGCTATCCTTCATTGGAAAACTCCACTACAGAGCAATGTCAAGATACTACTGACAAAGACAGCACAAATCCAGTTGATGAGCAAGCTTGTGCTTCTCAAAATGAAATCTCTACTTCCATCATACAATCTAATTTCTCAAATGTACCTGACATTAGTGATTTTTTGTTTGTTGACTTGCCTTTTGAAGGTTAAACAGGTGACACAAGCTTGAGAACGTATACTAATCCTACTCACTTTGAGGAGATGCCCATTGAACAAACAGATCAAATGTTTACTGAACCTACTATGACTAACACTTTGGGGTCAATAATTGATGTTTACCAAAATAAATCCTCTCATCCTATGGTCACAAGGCAAAAATCAAGAACAACAACCGATCACTTTTTTTACCACTACACTACAACCTGACCCTAAATCCTATCGAAGTGCTCTCAAGAATTCAATATGGAAACAAGTCATGGAGGAGGAACTTCAAGCACTTAGTGACAACAATACATGGGATCTAGTTCCAAAACCTTCCAACACCAATATTGTAGGCTCCAAATGGATATTTAAGACCAAGTTCAAAGAAGATGGTCCAATTGATAGACATAAAGCTAGATTAGTAGCTCAAGGCTACTCCCAAGTTAAAGGAAAAACTATGAAGAGACATTCAGTCCAGTCATCAAACCTGCAACAATTCGTCTGGTTCTTGCTCTTGTAGTCTCTTACAACTGGCCCTTCAAATAACTAGACGTAAAAAACGTCTTCCTCCATGGACAACTCAAAGAAGAGGTCTACATGTATCAACCTCCAGGTTTCAGCAATCCTAACTTTCCTAGCTATGTATGCAAGCTAAAGAAATCCCTCTATGGGTTTAAGCAAGCCCCAAGGGCTTGGTTCGATAGACTCTCCCTACACATGAGATTTGTATGTAGTAAAGCTGATCCCTTTCTATTTATATATAAACAGGAACATGTCTTGACTCTTATGCTAATATATGTCGATGATATCATTCTTACTGGAAATAATACTAACTTTATTGACAAATTGATTACATGTTTGAGCACTGAATTTGTTTTGAAGGATCTAGGTGCTTTACATTATTTTTTAGGCATTGAAGTTCACAGTATCTCAAATGGTTATCACATTGCTCAAACCAAGTACATTAGAGACATACTGAAGAAAGCAAAAATGTTGGAAGCCTCATCTATCTCCACTCCTATGGCAACAAGTCAAAATAAGAATTCTAAAATGATGCAGTTGTTGACGCCACAAACTATAGGAGCCTAGTTGGATCTCTCCAATACCTTACTCTGACAAGACTAGACATTGCCTACTCAGTGAACAAAGTCTGTCAACACATGCAAGAACCTCAGATGCAACATTTAAAGGAAGTTAAACGCATTCTTTGTTATCTTAAATATTCAATGACTCATGGAATCACAATCCTTAGAAATAGCTCACTAAATCTTTATGCCTTCTGTGATGCAGATTGAGGTGGTTGTCCTATTACGCGAAGAAGCACATTTGGATTTTGTGTCTTCCTCGGTTCAAATATTATATCTTGGTTCTTGAAGAAACAATCAACTATTTCTCGCTCAAGTACAGAAGCTGAGTATAGAGCCATGACAAATACCACAATAGAACTCACATGGATAATATTCCTCCTTTGCTACATAGGCATTCCTATCCATAAAACACCATAACTCTTTTGTGACAATATCAGTGCACTTGAAATGTCCATCAACCCTGTTTTCCATGTCAGGACCAAACATATTGAGCTTGACTACCACTTTGTTCGAGAGAAAGTGGCCATTGGTTCATTGATTACCTGTTATGTACCTTCACAGAATAACCTTGTTGATATTCTAACTAGACCTTTGTCCAACGCAGTACATTGTGAGTTATCATGCAAACTTGGCATTCGGGCTATCCCTACCTCCAATTTGAGAACGGATGTAAACAATGATAATAGTCGATCGCATAACAGCAAACAAGAACCTTCAGTACACAAGAAAAAGGAAGGTGGCAGATAGTAGTAATAGGTAAAGCAACAAGTAATTGGTAAATCATCACAACTCTGGATTTCAATATGTGAGTTGTATACCAGCTGTGATTTAGAATTATTCTTGCAATCATCTCTCTTAATATATTGATTCTTTCCTTTATGAATTTCGGTAATTTGGCTAATCTAAAATCAATTTATGAGCTTTCCTTTATTTCCTTATGTATCCCCACCAACTCTCCGTATTTAGCCTAACCATGTAAGGCTTTGTAAAAACATCATCTGGAATTATATTGAGAAGGTAACGCCCTGCGTTCTCGGATACGTTAATTTTAAGATATCATTAGTGCCTTTGGATTTTTCCCAAATTGACATTCTTGGGTTTTGTAATTTTGGAGTTCTAATGTTTGGATAAATGAGAATCTAAGTTTAATTTAGATAATTAGGATAAATTAAGTTTTCAAATTTTGGAGAATTTAGGTTATGGTTTTTAAAACAATGTTAGTAAATAAAGGAAAACAAAAGTGTAAAATAAGAATAAAATAAAAAAAAAAAAGGAGAAACCCTAAACCATTTCTTTTTCTTCTTCCTCTCCCTTTTGTTTTCCACAGCCGCCAGCCCCCCAGATTTCTTCTTCTTCTTGCAACCCAGCTGGAACCTTCTTGTTCTCCGGTGGCGGCACACTCCGACGAAGCCACAGGGTGGCAGCAGCAGCGGTCTTCGACAGCACGGCGGCGGAATCCAACCAAGCAGCTGCGGCGGTCTTCGACAGCAGCGGCGGCACCCTCCAACGACGCCTGCAGCGTGTGGCTCACGGACCCGACGGTGAACCACGGCGACGCAACCGTTTCTGCACCGTCCTGCAGCACTCCTCGCGGCGGCGCACGACGAACGACGTCCTCACGGCGGCATACGATGCGCAGATCAGCTCCACGACAGCCCGACGATCTGCTGCTACGGCCTCAACCTCGGCGACGTGCGCAGCTCCCGACGGCTGCCTCCGACGAACAGCAGCTCCGGCGACACGTTCGTTTTGCAATCCGACACGAACGGCAGCAGATTCGCGAAAATATCTTCGTTCCGATACATTTGGCATTTACCCACACCCACACGGACCTTGACTTGCATTACCCATCCCTTTTAGACATCGGATCAGCAAGCCCGAAGCCTTTCGAACTCGATCTTGGAATCTCGAACGTTTCCGGAAGTGACCCAACCATAACCAAAGTATTTTGGCGTGGGTTCGTAGGTACTGAATCATTCAATTTTAGTTCGAGGCAAATTAAGTGCTTATAAAATGAACTCTAACCCAAGTTTGATTGTTTTCTTTGGATTTAGGAACCTTGCGGCAAGCTTAGGAGCTTTAGGAACAAGTGTTGGTAAGTAGCACGGGGGTGGGTGCGTGTGTTGGTGTTTATTATTTAGTTGTCGATGTACTATTTATGATGTTGAAAATGGTTCTGATACGATGTTGTGCGGTGTAACTCTCGTTTATGTTGGTTTGTATGCCTAGGTAGTGTTGAACGTTCGTTGGTGATAATAGTAGAAACTTTGTATTGTTGAGCTGCTGAGATCTGTTGTGGAATGATGTGTGTTTGCAGGGAATATTCGTTAAAATAAATATTATGGTGGGGATGTTTGTTGTCTGAAATCTGTATGAAGTGTTTGGCATGTCTTATGAGTTTTTATTATATCTAGCAATGCTTAATGTTTGCGGATGTTGGATAATGAGTGCTTGGGTGATTTGTGTTGGACCGCTGTCGTTTAAAAATTGTTGACTATGCTCTGTTATAACTGAGCTCACTGTGGCGCTGTTGTTGAGAATTGATATATTGTGAAAGCATGTTTGGTTTACTGTTTTGCTATTAGAATGATGTTTATGTTGGGGAAGCATGCTAATTTGTGTTGGTGAGCTGAGAGATGCATTGAGATCATACTAGTGGTGGTGTTGTTGATGAGCGTTGTGGTGGTTGGTGTTATTAGGGAAGTAGTACCGAAATCCTGGCGGGAGGCTAGAATTGATATGTGGAGTTATGACAGTTACGAAGTGAATGGGTGAGTGTAGGGCCTCGGGTAGAAATGGTCGAGGGCTGATACGTCACTAATTGGGTATCGAGGCCTCGAGTATAAATGGTCGGGGGTCGATACGCCAATATTGGTTAAAGATAAGCGTCGAGGCCTCGGGTATAAATGGTCGGGGGTCGATGCGAGGAGTCTTTCGAAAGGAGAACTATTGGGGTCTTGGGTATAAATGGTCAGGGGGCAATAGATTGTAAGACATCGAGGCCTCGAGTATAAATGGTCGAGGGTCGATGCACAGTTCAAGCCTTGGGGATAAATGGCAAGGTCGAATGCCAAGCCTCTGTAGATGAATGTCGGGCCTTGGGGTTAAATGGCAAGAGTCGATACGATTCGAGGAGTGAGACTTGGAGGACTAACATAGTGTGAGAGGTTAGGAGTTGTTTGGAGGCCAAAGACCAATACGCCGATTGTTGAGAAGACATTGAGGCCTCGGGTATAAATGGTCGAGGGTCGATGCACTAGTGTCGGGGCTCTGGGTATAAATGGTCAGGGGCCAACACTACCAACAGAATGGTCTTGGAAAGCCTGGATAGATGAGATGAACTTAGAGTTGCTTGAAGCGCTAGAGTGCCAAGTGGACTGTAGTTGATTTGTATACGATTGTGGTTAGCATCGGGTCATATAGAACACGTTTATGGTTGAATGTATAATGTCAGTGTAGAGCATGTCTATAGTTGTTCGCATATTGTAATGATAGAGCATGACGATGTATGTTGTCTTTATGATTTGAGCATGACGATGTATGCTTTCTTTATGGTTTTTAAGCATGATGTTTGTGTGTGTTTGGTGAGGGCTACTTACGGAGTATATTTTATATACTCACCCCCCCCCCCCTTCTACAATTGCTGTTTTCAGGCGGAAAGTTCATTGGCGACCACCGATGACGTGGAGGAGACATGACAGAAGAGGACCATAGGCTGCGTAGTGATGTTAGCTTAGTTTAGGATTAGATGGTTTTTTTTTTATTTATGATTGTTTGGCAATAAACTTTGTTTCAAGTGAATTGAGGGGAGATCCCACCTATTGTTTAGACTCGACTCGGAATAAGTGTTTTCTTTTATTTTTCTTTCGTTCATTGAAATCGTTTAGTTGGAATAATGGATGTTGCCTGGTGGTGTTGTCCACGAAGGACGCTTGATTGATAGTTTATAGAATTGATGTTTTATTTATGTTGTAGTTTGATGTATCGAACTGAGTTGAAACTATGTATTTATAACTTGTTCCCAAGGAGTTGTTTATTTCGAATTTGGAAAATAACATTTGACAGAGGAAAATGAATAACGTTACCTAGAATAGTGTAAAAAGTTCTGGGGCATTAGAGAGAAATTTTCCATCTGTTTTGGTTCTTCAATTCCTTTCAATCCTCTCACTGGCCTAAGAGAGACTTCGATTTAATGGTTAGACCATAAACAAGTTGTTCATTACAGGATCAGTGGTACTTAAGGAGAAAAGAGGTAACTTAAGGGTAAAACGATAATTTGACCCAGTTGAAGTTACAAACACTCGTGAAAGATTGACATACTGTTAATGGTCAATATCCATGGACACAACATGTTCTATATTGCATAAGAGTGCACCTATGAATCTTTAGTGGAATGTTCCAGAGTTAATTAATGTTGATTAATTTAATTAATAAGTTTAATTAATTAATCTCGGATCATTGGAGCTTAAATCTGTATGTCTATTAGCTCCCCCCGTTAGCTCACAACGGGTATGAAGGGATGTGAATCCCGCAGCGGAAACGGATTTTCGTTGCTGATTTTCGGGATACAAAACCGAATTTTACAGAAGAAAAATATAGAGAAAATTTTACCTTTGAAGAATGTTTCTTCAACTAGTTTTCCTCGAATACCACCACTATTTCTTCCTCACTATCCTCTTGGGTCTCGTGATCGTGCTGGTGAGAGCAAAAATTTGGAACGAGAGGGAGAGATTGAGCTTCTTGAGAGAGATCTAGGGATGCTTATTTTTTCACAGTGTTTGTTCTGTTTTCTTCAACCATTGAAGAAGAAGAACAATGACGTGGGGTAACTCCCCACGTCATAGCAACCCCCACTCCCCTGCAATTTTGCAGGGGAGTTAATAATAATAATAATATTAATATTAATATTAATATATATATATATATATATTTATAATATATAATAATAATTAATATATATATATATAATAATATATATATAATAATTAATATATTTATAATATTAATTAATCAAATTAATTAATATAATTAATTATTAATCCAATTAATAATTAATAAATATATATACACATAAATAATTAACACTTAATTATTTATCATAAAACTAGAATCATATTCTAAAACATTACTCTCGTATAAGCTATAGTTTTAATGTACATCTTATGCACATTATTTTTAACCTATAGTTTTAATATGAATCTTATTCATATTAATTTTATTTGAATCCAATTCAAATAATATCTCTCATAATATATAGTTTTAATTCACAATTAACTATATATTATAATGTATCAATATACCTATAATCCCTTTAGTAATTTGAACAATTCAAATTCTTCCAAAAACTTGATCCTCGTTTTACCCGTTATGAGCTAGCAAGGGGACCTAATGGACCTACAGATCTGAAGCTCCAACGATGCAAGATTAATCGGTCAAACTCATTGACCGAATTAATCTAGATTCATTAACTACGAGTCATTCCACTAAAGACCCGCAGTTGAACTCTTCTCACTGCAGAATGTTTTCGTGTCCATGGATATACGACCATTAATGACGAGTTAATCCTTCACGAGTGTTCGTAACTCAAGTTGGGTCAAATTACCGTTTTACCCCTGAGTTACATCTTACTCCTTAAACACCACTGCTCCTCTAATGAACAACCCGGTTATGGTCCAACCAATAACTGGAAGTCCCTCTCGGCCAATGAGAGGGTGGGCCCCTTGTTCAAGTCCTGGAGTCAGCATTTAAGGGAACACTCATCTACTCCCCTAAAGTCAGAGAGGAGTGAATTCCATCTTGTGAAGTTATGTTCCCAGCTCCCCACTCGGTCTCGTCCCCAAAATGGTAGGAATATTGAGTCGGCGACTCGGGCCACTCTCACCCATACAGATCAAAGGACGAGCCCTCACGGGCAGGAGTCCATAACTCACTCAGGATTGAGAATGAGTTGCCTGGTCATCTTAAGAAATAGCAATCTATTAGTTAACGGTGTTACACCTAAAGATTGCCTATTTCGCGGTCCGGTCTTATACAAACTCATTGTACAGGATACTCCCACTCGCATGTCTCCACACGAACGACCTGGATCGAGTCGTCTGTAACCTTTACAGAGTGGGTCGTATCCATAGTGTTGCCAGGATAAGGTACCTAGCCTTATCCATATACTATAGACCTTTTAGGTTATTCACGGGATATTATCCATTCATATATCAGGGGTATATCAAATATATACCCCGTACATCAACTATATACCCAGTATATATACTGTCCCGATTACATAAAAAATAACCTTGGATGTTTAGTTTATTGGATTTTGGACAATGCAAAGCTATGATTCAACAACAAATTTATTAAATAAAACTTTATTAAATAGACATTTGTTTTTACAAAATAAAACTACGAGTTTAGGGCAACACACCCAACAGGGTAAAACAAGGATCAAGAGTTTTTTAAAGAATTTGAATTGTTCAATTTATACGAGGGAATGTACGTTAAGGTGTATAAGATACAAAAATTTGAATATAAAGTTAATTTCGAATAAGATTCAAAAATTAAACTTTATAATATGAGAGTTATATTTAAGATTCAAACATTGATTAATATGAATTAAATTAGTATTAAAACTATAGATTAAAATTAATGTATACACATTAAAACTATAGGTTCTGAGAGAGATATGCATTTTAATAAGATACTAATGTAATAATTAGTTAAAGTTAATTAATTAATTTGATAGATTGATTAATTAATTGATTATTATTTAATTAAATTAAAGCAAATTATATATATTTTATCCATTATATGTGGTTTGAGAAATAAGGAAGGTTATTCATGAGATTGCGCAAGTGGAAAATATCCACAACCTCCTAAAGATTTCTCCAACAAATACAACTTCTCACGGATTTCTCCACAAAGTGCAACCCTCCAAATCTATAAATGGAGTTTCGAAGATGCCTAGCTCAAATCATCTCATTCCAGCTTTTGAATTCTGTTTAGAATTTTGTTCAATTATTTTGTTCTTATATTGTCAGCTTTTGAATTCTGTTTAGAATTTTGTTCAATTATTTTGTTCTTGTATTTTCACCGATTAGTTTCCAGTTTGATTCTTTTTTTTTAATTGTACTTTTAATTTTCATTGTTCCTATTTCTCACAAGTTTATTTAAAATTCTAGCATTCCTCTTATTATTTAATTTTTGTTTTCAGTTCTAATTTAATACAAATGTTTTTTTTTTACAAATTCTTTGTGTTTCAATTTGTTTTCATTTCAAGGATGAGCTAAATTACCATTTCAACCCTTCTATGAATGCTTTGGTTTAATTTTTATCCAAACTGCAACTATCAAGGAGCACGGTGTTCATGCCCTCATTACTTATCTTGATTGATTATTTTCCTTATAGTTACTTTACTTGCTACTCACTTGGTCAAATCAGTTTGATTCTAAAAAGGTTAGAGTTAAATGAAGTTCATCAAGATAAAATGAGAACTTACTAAGAAATAAGAACTAAAATAAGAACCAAGACATAAGATCTCTTACCCATTAAATGAGAGTTGGAGCTTTATTTATTTAGGATTTTGGCATTTCTTAGATGCATAATTCTAACCTAAGCTTATAAGCAAACTAAAAGCGGTATGGAATAGAAGTGGAACTCAGTTTGCATGTTTAGGGATGATGGGCAAGGTACATTGATTAGTTGCTGTATCTTTTTCAAGTCTAAGGCAGTAATAGGGGGGTGATTTTTCCATAATCTATTCTCTCTTATTTGAAGCACTGTTTTACCAAAATACTCTAAACTATTTTTGATGTGATCATAAGCCACCAAGCTTACTACAAGGACCAATCACTAGGGCCCGAGCCAAAAAGCTTCAAGGAGCCATGGAAAAATACGTGCAAAGCTATATTGGCTCCACACAAGAAGAAGGGAATGAAGGCACCAAGATCCAGCATCGATGTCTCATCAAGGTGCGACCAAGTGAGGAACCCGTAGCACGAGTGTGCCTTGCCAAGCGCATAGGACAACCGCACGCAAGCACCGCCAAGCGCACACCCCTACCCGCGCGCGCCTTGTCACTAACTTCACAGCACGCCCCTACCGCACATGTCGTGTTGCTAACCTCACAATACGCCCCTGCCGTGAACGCTGTGCCTCACAACGCTCATGCCTGCACGCGCTGCCGCCCGCCCACGCCTGTGTCAGAAGCCTCCGCCCGCGTGTCTATGCCGCCATCAGCGCCCGCGCCCACACGTGCCGCATGCTCAATAGCGCCCCAGCCATACTGCCCAACGCCAGCGCCCTACCGCGCATCGCCAGCACCCCTACCGCACATCACCAGCGCCCCTGCCGCCCAACATCAGCGCCTGCCCCAGCGCCCAGCGTACATGCCGCCCACCCAGCGCGCCCCACTCTGACACCCATGCACATCCGCCACCCTTGCCAGCCATGCCTTGCTGCCCACTCCTCCCAAATAAGGAATTTCCCTCCTTATGATTTTGGTTTATTCTTGGGATATTTGATTTATGATTTATTTATGATTTATTGTTTTATTTATCAAATTTAAATTTCATCTTTAGCAAGTTTTAGACATTTTAGGAATTTATCAATTTTAATTTTCTTTTTAATTTTGTTATTTTCCTTAAAAGGCCAAGGGCTTTGGCCTATAAATAGGCTTGTACCCCTCCATTGTAACACATCTTGGAATTGTCTTTGAATAGAATCGAGTGTTTCTCTCATTGCCTTGTGCAAACCCCTCCCAAATTTCGAATCCCTTTGTGTGGTTGAACTTAGGCCTTCGTATTTGAACCCCTCGGAGCATGCTTGTTTGATTGGTCAACAAACTCGTGAAGTGTTTCCGACCTTGAGCATAATGAGTCATCTATCTGCTCAAGGTAACGACTGGAAAGGTAATCCCTCTCTTGGCCTTTCGGGTTGAACCAACTATATGATTGGATTCAAGTGGCTTGTGGCTCGAGTAGCTCAATACGCTTGGGTTGTCGCGTATCAATTTTTGCCATAAAATGATTTCGCACTAAACAATTTTGCAAACTTATTGAAAAGAAAACTAGTCCCTAGGGAGACGAACTTGGAGTACTTATAATTTATTACTTGTTACAGTGTGCACTTGCACTCAACTCTATTGCCGTTAAGCAGAGGCAGAATAATTTAAATTGGTATTGGCATTGGTATTCGTTAGGCATTAGTATTGACATGGTTGTTCGTTGGCATGTTGCAATTTCTATGGCATTCTTCAATTTCTACGACATTGGTTTGGGTTTTGGCTTTCGTTTAGTTTAGTTTTAGTTTTGACATTCGGTTTCGTTTTCTAAGCATTAATTTTCCCTATTTAGCAAACTCACAATTTAGTACTGTGAGTATGAGAAGGAAGGTCAGATAATATTATTAGATAATGTTATTTAAATTTTAATTAAATTTTAATTAGATATTATTTGGATTAGATTTAGTTTAGATTATATTATTTGAATTAGATTTTCTACTATGACATTATAGTTGTATAAATAGCTTTTTAGATTTGTATCAAAGTATTAAATTTAATGAAATCTTATTTATTATTATCTATTTTCTCTCCTCCCCTAAAATTCTTATGTCTGAGATTATGATGAAGAGTGAGACAGGTTTATGACTTGAGATTTACTTATGTATGGAATTATGGTGAACGGTAAGAGGGGAGGGTGTATTCATTTTAGTCTTTGTTAGTGTGGTTTTGCTTTTATGTTTGGGATTGGTATGTCGGAAGTTATGACAAAGATTTTTTGAGATTTACGTATGCTTGTTCTGTGTTTTGAGTTTATGGAGGGGGGTTGATCTTTTATTTGGAATTGTGATAAAGGGCAAGGGGCGGTATAAGACTTAAGCGTGTGGATTTTACGTAAAATTGAGATCTATGTATGTCTAAATAGTGTCTTGAAGTTTACTATTTGGTGTTGTAGTTCTGCTCTTAAGTTTGAAATTTGCGTATGCATGTATGACATGACTTGCACAAGCTTAAGTTCCGATTAAGGGCGAGGGGCAATGGTTTTATTATTTTGTGATTTGTGTATGACATAACTTTTGCACATGCTTAAATTAGTTCTTGGTGGTGTGGTTCTCAAGTAAGTTCATGTATTGCTATTGTTTTAATTTAATTATTTATATTGATGTTACTTATGTTTGAGGATTAAGTATGGTTGAGGTCTGTTTTGTGTAGTTTTCGAATGAGACTAATTATTATAATTGTGATTAGAGTTTGGATTATTATTTAATCAAATTTTAACGATCATGCAAGGAGAAACTTATTTGTATATATTGGTACATTGATTTAGTTTATTTTAGAAACTTCTTTGTAAATTTAGGTACTTTAAATTTAGTTGTGATTATTTTCAAAAACTTGTAAATGTTGTCGTAAATAAAATTTACATTATTATCCTATATTTTAGTATTTAAATTTAGCCACAAATCTTGGAACGTCTCTACATTTTTGTGACAAAAATGGAACATCCAATTTGCAAAAAACACAAATTTTTAAATAAAAAATTTAAAATAAAAAGCAAAGATGCTATGAAATTCGCATAGTGAATGAAATTTACAAAATTGCAACGAAATACACTTTTATCACATTACATGTCATGTGTTTTGTCGCCTAAGTGCTTCAGCGAGACAGTTGTACAGCGACCTTGGTTGGGACGAAACGATTTTCGTCGCCAATAATTTTCAGCGAAGATGAAAATATTTTGTCTCTAAAGGTAATATTTTTTTGCAGTTAAAAATTGACTAATTAACAAATTTATATTATCATCAAATTTCGTAGAGAATATGAGCAGCCTCTAATCGACTTTGAAGTTAGATCTCTCTAGTGGTGCAAGTACCCTTTCCTAACAAAAGTTATATTCTTCAAAATATAATGTCAACGACAAGTCTTAAATTGAGACAATGATGCATTGACTTATCTTGTTTTTACTTATAATTTGAAGGGATAAATCAACAACCCTCTTGTCGTTAATAAATCATTTCAAATATATTTCATCAGTGTTGAGAGGCAAATGTTGGGTTTGTAAGGTGATTGCAAACAAAGTTCCACATTAGTTAGGGAAGTGAATGATTATAGGTATATAAGATAGGACAATTATCTCCATTTGTGTGCCTTTTGGATGAAACCAAAAGCAAAGCCGTGCGGGCTATGCCCAAAGCGGATAATATCATACAATTAGACCTATTCGAGACCTTGCATAGGTATATAATAAACATGAACTACTCATATCATTGTCAATTGAATCACATAAATATTAATACGGTCTTGATGGGACAAATAGCAGAACCTAACAGAGTTATAAGAGAAACAAACTACTTCTCTCTTATGATCTATTGATTTTGAGATGAAACTCAATGAATATTGATGTGCAATCAAAACCCGCTCTAACAAAGTGTCACCATTCATAAGGCATGGTCAAGGATATTTACCCTAGGATGATATTTTAAATACTCTGCTTCCAAATTTAATATCATATTCATATATCTAACTTTAATCGATATTTAGAGTGTGCATGGCCGAGTACCATATCGGTGTAAGATTTTGTCTGCACCTCTCCGGCTTGGTCGAACATAAGCCCACCTGTGCGTAGATGCTGATGTACTACCTGAATCCTTCATTGACGCCTTAATTGGAGAATTTTTCCTTTTTTTTCTTTTCAAAAGTTGGATGCAATGGAAGTACATCTATGACAGTCATGCAGTGATGCATATCTTGGTAGCCAAGTAATGGTATTGTTCAAAGTAACAAGTACTGTAAAATATGCACTTCTTTCTTCTTCTTCAAATAGAAGCAAACGTTATAGCCGCAGGGTCATTTCCTAGGTCCAAAGTTCTAAACACATCAACTGTAAAGAATAAGCAAAGTTCTTCAAATAATCATTAGAATTTCTGTATGGAAGCAATCATTACAGCTGAAAAAAGGCTATTCAAGTGTCGCGGTATATTTTCAATTTCGTCAGATTTAGTCTTAAAATGCAGCCTTTACTTTTGGTAGACTTCTGTCGGAAGAATTGTTGAAACGATATCTGTTATGAGTTCAATGGAGACATACAAGGACGAAACAAAAGTATAATAGAAGTTAAAAATGGTAATATTTATCTAAGTCTAGAAGTTAAAATTTTTAATATTTATCCAAGTCTAAAATTCAATTGGATGAATCGAAAGATAAACTAAAAAGTTGATTTTTCCCATGTTTTTCTTAGTAAAAAAATAATATATATCCAATTGAAAGTGGTAAAAGAAACACATTTACATTGGTTGGTTTTTTTTGGTAAAATTACAAGTCTCGTTTTCAAACTTCTATAGTGCCTTATTTAGGTATAAAATATATATATCCATTACAACTCTAAACATTGAACTAGAAATTAGTCCATGCTGAAAAAAGTTGGATTATGAATATAGGATCAAATTGGAGCTCATTCGAAATGCAGAAATTTTGTTCTGGTCTCGATCGTCGGTCTCATTGTATTTTGTGTGATACAAAAAGTTATTTTGTGTGATTTTATTTAATTCGAATATTTTGATTACGTTCTATTTTGATTCCAATTGTATCTACACATAACTTGTTTTTTAATATATATTTTTGGCTTGCTAACTGAATGGAGTATTCGGCTTTTAAGTGTCCCTCACGTCAATCCCATGAGCCTCTTATCCATTCTCAATCGATCACGACGGGGGAGCAAGTAAAAATAGAAAACTCACATCAAACCGACACTCTACTGATGAGTTATATCCATTCCCTTGCCCCCATCGAGAAATAGAACTGATTAGTCCTACGGCAAAAGGGTCGAGAAACTCAACTCTACTATTCTTTCACAACTTTGAATTGGGTCTTCTTGTAGGAGAAATATGCATAGAAAACTTAAGGAAACATTAAATAAAATAATCCGAACCCAACGTATTGTTGTTTCCTTAAGATAATTTTGTTCTTTCTATGGTCGTCAAGGTTTCATGAACAATTGTCTCTCATGATAGGACAAATATACCAACCTGTGAATGCAGCACTCCACACATAGGAGCCAACGAACTAAAAGTTTTTAAGTACTCGTACAGAGTAGAAATGAGAGAATTTTGAGGGATAGTTTTCCGTGTTCCAAAACTGAGAAGAACCACGTATTTATAGACTATTTGTGGCCATTCAAATAGTCATATGTTTCCATGTAAAATTATGTCTTTTGATAAAAGGACATAACCTTTACAAAAGATGCACCCGTTCATGAAAAGTTGTGATTCTTTATTTTTAACAAAAATAATTTTATTCAAAAATTCCAACAATCCCCCACATGAATAAAATTTATTTTTTAAAAACATGTACAATTACTCATGAATAATAACTACATCAGGATAAGTAGCCTAAGACTTTGATCTTTCCTTAGTAAAACTATGGAGTTTCGATCAGTAGTTAAAAAGTTTTGAACTGTCAACTTTTTAAGAGTAAATTAAGTCCATAATAATTATATAGATATTCTTCGAAATACTAATGGTTCTCATGTTTGTATTCATTTTGGCCCTGAATACCGCTTGGTTTCATGAGTGTTTTTAGAGAATTCAGCGTTGAAAATTCTCATAGAAGCGGCCCATTCACACTCACATAGATGACTTCTTTAAAGAGTATCCTGGCAATACCCCACTTTTATAAAAGAGCTAAAGAGTCATTAAAAGTATATCCTAACCTCATCCGTTTCCAGGTTTGCACTAATTTTTATAATAGGAACCGTTATGAATTTATAATTCCTTTTCTTAGTGCTCCTCTGAGTTGTATGCATAAATTTTTTTTCCCTTTTGAAACTAGATCTTGGGATCTCCAGTCAGCTAGGTTGGATTACCATTATGTTAATCTTATATTATAGTCTTCAATCCTATTCCTATTGAAAACAATTTCACTTGCTCTCTTGTCAAAGCTTTCGTAAGCGGATCCACAATATTATCCTTTGATTTCATATAATCAATTGATATAATTCCATTCGAGAGCAATTTTCTTATGGTATTATGTCATCGACGTATATGTCGAGATTTACCATTATACATTAAGTTTTGCGCTCTTCCAATAGCGGCTTGACTATCACAATGTATACATATTGGGGGTACAAGTTTCGTCCAATTAGGAATATCTTCCAAAAAGTTTCGTAACCATTCGGCGTCTTCCCCTGCTTTGTCTAAAGCTATGAATTCAGATTCCATAGTTGACCTTGCTATACAAGTTTGTTTGGAAGATTTCTAGGATATAGCTCCACTTCCAAGTGTAAAGATATATCAACTTGTTGACTTTGAATTTTTCATACTAGTTATCCAACTTGCATGACTGTACCTTCAAGTACAACCGGATATCTAGAATAATGTAAACCGTAATTTTGAGTATATTTTAAATATCCAAAAACTCTTAAAAGAGCTTTCCAGTGATCTGGACTTGGATTATTTGTATATCGACTCAACATGCTTACCGCATATGCTATATCCGGTCTTGTACAATTCATAACATACATTAAACTTTCTATTATTTGAAGAAAATTGAGAGTACTCCAATTGAGACATACTATCACTCGTATTTGAAGAAAATTGTTGGCTAGCATCCAAAGGTGTCTTTCACAACTTTTATATCATATTTCTTGAATTTTCCAAGAATTTTTTTGGATATAATGTGACTGAGAAAGTGCTAATCCATCAGATGTTCAATGAATCTTGATTCCCAAGATAACAACTGTGACACCCATATCTTTCATTTCAAACTTTCTAGTCAATATTTGTTTTGTAGCAAAAATAATTTCTATATTGCTACCAATTATTAACATATCATCAACATACAAACATACAATCACAAACTCCGTTTGAGTTCATTTAACATAGACACATTTGTCACATTCATTGATTTTGAAGTCATTTGTTATCATAACATGGTCAAACTTTTCATGCTCATGCTTGGACGCCTGTTTCAAACCATAAAGAGACTTGACCAGTTTGCATACTTTCTTCTCTTGTCCAGGAACAACAAAACCATCTGGTTGTTCCATATATATTTCTTCCTCTAATTCACCATTTAAGAAAGTCGTTTTTACATCCATTTGATTTCAAGGTTGTATAAAGAAGATAAGGCTATTAACTCGTGAATAGATGTAATTCGAGTAACGAGTGAATATGTATCAACATAATCCAATCCTTCTTTTTCTTTATAGCCTTTAACTACAAGGCGAGCTTTATAGTTATCAATTGTTTCATCTGCTTTCATCTTCCTCTTAAAAATCAAACCCAATGGTTTAGAACGAGGAGGAAGATCAACCAATTCGCATGTATGGTTTTGCATAATGGAATCAATTTCACTTTGTATAGCCTCTTTCCAATATGGTGCTTTTGGAGAAGAAATTGCTTCAGCAAATGTTTGAGGTTCATTTTCCAACAAATATGTTAGAAAATCTGGCCCAAAAGTTTTTTCAACTCTTGTTCTCTTACTACGTCTCGACTCTTGAACCTCATCCAAATTGTCTTGATTAGATGATGGTTCATGTTTCATTTTCCTTATATTTGACTCATTTTTCAAATTATAAGGAAACACATTTTCAAAGAATGATGCACTCTTTGACTTAATAATTGTATTTACTTGTATATCAGGATTTTCTGACTTATGTACAAGAAACCGATATGCACTACTATTAATTGCATATGCAATAAACACACAATCAACTGTTTTTTATCATATTTTAATCATTTTTGGTTTAGGAATCGCCACCTTAGCCAAACATCCCCACACTTTCATAAATTTACAAGTCGGTTTTCGCCCCTTCCATAATACATATGGAATTTCCTGTGTTTTTGTAATGACCCCAATTTTTATATATCATTAATAATATAAGATTGAGATAATTACTCATAAAACATAATTTCATTAAAATAAAATAAGATAAAAACTTGTATTTTTCATCTAAAAATGAAAACGATAACTTAATAAGACTTAACTTATAAATCTTTAGCAGCGGAAATCACAAAGTTATTATCCTTAAATAAAACAAGTAAAAATGTGGTATAGTCATAATTAAAAGTATAGATTATAAATAAAATTGAACTGTGTCTCATATCTCCTCCTCGTCAATGCCCAGGTCATCCTCGACGTTATTCTCGTCAACTATATAACTATCCGTAAAAAAAAAATTGAAACAACATGGAATGAGTATAAAAAAATACCCAGTAAGTAGTTCCCATCATAAGGAACCTTTCATGCTCAAACACACACATCATGCTTATATGCATGCATACCTCAACCTAACATATAAACCAACGAACAACTTAACTTAAGATACTTGTGCTTGCTAGCATAAACTTACATATCTAAATCCTTAATTTGGCGCCATGCTATACAGAAATACCCCATACCATAACCGTCAATTCCACATGTAATATTTATAGGGTAATTACCCCCCATAAATACCATTAACATGAACTAATTTGTTTCCTAGGGCCCAGCCTTTAGCAGAAACCATACATGTCATATCATACATCTAGCTGCATAACATAATTGCTTAATTTGGGTATTTCATGCATAACATTAATCTTACCTAAATCCATGGCACATAAGACTACTAACTTCACTACGAATGCAATGCATCACACATTATGTCATGCTTTACCTAAACATGATTTGCTATTAAACATACTTAAAATGACATGAGAAAGCCATAGAATCATAACATGCTTTGTAATACATAAAATTTAACCACAATCACCATTCAATAACAAAATATATTTAAGCAACATGAATAACATAATTCAATAACAAAACAATGCAACACATAACATAATTCACTTACAATCAAAGAATAATACAACAAAACATACAAGGCGGTAACTTATGATAGAATCCACTTACTTGAACTTCGGAAACTAAAAGAAATTCCTTAAAGCTTCCTAATAACAATACATCTTTACGAGTGTCCTTGTTTCGTTTAATTTTGCATGGCGGTTTTTACCCGTCATTATATGTGCGACATTGTTTGTACGTCATCGTTTGTACGTCATTGTTTGTACGTCATCATTTGAGCGTCATTGTTTTTACGTCATTGTATCTACGTCTCGTATATGCGTCGTGGAATGACTACATTTCATGACAGACATTGACCGTCATTATTTCGTAAATAATTTAATTAAAAAAATAGTTGGTTGCCGAGACGTGGCTAACCAACTATATTTCCTTCAGACCTATGATAATATTTCAATATTGCAATTAAAATTAGCTAATTAATATGCAACTAAAACTCTTAACACGTTCATATCAAATGCAATATCTATTCTAGATCTTAACTCAAAAGCTAGCATTAGACTCAAAACACACAAATAATAAAAAGTACAAATTTTAACATGACATTTCCACTTTAGAATATATAACTCAAAACTAACCAACCATAAACCTCCTTCCAACCTAATCGCACAAAGTAATATCTCAATATTATTGCAACTCAAAAATTAATATGTAACTAAAACTAACTATTTCAACATCATGATCTATTTGAAAAACTTAACTAAAAAACTAACCTCTAGATTCAAAACACAAACAATAAAAAAAGTACAAATTTCAACATGACCTCCCCCACTCTAAAATAGAACTCAAAACTAACTAACCAATATATCTCCTTCGCAGTTATTGACACAAAATAATATCTCAATATTATTGAAACTCTCAAAACATAATATGCAACTAAAACTAATTTCAACACCATGATCTATTCTAAAAGTATTTAACTCAAAAACACTTAACTCAAAAACTAACCTTAAACTTAAAACACAATTATTTAAGAGTTGATCAAACAAGTACAAATTTGAACCTGACGTCTCTACTTTAGAATAACTCAAAATTAACTTGGAAAACAATAATATACTACATTCAGCAACAATCAAACACTTCTATATTAACACCCTTCTACACATAAACAAATGGGACCACCCGTCCCTCAAACAAAACTACATTCAGCATAACAATCCAAACTTCTATATATTAGAAACAAGACCAAGTATTTCAAATCTGCTAAGTACTACTATAGAAAGTAACCCGAACCAAATACTTACATCAAATAAACAAAAGTAATGAACCCATCGGTACTACACAAATCGTCCAGCAAATGATGTCCATTCTATTCGAACTTCGTCGATTTCTTCTTGTTTGTAGGCTTTTTTTTTGTATTAAACTACAAAAAAAGAAAGATAATACTGATTAATATAAGGATAAAGCATATATAAACACATAAAGGTATATGATAATACGTACAAGTTCAGTTATGAGAGTATTAAGATTCCGCACTATTTCTCGTATATACTTTTGCAAATAGTACCCACACTCGATAGAACCTAGTTGCCGAAGACACTACATATAGAAAATTTCAAAAATAACATAGTTATGAGTTAACAAAGGGTTTCAATGCAAATTTGAGCGTATTTAAAATGTTATAAATGCAAGTTTACCTTCACATGTTTCCAAATTGTAGTACTGCGACAATGTTAAATAAAGTGTTGAGCTTGCCACATTTTCAATGATCTAAATAACTTGAAACATTAGAATGACATAATTATAAAAATTATAACTATAAGAGTTCAAGGCACCTACATGTTTATGATTCCCTTATAATTTTCTTCAATCTTACTTCTTAGAGAGTCCAATACATAAACACAATTCTCTTGAAGATGTATAACAAACAACTTCCAGTGAAAACTATTAATAACCAACATGATAATATTACATTCATGGATGGATAAAAGAAACTATAAATAAGTAAAATCAAGTTAAATTGCTAGCTTACCCGCTGTTACGTGGGATGAGTACAATTTATTCCAAGTTACTCATGTCTAACCTGTTGGCTAGATCTAGAACAAGTTTCTTGAGACATCATTTGTGGTACAATGCTGTCCGGATCAACCACAAAGAACTTATTATGTGTCTCATCCTCACATTCATTCCAAAGATACCTAAACATATAATTGTAAAACATTAAACTTCATAGTTAGTGAAGTTAAGATATGAAATAGATTTAATATACTTACGCGATGTACGTGAGCACACACATATAGCCTATTTCAATCATCTCGCAGTATTGCATGATGTCATCACGTGTTAAACTAATGATCTTCTCCCTTCCAAATATGTAATCATCGATATTGAATTCAATTACATCCTTATTGTTCATTGAACGCACGGCATATTGATTTAGGAGTTTAATAGTCATGTGGACATCGATATGTTCATATGATTGTGTTCTTGGCTTGGATGTTCGAGGAGAAGGAACCATTGACAAACAAAATTACAAACAACATTTAACAAACGAAAAGTTAAAACTTCACTCAAGTTAGAACAAGACATACCTTTTTCTCCTCATTTAAAATTACTAGTCGACGAGGCCATGCCACGAAGCTACCAATGGCACTATGAATTATTGGACTTTCAACGTCATCATCAAATACTGTGCCAACTGCAACAATGTTTTCCATTGATCCAATATCCAGATGACACAGTTTTCCCTTAGAAAATTTAAAAGCAAAATGCTAAATGTTATGCACAAAAAAGCTAAGTGTCGTGTCCAAAAACAGTAAATGTCAAAACTAAAACAAATTAGTTACCATTGTTGGTTGTTCATCCAGGATAAAAAATTTAGTAGGTGCATTGACAACTTCCTTTCCTTTCTCCCTTTTCTTTGAGACATTACTGACTTTAGTTGTGGATTTTTTTGGTTGTAAGCTCTGAGTCTTCAATTCGGATTGGTCTTGAGGTTGCAATCCCAAATTTTACTTCCTGTTGGCAACATTAAAATATAGGAATGGTGAAACAAACTCACCTAATCCCCTCGCACGGCCTCTATGTTTGAGGGTGCCTAATGCTTCAGTTAAAACATCTTCGCCCTTGTGTATTGTAGCCAACTCATCCTATCACAAATATTTATCATCATATTATCATCTAAACATCCCACTTTCTAAATCTCATTGAAATAAAAAACATAGAAACTTACAATTCGAGCTGCACATTCTTTAGTGGCAACATCAAAGTATTTTTTGTCATCCACGACTTATCCAGTACTAAATTTATGAAAGTTTAATCTACAAAAAAAAACACAATGGTTAAGCTTGTGTACTTTGTCGGATTCTTAAGAAGCAAAATAGAAATGCTTAAGAAACAAAGGATTGATAAGGTGGGGTGTTTAAAGTGGTACCTAGTAAACATGGAAGGTTATGAAAGAAACAGAGTGTATCAAATTAATTAAATTAGTGAAAAGTTAGGTGAGCATGATGCTTTAACAAAATTCATAAGTTCTCCAACTCTCTCATAGTTACAATCACAATAGTTTTGGGTTTGCTAGCTTACAGTTATTTCCCCGAAAAAAAAAACATTTCTCTCTTCTTTTTCTTCCATTGGACTTACTGCATGTTCTTTCGGTTATTATACATTTCACACCCACAGCCACACTTCAAAAATATGTTGGAGGTTCCCAATTCATTCTTTGAATGATAGGACTAGAGAAAAGTTTTAATCAGATGAGAATAAAGAATACATTCCACACACATTCTTCTTTTTCTTTTTTGTTTAACAACAGCAGCCGGCAGATGAGTTTTTGGTTTTTGGTGGGCTTACCCGAAAACGTCACGTTACGAGAACCCAAATTTTACTAGTGCAAACCCTGTAATGCCCCGCGTTCTCTGACTCGTTTATTTTAAGAGATAAATAGTGTCTTTGGATTTTTGCCTAAGTTGATAACTTTAATTCTTGGATTTTCTAACTTTGAAATTCAAATTTTTGGCTAAATTAGAATTAAGTTTAATTTCTTTGGATTAAGATAATTTAAGTTCTCGACCTGTGTAGGAGATTTTTAATTAAATTCTAAATTCACGAGTTTTAGGATTTTCCTTCCTAAATTCTACTTTTCTTTGAATTATTATTCTTGAGTTTTAGAGTTTAAGTTAACTATTTTATTTCGGGTTGTTGTGGGGTTTATTCTTATTTCTAAAGTGAAATTTTGGGCTTGTTGTTTTGGGACTTTGTGTTACTTATTTGGGCCTCATTTAAGATTTGAGAATTGGGCTATAGGTTTTAAAACAAAGGAAAGAATAAAACAAAAAAAAAACAAAAACCCTAAACCACTTCATCTTCTTCTTCCTCACTTGTTCAGCCGCCCCCCCCCCCCCCCCGTTTGTTCTTCTTCATCTCCCCAACCCATTTTCGTTTTCCGGTAACCCCGATGGCGGCAGCGGCGGCGTAGCAGCTCCACGAACAGCGACACTCGACGGCGACGGACTGTAGATCCACGAGCGGCGAGGCCTTCAGGTGGCGATTGACGGCGCGAACGCGCGGGTTCTGTAGTAGATCCGGCGATCCCGAGCGGCGGCGCGAGACTCCCTCCTCGGCGTCGACCCACTCCTTACCCAAGAGGTTTTATGGTGAGATAGTAGGTAACGGATCATCTAAACTCACTTTCGATGCAAACTAAGTGTTTCTAACATGAATTCTAATCAAGTTTGGTTTGCTTTTGGATTTAGGAACCCTTCGGTGAACTTGGTAGCGCATTAGAACTTTGTAGTAAGTAGTTTCTTACTGGAGGGGTTGGTTGTTGTGTGCTGATATGATATGGCTGTTTGCTCGTGTGCCCATGTGCGATATTTGCATGTTGCTTGTCGTTGTTATCATTTAGCGAACGTCGTTGTTGATAAAACTGTTGATATATCTTGGGAAAATTATGTGGTTGTGTGAATAAATTGTAGTCAAGTAATTTTGGATCACTATGATTGAATTGTTGTTATGTTCTAATTGGTTTTCATGATGAAACTTGTATACCGGTACTATAATCTGTTGTTTCGAAAGCATGTTGAATGTTTATGAGAAATCGGTAGAGTTTGATGCTGGGTATCTATCAACTATATTTTGGTTAAGTGGTTGATTGTGCTTTTTCTGTAAACGATGCCTGCTGGAGCCGTTGGATCATGTTGGACTATTTTAGATTGATTGGCTTTTACATATGATCATTTCGGTGTATCGTATACTGGACTGTTATGAGATTGTTGATGCATGAGGCATGGCGTAGTAGCAAGTAGGACCCTTATGAGAATTTTGGGACATAACTAAGTAAGTAGCACGGGGGCGGGTGCGTGCGTTGATGTTTGTTATTTAGTTGCCGATGTGCTGTTTATGACGTTTAATATTGGTTCTGATACGTTGTTGTGCAGTGTAACTCTTGTTTGTGTTGGTTTGTATGCCTGGGTAGTGTTGAATGTCCGTCGGTGATAATAGTGGGAATTTTGTATTGTTGAGCTGCTGAGATCTGTGGTAGAATGATGTATGTTTACAGGGAATGTTCGTTAAAGTGGATTTATTTTGGGAATGTTTGTTGTCTGAATTTGTATGAAGTGGTTGACGTGTCTCATGAGTTGTTTATTATATCTGGTAATGCTTATTGGATATGGACGTTGGATATTAAGTGTTTGGATGAATTGTGTTGGGCTCCCATCGTTTGCAATTGGTTGACTATGCTTTGTTATGACTAAACTCACTGTGGCGCGGTTGTTAAGAATTGATATGTTGTGAAAGCATGTTTGGTTTATTGTTTTGCTATTAGAATGATGTTTATGTTGTGGAAGCATGCTGAATTGTGTTGGTGAGCTGAGAGGTGCATTGAAATCATACTAGTGGTGGTGTTGTTGATGGGCGTTGTGGTGGTTGGAGTTATTAGGGAAGTAGTACTGAAATCTTGGTTGGAAGCTAGAAATGTTATGTGGAGTTATGAAAGTTATGAAGTGAATGGGTGAGTGTCAGGGCCTTGGGTGTAAATGGTCGAGGGCTAATACGTCACTAATTGGGTATCGAGGCCTCGGGTATAAATGGTCGGGGGTCGATACGCCAATATTGGATAAAGATGAGCGTCGAGGCCTCGGGTATAAATGGTCTGGGGTCGATGCGAGGAGTCTTTGGAAAGGAGAACTGTTGGGGCCTTGGGTATAAATGGTCAAGGGCCAATAGATTATCAGACATCGAGGCCTCGGGTATAAATGGTCGAGGGTTGATGCAGAGTTCAAGGCCTCGGGTATAAATGGTCGAGGGCCGATGCTGCAGGGTCGGGGCTCTGGGTATAAATGGTCAGAGGCCGACACTGCTCGAAGGAGTTAACTGTGGAAGGCTAGAGTAGCTGTGATAAGAGTAGAGGTACTTGAGATGTTAGGGAGACTAGAGGTTGGTACTGGTAGTTAATGTGTTCCTGGTTGTGGTTGTCACTGAATTTTGTAGAATGTGTCTATGTTTGAATGCATAATGTGATGAAAAACATGACTGTGAATGTTTCATGATTTGGTTGAGCATGATGTGTGTGTGTTGATCCTTTAATAAGCATGACACGTTCCTTGATAAGCATGCTGTTTGTGTGTGACCCTTCAGATAAGGGCTGCTGACTGAGTATTGTGGTTGTACTCATCCCTCTTTTCCCCTTCAGTTTGCAGGTATCGAGCTAGCTCTTGGGACGGTGATGGCGAGGAGGAGGCTTGATTGGAAGGACCATTAGCTATGCTGTGTACAATTAATTTCTTTTAGTTAGGATAGTTGTGGCTATTTAATGTTGTAGTTGAGTTGGTAGTGGCTGGTTTCGTTTAGTTTTATTGCCTAAAGGATGTTGTAAGGTTGTCGATTCATTATTCTTTTAGAGCATTAATTTTGTTAGCCTCTTGAACTACGAGATTGTAATCTACTTAGGATATTTATGAATACATTTGTTTAAGTTGATCGTACTTGAATTAGCTTTTGCTTCATTGCCATTCGAGATGTTAATATTCATTTAGTGGATGGTTTATAGTTAGTAAGGTTTCCTTGAAGGGTTTGGTTAATGTGAAGTCGGTATTAAATGGTTTATCTGTATAGGATGTGAGTTTCTCTTAAAACATTAGTGTTGTTGTTCTAATTGTTCAAGCTCTCGTGAGTGTTGGAAATCAGAGTAGCGCAGCAGAAGCGTGGTAGTTTTATTGCTTAGTGTTGTTGTGAAGAAAATTCTCTTGTTTATGCGAAAATTTTAGGTAGGCTTAGTAACGGTCCCTGTTTGAAAATGGTGAAATTCCCGGGGCGTTACAAACCCTATCCTTAATATCCTTCTTTCAAAATCCCTCTATAACTCTCTTTCTCTCATTTTTGTAGACGAGGGCAGGGACGGGCAAAATTAAAATCTTGAGAAAAATCATAAAATTTCTCTTTCCCCCGCCTTATACATCTACCAGCTTCCTCCTTTCTCTTTTTCTCATTGGTGGGTTCACAGCAAAACTAAACCTAACACACAGAAGGAGAGAGACATTAAAAGAACCATCTTTTCTTATACAACTTTCCAACTTTAGCCAAATCTAAAAGTTTTTTTCTCTCCGTTACCAACAAACAAACAAGTTTAATGGAATGTGTGTGAACAAGATTAATGGAATGTGTGTGAAATGGGTGTTCTTCTCGCTCCAACAAACAAGATTATCTTATTCCCTTCCCTTCCCTTCCCTTCTCATCTAAACTCAATCCATTTTTTTTTCATTCGTGAAACAGGGCACAACAGAGAAAGAGAAAAAAACTAAAAGTTATAGATAAAATAACCCAAACTCAAACCACAAGAAAATGAGAAGTTACCAAACTAGAAGGAGACGAGAACGAGTAAATACTAGGGAAGAGAAGAGAAGGAAGAATGAAACCTTTGATGTTGTTGCCATTGCCTAATATATTCGCTCTTCGTCGCCGTCTACCGCCGAATCGTAGCTCACCGCTGTCGGCAAATCGCTCCTCATCGCTGGACCGTCGCTCGCGCTGCCATACGTGGTTCTTCGTTGGCCTTTCAATAGCAGTAGAGTTGGGTTCACAACGATGGTAGAGAGAGTTTCGCGTGCGGCAAAGGGAGGTGGGGCGCAAAAAATATCGAGTGTAAAATTTTGCGTGAAATTTTGAAGTTAGGGTTAAAATCACACATTATCCATGTCGGGCTTGGCCCGCCATTAAAACTAAACTTACAATGGCGAGCTAGGCCCGACATGGATACTTTAAAAAATAATAATAATAAAATTGGTGAATTTTTTACCTTGTCCGACATGGTTTCGTCCATGTTTTTTTTGTCCGACATCATTTCCTCCGTGTTTTTTTTGTCCGACATTAAAACCATGATTTGTTGTAGTGACTCCTCGAAGGCTCACAAGACCTCCAACATAAGCTTTCCAGGAACCGAAATCGACATGGGGAGATTGACTCAAATGTGGAATCCCGAACCAGCACCGAAACGTCCAACGACCCAAGTGGATCCTACGTGGGGATCAGCTTAGAGGAGCTAGACCACGTGAAGGAAGAGATCTTCAATCGAGTACGGACTAAACTCGAGGTTGCGGGTAAATGACCCACCACTCGCTAGGAACACTAAAAAATTGCATAAGAACCGTTCACTGCCAAAGTACTGGCAGTGGATCTCTTGAAAGGTTTCAAGGACCCGTGGATCGACAAATATGACGGATATACAAACCTTGTGCCCCATGCCACCTCCTATCACGGCGTCATGAGATAAACTGGGTACAGCGACATCGAGCAGTGCCAAGGTTTCTCCAGAATGATTATATGCCCTGCTAGGCAATGGTTCCAGAATTTGCTGCAATACTCCATTGTGACCTATCAAGTCCTCGCTCGTAAGTTTGTCGAATAGTTCCACTACTCTTATGTCAGTCGACAAATGGAGACCCACAAAATGTCTGTGAAACAGAAGTCGCACGAAGACCTAAAAACTTAGTGGCCTATTTCATAATAGAACGACTAAGAGTGCCGTACTACAACGAGAGTATGGCCCTATGGGCACTCTCAAACAAAATAAGGGATAGAAGGCTTGTCTGATCTTTAGGGAGTTCCCAGAGGAGACTATGTTGACCTCATGGTCCGAATCCAGTTGCATAAAGCTGTAGAAGAGTTGCTTGAAGCATAATTCCTGAGTAAGAAATGCTCGGAGTCATCACGAAGACACAAAGGCAAGTCGACTGACCGAACTGCACCTTCGTGCAATGAGTCGAGCTCACCTCGATTTGACCAAAGCAGACCAACCGACAAGGTTCAAGAAATTCACCCAATGTGTATCCCAGTGCACCAAATACTGACACATATCGACGAGACACTGGTCGACAGCCTACTCCAATGGCCCGAACGATCAAAGATTAATTCAGGCAAGAAATACCAAAACAAATACTGCAAATTCCATCATGACCACTGTCACGACATGGAGGACTACCGCGACCATAAAAACCAAGTCGATTATTTGGTGCAGCGATAATATTTGAAGGAGTTTGTGGGAAAAAGTTCAGTGCTCAACCACAGGACCAAGAGGCACACTAGTCACTGTAACTAAAAGCCCAAGTCCTCTAAAAAGGATGAATAAGTGTAGGCTATCTTTGACCATCTGCGGGGCCGACACGAAGATATTCTGGACACAAGCGGAAGGCCTTCACTAGACAGGCCAGGAATGGCCCCACGACTCGTGAAGTCTTAGCAGCGAGGACTGACAAGCCCGAACCTTCCATTAGGTTCCCAGTTGAAGAAGTCACCACGCAGCTGCAACTCTATAATGACACGCTGGTGATAGTCGCCGACATTGATCATGTCTCCATGCATCAGGTCCTAGTGGATGGCGGAAACTCAGGTAATGTCCTTACGTTGGGGGTGTTGCAAACCCCGAGTGGGATTCAACCAAGCTTAAAAGATGTCCCACCCCGTTGGTGGTTTCTCAGGTGAAAAAAGTCTACTGCAAGGGTAGCATTGAGCTGCCTCTAACATTGGGGGAAGGCAAAGGAGCTGTGACCAGGGTTTAGGAGTTCATGGTAGTGGATGGCCCCTTGACATACAATGCCATCCTGAGAACGCAAGCTATACACAACTTTCGGGTCGTCCCCTCCACCTATCACCAAGTGATGAAGTTTCCTACCTCTTATGGGATGGGATCAGTCATTGGCAGCAGCGAGCCTCCCATAAATGTCATGCAACCGCTATCAAAGTTCCCAAGCAGGTATGCATGATTGTTGCCGAGCTCGACAAGCCTCAATAAGCCACTCTTGAGACCTTTGCAGAGACTAGTAACACGTATTAGCTTTTCGACCCACCAGTCTGCCCCCATGACGTGCACGCGGTACAGCTAGCCTTTGTATTGAGCTCGGATCCCTCGACCGTGGATGAGACGCCAAGACACCGCCTGGAAGGAAGAAAAGAATATTCCGTCAGCGGAAGAACTTAAGGGATCAAATCCCACAGCGAAAACGCTTGAACACTTGTGCTTCGATTTTGTTTTAGAAAGACAACAAAGGAAAGACATAAGCATTATGAAAATGAAGTAGAGAAACCTACCTTTGAAGACACTTATTAAAAAATGACGATGTCTAACCCAAACGCCACCAAAGAGCCTTCTCCACTATTCTTTTAGCAAGGACCAGTTTGTGGGAATCAAATTTTGAAAGTGAGGGAAGTTTTGATTTGAGAGACAGAGTTAACTTTAGAGAGAGTCGTAGTTTTGTTTTTCAACAAAAATCACCAAAACACCATCAACCCTACCAAAATGAAATCCAATGCATTTATAAAGATGGGTAGGAATGGCAAAGAAGTAACCTCCCCACTCACACACTTCTCACTTCCTTGCAAGAGAGTGAGTTATTTAATCAAGTTAAATAAAAAATATAATTTGATTTAATCAAATTAAATAATAATGAATTAATTAATCAATTCATAAATTTATCAAATTAATTAATTAACTTTAATTAAATATCAAATATTTAATTAATAATTTATTTCAATCATATTCAAATGCAATATATCTCTCTTATAACTTATAGTTTTAGTGTGAATCTCATACACATTAATTTTAACCTATAGTTTTAATATGAATCTAATTCATATTGATCATTTTTTTACTCTTATTCAAATATAACTCTCATATTATAAAGTTTAATTTTGAATTACATTCAAAATTTAACTTTATATTGTAAGGTATCTATATACATTATAAATGAATCCAAACACATTATATTAATTGTATCTTATATAATCAACGTACATTCCCTCATATAAACGGAACAATTAAAATTCCTTAAAAAACTTTTGATCCTTGTTTTAACCATATTTGAGCTAGCGAGGGGATAGAATGGACCTATAGATTATAAGCTTTAATGATCAGAGATTAATTAATTAAACTCATTAATTAAATTAATCAACATTCATTAACTATGGGGCATTCCACTAAAGTCTCGTAGTTGCACTCTTATGTAATGTAGAACATGTTGCGTCCATGGATATTAACCATTAATAGTAAGTCAATCCTTTACGAGTGTTCACCACTTCAGCTGGGTCAAATTACCGTTTTTACCCAATAGTTAGCTCTTTTCTCCTTAAGTACCACCAATCTTCTAATGAACACCATGTTTATGGTCCAACCATTAAACATAACTCCCTTTCGGGCCAGCGAGAGGGTAGGGCCCCTTGTTCAAGTCTCGGAGTCTGTACTTAAGAGAACACTTATCTACTTACCCTAAAGTAGAAAAAGATGTAATTCTATCTTGTGTAGTAATGTTCTCAGCTCTCCACTCGGTCTCAGCCCCAAAATGGTAGAAATATTGAGCCAGCGACCTGGGCCACTCTCACCCATACAAATCAAATAACAATACCTTATATGCAAGAGTACATAACCCACTCATGATTGAGATTTTAGTTACCCAATCTTCTTATGAAATAATAATCTAGTAGTTAACGGTGTTACAACTAACGATTAATTATTTCGCAGTTCGGTTTTATACAAACTCATTGCATAGGATACTCCGACTTGCATGTCTCCGCATGAACGAATTGGATTAAGTCGTTGTAACTCTTACAAAGTGGGTCGTATGAAAGGATGTGAATCCCGGAGCGGAAACAGATTTTCGTTGCTGATTTTCGGGATACAAAAACGAGTTTTAAAGAAGAAAATATAGGGGAAATTCCAAACCTTTGAAGAACGTTTCTTCAGTGAATTCCCCTCGAACACCACCACCGGATCTTCCTCGCTATCCTCTTGGGTCTCGGGATCGTGCTTGTGGTAGCACCTTGATTGAAGAGAGGGAGAAATTGAGAGAATTTTGAGAGAAAAATCGTTGGGAGTTTTTTTTCTTCTGTTCTGTAACCACTGTACTTCCCCTTCTCCAACACTTGAAGAAGAAGAAGAAGGGTGACGTGGGGAGTTACCCCACGTCACAACACCTCCCACTCCCTTGCAATTTTGCAGGGGAGTTAATATTAATAATAATAATATATATAATAATAATTAAAAAATATATAATAATATATATATATATTTGGAACGACTTCCAAATCGGTCAAGAACTGCATAAGTTAAACGCTTCTTTTGTTGTTTTACCAGCTGCAATGTTTTCAGCCTCCATCGTGGAGTATGTGATGCATCCTTGTTTGATGCTTCGCCAAACCACCGCTCTTCCGTTAAGAGTGAATACTGACCCTGACGTGGATTTCCTTGAATCCTTGTCTGTTTGGAAGTCAGAGTCAGTGTATCCTGTAAGGATCAAATCCTTAGAGCCATACACGAGCTTGCAGTCCCTCGTTCTCCGAAGATACTTAAGGATTCCCTTAATAGCAGTCCAGTGATCATATCCTAGGTTTGATTGATACCTACTACCATCCCTACTGCGTAGCAAATGTCAAGCTTAGTGCACAACGTAGCGTACATCAAGATGCCCACTGCTGAAGCATAGGGTATGAGTCTTGTAACGCCCCAGGAATTTCACCATTTCCAAATAGGGACCGTTACTAAGACTACCTAAAATTTTCACATAAACAAGGGAATTATCTTCACAACAATACTAAGCAATAAAGCTACCACGCTTCTCCTGCGCTACTCTAATTTCAACACTCACGAGAGCTTGAACAATTAGAACAACAACACTAAAGATTTATGAGAAACTCACATCCTATATAGATAAACCATTTAATACCGACTTCACATTAACCAAACCCTTCAAGGAAACCTTTACTAACTATAAACCATCCACTAAATGAATATTAACATCTCGAATGGCAATGAAGCAAAAACTAATTCAAGTACGATCAACTTAAACAAATGTATTCATAAATATCCTAAGTAGGTTACAACCCCGTAGTTCAAGAAGTTAACAAAATTAATGCTCTAAAAAGAATAATGAATCGGCAACCTTACAACATCTTTTAGACAATAAAACTAAACAAAACCAACCACTAACAACTCAACTACGAGATTAAATAGCCACAACTATCCTAACTAAAAGAAATTAATTGCACGCAGCATAGCTAATGGTCTTTCCGATCAAGCCTCCTCCTCGCCACCACCATTCCGAAGAGTATCCCTGTTACCTACAAAGTCTGGTGAGAAAAAAAATAAGGGGTGAGTACAACCACGATACCCGTAAGCATTACATACTTGAGGGGTCACGCACAAACAGCATGCTTAGCAAAGAATCCACACATCATGCTTGTCAATAACTTCAAGCTTTAAATAAAACGAAACATATTAAAAGAAGCAGTTTATGCATAAGTTTAACTAATCATGCACCATGCATGTCAAACTCATCCTTACATCTCAACTCATAGTTCTCTTTCCTAGTTCCTCCAAGACTTACTCCTTCGAGTCGTACCGACCCCTGACCTTGCATAGCCAAGACAACCACGCTTCTCTACGGTGCTCGATGTTGGACCTTGACATTTATCCCCAAGGCCTCAACTAATACGAAACGTAATGGTCCTTGGCCTCCAGGCAACTTCTAACCTATCACTCTATGTTAGTCCTCCAAGTCTAACTCCTCGAATCGTATCGGCCCTTGCCATTTATCCCCAAGGCCTGACACTCATCTACAGAGGCTTGGCATTCAACCTTGCCATTTATCCCCAAGGCTTCAAACTGTGCATCACATTATATTAGTCCTCCAAGTCTAACTCCTCGAATCGTATCGGCCCTTGCCATTTATCCCCAAGGCCCGACACTCATCTACAGAGGCTTGGCGTTCGACCTTGCCATTTATCCCCAAGGCTTCAAACTGTGCATCGACCCTTGACATTTATGCCCAAGGTATCGACGACTACTCAACGTATTGGTCCTTGACTGCCACCACATCAAGACCCAATACTAATTCAACAAAATAGAATCACCGTGCCGACCCCCGACCGTTTGTACCCAGAGCCTTGACACTCATCTCTACTAAGTTGGGGTATGGATCCCCGACCTTTGCACCTGGAGCCTCGATACTCAACTAGTGACGTGCCAGCCTTTTTAGCCCTGTTAGTTCTCCATTTACTGTATTACATCCCGAAACTCTCACCAGAGTCCTATTACATACTTTCTATGCAATGACCCATGCAGCCCTCAACTCACAATAAAACCATCATGCTTCCAGAACAAGAAAACAGTAAGCTAAAAATGAAATGACATGTCCAACATGCATGCCGAACACAACAGATTTCTTCCACATTATTTCCACATTATTTCAGTATGCTTTTATGGACACAACCATACAACGATAAAACCAACATAATCCATAATGATTTCATAAATACCACTAAGCATCAAATCCAACAACGCAAAGCAAATCAGTTATAACCAACTAGAACCAACATGATTTCATTCAAACTACTTATTATCATTAGCAAATATTCACAAAGACATAATCAACTTACATATTAATAAATAATGAACACACCGAAAGCACCAAACAATTCATACATATTCAAACAACAAACATCCCCCAAGTAAGAACTGCATACCGACAAGTGCCCTAACATGTTACTAAGCTCGCCGAAGGATTCCTTAAACCATAGGCAACCAAAATTAAGTTAGAAACTAACTAAAACCACTTTAATTAAGTCAAATCCATTATAAGTGAGTTGTTACCTACTAACTCACACTAAAACCCCTTGGGTTAGGAGTGGGTCGACGTCGAGGGGGTTCAGGCTTGTTGTTCCAATGTCAAAAAGTGATGGGTAATGCCAATTTCGATCGGAATAAGAGTGGGTCAACGTCGAATCAACGCAGAAGGGGGTGGGTAACTCAAATCAAGCTTCGTTTTGGTGTGGGTAAGCGTCAAACGTTGCTGGAACGAAGGAATCGCCGTGATTCTGGGCTATCGGAATCACCGAACTGCGTTGACGTGTGCTGGCCGTGGGTTGCTACAGCACGCTGAAAAAATAAAAACGCCGCTGGGGAAGCTTCACGCATAGGGGCACCGATTGCTACATAAAACGAAGGGAATACCACAGATCTAGCTCGGGGTTGCCGGATCTGGGATATCTTCGAGGGTGCGCCACCGTTCGGGATTAAGAGCTGCCACTGCTGTTCGAGGAGACGCCGCCGCTGCGCGAGATGGCCTGCCGCTGTGCCGGAAGTCGTCGTGTCGTGGGACTGCTCGAAGCCGCCGAAACCAAATTTGCCGCTGCTACTATAGTTTGAAGAAACACCGCCACTCGTGGATTGCTATTCCACCGTCGGGTCGTCGTCGGCCGCCGCTGCACCTCG
The DNA here is from genome assembly GCF_013281855.1 of Momordica charantia. Classification (NCBI taxonomy): domain Eukaryota; kingdom Viridiplantae; phylum Streptophyta; class Magnoliopsida; order Cucurbitales; family Cucurbitaceae; genus Momordica; species Momordica charantia. Next base: position 11,871,073 of record NW_028275161.1, read on the forward strand.
CCGGAAAAAGAACTTGTGGCTGCCGAAAAATTAACAAGAAGAAGAAGGGGGGTGGCGGCTAGAGGGGTGGGAGAGGAGAAAGAGATGAAACCCTATGTTTGTTTTCTTTCTTTTTTTTTCTTTTCTTTTTTCCCTTATTTGTTTTTAATACTAAAGGCCCAATCCCTTATTCTTAAGGGAGGCCCAACAAAAAAAACACAATGGCCTAAAACAATAAGCCCAAAAAATATACTTTAGAAATCAAATAAAACCCACAACAACCCGAAATAAAATAGTTAACTGAACCTATAAAATCCGAGAATTAAAGTTATCAACTTAAGGAAAAATCCAAAGACACTATTTATCTCTTAACATAAACGAGTCAGAGAACGCGAGGCGTTACAAGTCTTATATCCTCAACTTCTCAAGGTGTCCTAGGACATTGTTCCATAGACAGATGGATTTTATGCTTGAAAGGCAATAAGCCCTTCTTGGAATTCTGCATCGAATATCGAACAAGCATCTTGTCGATATAAGTTGCTTGAGATAGGGTTAGCGTCTCGTTCTTACGATCCCTTCGTAGTAAGATATCCTATATCACTCCCAATGAGTATGATATCATCCACATACAATACTAAGAAGGCTAATGTGTTGTTGACGATCTTCTAGTATATACAAGGCTTATCAACGTTTTGGTCAAAACCATAAGAGTTGATCGTAGTATCAAACCTTATGTTCCAAGATCGAGATGCTTGTTTCAATCTATATATGGACTGTTTAAGCTTGAAAACCATTTGCTCTTGACCTTGTGTTATGAACCCTTCGGGTTGAGACATATAAATACTTTCTTCAAGATTGCCATTCAGAAAGGCAGTCTTGACGTCCGTTTGCCAAATCTCATAGTCATAATATGTGGCAATGGAGAAAAAGTATTCTTATGGACTTGAGAATAGCTACAGGGGAGAAGGTTTCTTTATAGTCCACCCATTTCCCTTATGTGTAGTCTTTCACCACAAGTCTCGCCTTATAGATCTATCCTTTCCTTCAGCGTCTCGTTTGCACCCCGTGGGTCTTACCCCGTTAGGTTGGTCTACAAGTTCCCAAACAAAATTGAAGTACATAGACTCCATTTCCAGATCCATGGCTTTGACCCATATGTCCTTGTCAACATCTTCCATTGCCTATTTGTAGGTCAATGGATCCTCGACGTCGTCATTAGTTATGACAACTTGGGTTTCAGTTAAACCTATGCAACGGTCAGGTTGTGACACAATCCTTCTACTACGTCGAGGCACCATCAATTCTTGAGGTGGATGTGACTGACGTGATGTGTTGGCTCATCAACAACTCTTGTTGAAGTGTAAGTTTGATAAAAAACTCTTGTTGATGTGTTTGTAGCCTCTTCGGAAATCCCGTTTATCACTACCTTACTTCGTGATTTATGATCTCGAACGTGGTCTTTTTCTAAGAATGTGGCATTTGTCGATACAAACACTCTGTTTTCGTGGGGATCGAAGAAGAGACTACCTCTCGTCTCTTTATGGTAACCTGCGAATATGCATACTTTTGAACAGACTCCAATTTCCTTGGGTTAGTCATGAGTACGTGTGCCAGACATCCCCAAATACGGAAGTGGCGTAAACTAGCTTTATGATGTTGTTCGAATTCGCAAGTGTACGAATCGTCACAAGCGCTATAGAAGTGAATAGAGTATCGTCTCCATAGGGAATGAATTATTGCTAACTACCGAATTCTCAACTTTAATTTTATCTGAATGCCGAAAGATCAAATAAAATGAATAAAAAAGTAATTCGAATCCTAATTCAATGAAAAAAAGAAAACACATCAGTATAAAGATATGAGATTGAAAATAAGGGGAGTAAATTCTAGAGCATGACTTCACTGATATCGCCTTTTATTTCTCCTAACACTTTAATTGAAACTATTCGAAACCAAGGTTGTTGGCAGATTCTATTATATTGACTCAATATTTTTTTCCAAGAAATAACGAGTTTCTTTGAAGAGTAGAGTATCTATATTTCTATGGCTATTTGATGTGATTTCTAGCAATGGGTGAATTATAGCACAAGTATACACTAATTTTGTCAATTGTAGTACAGACAAGATCGTCTCCACATGGAATCCATGCATACAGAAAATGGTTAATTGCTTTGAGCTACCAAAAAACGTAAAAATAAAGGGAAATGAAGCTGGTTTATCAATGTTGCTAGTAACTTGTAAAAATGACACGTAAACAAAACAGTGAATAAGAGGACAAATAAACTTTTCCAGAATGCTTCCACCGAAGGATTGAACACAAGTGGGGGTTTAGATCGATTGTTTTTTAATTCAAGGAGAGGAAATCCACCTGCTGATTTTAAGCATCACCTACAAAAGAAAAACAAATGAAACTCTTAAAGCCCAGACTCTCATGGCTCCCTTCAGAGTTACCCAGCTAATGTTCTAACCCAACTCCCATTGTAGTTACAACAAGTATGAAACCAATCTATAGGCGCGCCGCTGAGTGAATCCCATTCCTAGGTATTCACTACTCTGTTTTAGAAAGAACACAGAAACTACGGCTAACAGTAGCGAATCCACACATAGGAGCTTTCCCAAGCTTCTTATGAGCTTCACACTAAACCTGTTGGCCAAACATGTTTAGAGCGATGGAAAAATAAAACTCACTGCTATTAAATAAGAGTTTAAATGCATTCCACAGTAGCTCAACGTCAATTATAGCAAGTTTCAACCCCTCCCCAAAGGAGGGGGGATTAGTTCATGATGAAACATAAATAAGAAAATGCAAAGGTGGAAGAAGAATCCATTTCAGAAGGCATAGATAGAAAACCCAGAAGCTTCCCCAGATGAACAATTAAGATCTCCAGCCAAATCTGTGTCTCTCTATCTTCCATCGTCAATGAAGACCCCACGCCTTTCAGAGAATGTTTCCCTGAAAAAGATGCTTCTAGTTAGGTCTACTCACTTCTCTCTTTGCGGCTAGGGTCGTTTTTTCTTTTTGTACCGGACCTTTAGCATAGGGCACCAAAGAACCTCACGCGGATGCTGTTTGGACAATGTACGGACGCTGTACGGACACAGTAACAGGGTGAGTGAAATCAAATTACAACTCCAGCTTCTGATCTATAGCTTCCAAAGCGCTGGCCTGCTTCCGACTTCAACTAGTTGCCCTTAGCCTTCAGCAGCACCAATCTATTCCACTAATGCTTCACCTGCTCCGAATTCACAATACTTTTCTTTCTGCACTAAACATCCACAATTTAGCATTCACTCAAAAATTTACTGAATCTACAAGAATTTATGCATTGAAGGTTCCCTCTGGAATTTCTCACATTCTTGTAGTTAAATTAGCTTGTATATCACATTCCTGGCACACAATTAGCCTTAGCTTGGCCCATAATTCACTTTCTATTTGAGAGCTATCACACCCCTAAACTTGAAAGTTTGATTGTGCTCAATCAAGATTACACTAGCCCAGAATTATGGTAACACCTTCCTCTGTTATACCTGCTTTTTACTATAAGGGCTGACCTCTGCTCTCGCACTAACTGCTCACACATACTAAGCTTAGGAGCTAGCTCCAACTAACAGCCTCCGGAAGATAGTTTCTAGCTAAAGCTTTGCCCTAGCAAAGTTTCTTCCTCCGGCTCCAACATCATCCTAATTTCCTCCTCAAAAACATCGACTCGCCTAGAGCTGCACTTCTCAACTTCCTTTCACTAGCCTACAGCACTATCCTTTTATTACCAATCTAGCTTTTCATAACCTTGCAGCCTCTTTGAAGTTTTTTTTTTTGGGCTGAATTACAAGGTTAAAAAGATTTATAGTTATACCTTACAAACTTATCCATAAAAAAAACAAGGCAAGCGCGCACAACACCCCCAAACCTAGATGTAACATTGTCCCTAATGAGACTGACAGCAGGATATAAGATGCTCCTGCATACCCCCAAACTTAAAACTACGAAAAAATGAAGTTACAGAAGGGCATTTTTCCCAAGTTATAAATAGATGGTGTAAAGGGACATCAACGAGGGTGTGAAATAGAAGGATTGACTCTAAGGTGATACTAGGGTAGCGAGCGACATTGGGCGGGAAGCTATTGAAACACAACATCATGGTAATCTCTGTTTAAGATTGGTACTCAGAGGATGCTGTTAGGGCCTTCGTACTAAAAACTAGGCTAAGGCAGAGCTTAGGTAAGGCACTCGCAAATGGAGGCTGCTAGCTCAGAACAGACACAAAACCGCCTATACTGAGATAGCAGCACTACTTAAAAAGTCAGAGCTATAGTAAGAAGCAGGACAAAACAAAGCTTGCACAACATAATTTAATTCATTTTTCTCTCAGAATAGAGGACGAGGAATTGAAACTAACAATCTATCCTAGAACAAAAGGAAATAATAATGATAAACAGGAAATAAAACTAAAGACAGGAAATGACAGATTAATTATGACAATAAAAACTGAATGTAAAAGCAGAAGGTAAAGTCTTGATTTGCAAAGAGTGGTTGGTGTCAATTGATTTCCAGAAAGAAGATAGTTGAGTCCCCAGCAAGTCAGAATGAGCAGCTGCTGCTCCCATTCTTGTAACGCCCTGAGTTCTTCAGGTTAGTTAGTTTCGAATTAGAAGATTTTATTTTCCTTCATTTAATTTTAAATTGATTGTTAATTAAATTTATTGATTGTTAATTAAATTTATCTTTACTATCGAGCCCTAAACTCCAACTTAAATTAATAATTACCGGACTCCGTGTGGTGGGTCTTGTTTTAAGGGGGATGGACTTCTTTCCTCTTGGGCTTGGACACGTTGGGCCTCCATTGAGGTAATTTGGTTTTAAAACAAAACAAAAGGAAATGAAAATCCTAGCCCAAAGCCCCTTTTCTTTCTTCTTCTTTTTCTTCTACCCTAGCCGCCCCCCCAGATTTCTCCTTCATCTTCCAACCCCGCCGCCCCCTTCTCTTGTTTTCCGGCGAGGTGCAGCGGCTCCGGCGGCGCCCTTCGGACCGAGCAGCAGCGCTGCGGGGCTTCTTCGAACAGCAGCGGCGACGTCCCGATCCAGCGGCGGCGCGACCCCCTCCTCGCAGCAGCGCACGACGGACTGTTACAGCGACGGACCGGGACACTCTCCGACGTTCTGACGGTCTGCAGCAGCGGTGGCGCTCCCCGACGATCTGCAATGAACCAGTGCGGCCTCCTCCTCGCGGCGGCGCACGGCGGACGGGCGATACAGTAGCGGATTAATGGCGACTTGCTGCTACGACCCGACAAACAATGACTATAGTGATGGGATTTGTACGTTACAGCGGTGTTTAGGACGTTTGGCGGTGACCACTTTCTTTCGAAGCTCGATTTAGGCTACCCACACCTTGGCGAGTTAGATCTAGGTGACCCACATCTATACGAAGTCGGTTTTGGTGCTAATGCGTCATTCGAACCCTTTTAGAGTGAATTTCGAAGGATAAATAGCGTACGTAACGTGCTGTATTTTATGTTTTGGTGTGCTTAGGTTGAGGTCGACGCAAAACATAAGGGCGAGGTTGTGGGTAAGTAGACAAGGGGCGTGTGCGTGTGTTAATGTATGCTCGATGGTCTCTAACGTGCTGATTTTTGTGGCGTTTAATGCTAATTTTGTGATGTCATTGTGCGAAATAATTTTCGTTGTGTTAGTCGATATACTTGGAATTGTGTTGGATATTTGTCGATGAAAATGGTGAGTTTTCTGCTTGCTAAACTGGGAATATTGCTGTGGTAATGTTGGTTACCTGGATATGCATGTTTTGTTCGACGTGTTTAGTGAGCTATTATCCTTAGTAATACTTGTTAAATAATGGTGCTGGATATTGAACATGATTGGGTTATTATTTCGTTATTAGAAAGATGTTAACGTTGTGAAAGCATGCTGAACTGTACTTGTGAGTTGAAAGATGCAGAGTTAGTGGTAAGAGAAAGTATATAGTACGACTCTGGTGAAAGCTGGATTTTTTTGGAGGGAATGAAGGAGTGGGTGGTAGGGCCTCGGGTATAAATGGTCGAAGGTCGATACGAGGAGTCCTCTAGAGGGAAGACTATTGGGGCCTTGGGTATAAAATGGTCAAGGGCCAATAGATGGTGAAGTCATCGGGGCCTCGGGTATAAATGGTCGAGGGCTGATGCAGCAGGGTCGAGGCTCTGGGTATAAATGGTCAGGAGCCGACCCTACTCGAAGGAGATAGCTCTGGAAGGGTAGGATAACTGTGATAAGCGTAGAGGTACTGGTAATGTTAGGGAGACTGGAGGTTGGTTGTTAACGTGTTTCCTGGTTGTGGTTGTCACTAAAATTTTATGGAATGTGTATATGTTTGAATGCATAATGTATTGAAAAGCATGATTACGAATATTTATTGATATAGTTGAGCATGACGTGTGTGTGTGTTGGTGAGGGCTACTTACGGAGTATATTTTATATACTCACCCCCCCCCCCCTCTACAATGATTGTTTCAGGTGAAGGACTCGTGGGCGACTATGGTGATGGAATGGAGGAGACATGACGAGCGAGGACCATAGGCTGCTTAGTTACTCCTATTTAGTTTAGTCATTGGTTAAGGCCTTATGTTATGGCCAATAAACGGTTTATTCGTATTTGAATAATTGAGAGGCTTCCCCTTGTTGTTAGTTTCACTTCGGGATAGGTGCCTGTTTGAGTTTTATTCCATTTATTGAGATTCATCTAGATTGAATAATAAACTTGCTTCGTGAGGTGGTTCATGAATGTTGTTGAATGATATTCTATGAGATTGATTTATCGCTAAATTGATGAGAATTGGAACTTGATGTTATATGTTTGTTTGCATAAGAAGTTGGCAGGATGTAGTTGGGGTTAATCTTAATTAGTTGGGTAGTTAACGTGACCTTGAGGTGTGCGGGAAATTCTGGGTCGTTACAATTGGTATCAGAGCGGAGTCGTTCCTGTAGACTGTCCTAGAACCTAGGTCGATAGGGTTTGGTCCTTGTCAGTCTCCTCGTGATCACCAAGTACGCTTCCTAGTTCTGTTTGTTCGATCCTGAATGTTTCATATTGCTTATGATTGAGATATTATTATTGACTGATATTAGATAGGTCGTCGTGTTTCCTTGGTTCATTACATAGACTTGAAATTTTCACTTGTGTTGTGCCCCGGTTAGTGCGTTAATGACCTTGGTGCTCTGTTCTCTGTTCCTTTAGACAATGGCTGTTCAGTGGAACACGAGAGCTCACAACTACGAGGATCCAAATCCTAGAGGTGAGGGAGCAGCGGATCCAAATGCCCCCCGGTAGTTCTTGGAGGGGTAGCACCCCCGGTTCCTCAGGCAGCACCTCAAGGAGTTCCCCAAGTGAATCCCCAGGTGGCGTTATTTGCTGAGGCATTGCAAGTATTGCTGGATAATGCGAATGGAGCCGGTGGAGCTCAAGTGCAGCAGCCTCGCCGGGCACAAATTCCACAAGAGGAGGTTCAGTTTATCGGGGATTTCAAACGCTTTGGGCCACCCGTTTTCAACGGGGTGAGTGAGAGGCCTACTGCGGCCGATGAATGGGTCGGGAGTTAGAAGCCCTTTATGTGTATCTGGGGTGCTCCGACGATTTCAAGGTCCGGGGAGCAGTGCTTATGCTTCGGGGAGAAGTAGTTAATTAGTGGGAGTCGGTGGCGGCAGCGGAGGATCACGCCAACGTACCCGTCACATGGGCAAGATTTCAGGACCTACTCTATGAGTACTATTTCCCCGTGACTGTCAGGAATGAAAAGCAGGCAGAGTTTCTCCGTCTCACTTAAGGAAGCCTAACTGTGGCCCAATACGAGAGGAAGTTCACTGAGCTATCCCGTTTTGGAATGCAGTATATTTCTACTGAGCAATTAAAGATTGACAAGTTCATTGACGGTCTGTGTAGGGAGATCAAGGGGCTACTTGTTCTCAAGGAACCAACTACATATGCAGCGGCAGTCAGGTGTGCTTTGGTTATGGAGAAATGTCTCGAGGAGCCTCAGTCTCAGCAGGTGATAGGCTCCAGCTCGGGGGTCAAGGGGAAATTTGCATCGTTCTCCTCCAGTCAACCCTCAAAAGGACACCAGCATCTTGTGCAAAGGCAGACTGCTTCTCCGGTGTGCCCCTCTTGTAAGAAAAGCCATGCTGGGCCATGTTGGGCGGGAAAAAGAATATGCTACAGGTGCCAGAATGAAAGACATTTCGCAAGGGAGTGTCCGATGACCAGCTCGAATACCCAAGCTTTAGGCTAGAGGATTCCTGCGACAGCAGCAGCTCAAGGTGGAACCCATAGGGCGCGCGTCTTCGCTCTCACCAGAGGGGACGTTGAGCATGCCGAGGTGGTGGTCACAGGTACTTTCTCTTTGCGAGTTTTGAGCTGTGTGTATATGCTTGTGCTTTATTGCATGCGTGTTACTTTTGCAGGGACTGTTTTAGTGCTTAGTATACCTGCTTACGCATTATTTGACTCTGGATCTAGTCATTTTTTCATTGCTTCTACCTTTCTTCGACATGCGGACCTAGAGCTAGAATCGTTAGGCTTTTTGTTGTCGGTATCCACACCGTCAGGATCTGTGTTGGTCACCAGTCAAGTGGTGAAAGGAGGCCAGCTCTCTTTCGATGGTCAGACCTTGGAGGTGAAGCTAATTCGACTGGATATGCAGGATTTCGATGTGATACTAGGCATGGATTGGTTAGCTGCTAACCGGGCTAGTATTGATTGCTCGAGGAAGGAAGTCAGTTTTCGCTTGCCCTCCGGACAAAACTTTACCTTTAAGGGAGTTAAGACCGGGGTCCCAAGGGTCGTGTCGGCATTGAAGGCCTGCCATCTTCTTCAGCGAGGTGCTTGGGCCTATTTGGCTAGCGTTATGGATGTAAGGAAGGTTGTGCCAAGCATTGAGGCGGTTCGTGTGGTTAATGAGTTCACTGGCGTGTTCCCTGAGGACCTCCCCGGCTTGCCTCCGTCTCGCGAAGTGGACTTTTGTATAGAGTTGCTACCAGGGACGGCTCCCATCTCGAAAACGCCTTATCGAATGGCTCCGGCAGAGTTGAAAGAGCTGAAGCTACAGTTGGAAGAATTACTCGACAAGGGTTTCATCCGCCCAAGCGTGTCCCCTTGGGGTGCGCCCGTGCTCTTTGTTAAGAAGAAAGACGGTTCTATGCGACTTTGTATAGATTACAGAGAACTAAACAAAGTTACGGTTAAGAATAAGTATCCCCTACCACGCATTGATGACCTTTTTGATCAGCTTCAGGGGGCGAAGGTGTTCTCGAAGATAGAATTGCGTTCAGGGTACCACCAGTTAAGGCTAAAGGAGGCCGACATTTCAAAGACAGCGTTCAGAACAAGGTATGGACACTATGAGTTTATCGTGATGTCTTTTGGACTCACAAATGCTCCGGCAACCTTTATGGATCTAATGAATCGGGTCTTTAGGGAGTATTTAGATTCCTTTGTCATTGTGTTTATCGATGACATCCTGATGTACTCCAAGACTGAGCAGTGTCATGAGGAGCATCTCAGACAGGTTTTGACTACACTACGGGAAAATAAGTTGTATGCAAAGTTTTCAAAATGTGAGTTCTGGCTGTACAAAGTGGCCTTCCTGGGACACATAGTCACCGGAGAGGGTATTGCAGTAGACCCCACCAAGGTAGAGGCTGTTAGTAATTGGCCAAGACCTAGTTCAGTTACAGAGATTCGTAGTTTCCTCGGCTTGGCTGGTTATTACAGAAAGTTTATCCAGAATTTATCTCGGATAGCGGCACCGTTGACGCAGTTGACTCATAAGAATGCTACCTTCAATTGGAGCAGCGAGTGTGAGGAGACTTTTCAAGAACTAAAGAACCGTTTGGTGTCTGCACCGGTGTTAACTGTCCCCGATGGGACGGGAGGTTTGGTGGTCTACAGCGACACCTCGCGAAAGGGCTTGGGATGTGTGCTGATGCAACATGGGAAAGTTATAGCTTATGCTTCTCGACAACTGAAGGTGCATGAGCTTAACTACCCCACTCATGACTTAGAACTAGCAGCAGTGGTCTTCGCCTTAAAGTTGTGGAGGCACTACCTTTACGGAGAGAGAATTCAGGTCTTCACGGATCATCAGAGTTTGAAGTACCGTTTCACTCAGTAGGAGCTTAACCTAAGGTAGAGACGGTGGCTGGAGTTGGTGAAGGACTATGATTGTGAGATTAGTTACCACCCGAGTAAAGCAAACGTGGTGGCCGATGCTCTTAGTAGAAGGGCGGCGAGTGTGGCATCTCTTGTAGCGGCCTGCAGTCCAATGCACAGCGAGTTGGAACGCTTGGAAGTAGAGCTGACGGTGGATGATGTCTCTGCGTTGTTGGCTTGACTTTCAGTGGGACCGAGCCTGAGGCAGAGGATCGTTGTTGCCCAAAAGAAAGACCCTGGCTTGGCCAAAGGCTTTAGTATGGTGGGCCATGGAGACTTCACTCTTTCGGGTGAGACAGCCTTGCTTTTTCGCGGAAGGTTGTGTGTGCCAAAGGATTATACCTTGAGGAAGGACTTATTGAGAGAGGCACACAATGCTCCGTACTCGGTCCATCTAGGAAGCACCAAAATGTACCAAGACCTTAAGAAACATTATTGGTGGCATAACATGAAAAGGGAAATAGCTCAGTTTGTTAGCAATTGTTTGACATGCCAACAGGTAAAGGCTTCGAGACAGAGACTTGCTGGATTGCTACAACCTTTGAGCGTACCAGTTTGGAAGTGGGACGATGTGGCTTGGACTTTATTACAGGACTACCAAGGACGGTTAAGGGGTTCACTGTCATTTGGGTAGTTGTAGATCGTTTGACCAAGTCTGCTCACTTTATTCCCTGCAAGGCCACGTATACTATAGAAAAATGGGCGGAACTGTATTTGCAGGAAATTGTCAGGCTACATGGCATATCGGTATCCATAGTGTCCGATCGCGACCTGCGTTTCACCTCGACTTTTTGGCGGAGTTTACACAAGTTCCTGGGCACTAAGTTGGACTTTAGCATGGCGTTTCATCCCCAAACCGATGGTCAGACGGAGCGTGTGAACCAGGTTTTAAAGGACATGCTCAGAGCTTGCATGTTAGACTTTGGTGGTGGTTGGGATAAGTACCTCTACCTAATAGAGTTCGCTTATAATAACAGTTTTCAGGCCACGATTGGGATGGCCCCATACGAGGCACTATATGGGAAGGAGTGTCGGTCTCCGGTTAATTGGGACGAAGTTGGAGAAAGAGTTCTCTTGGGACTGGATTTGGTGCAGGCGACTAACAATGCCATCCAAAAGATCAGGGGAAGGATGCAAGTTGCACAGAGCCGTCGAAAGAGTTATGCAGATGTCAGGCGTAGTAAGCTCGAGTTTGTGGCAGGAGAACGGGTGTTTCTTCGTGTGGCACCCGTGAAGGGAATTTTACGATTTGGGAAGAAGGGAAAGCTCAGTACAAGGTTCATCGGGCCTTTTGAGATTTTGGAACGTATCGGCCCAGTCGCGTATAGGTTGGCCTTGCCACCATCGTTGGCAGCGGTTCACAATGTGTTTCACGTGTCTATGCTGAGGAAGTACATCCATGACCCTTCGCACGTTTTGGACCCTAAACCATTACAACTAGATGAGTCCTTGTGCTACGAAGAGGTAATCGTCAAAATTTTGGCAAAAGAAACTAAGTTGTTGAGGAACCGGACGATTCGCTTTGTTAAGGTTTTGTAGAGAAACCACCAAGTGGAAGAAGCTACTTGGGAGCGGGAGGACGATATCAAGGCAAGATACCCTGGACTGTTGGAACAGTCAACTTTCGGGGACGAAAGTTTTTGAAGGAGGGAAGTCTGTAACGCCCCGATTCCTCAGGTTAGTTAGTCTCGAATCAAGAGATTTTATTTTCCTTCATTTAATTTTAAATTGATTGTTAATTAAATTTATTGATTGTTAATTAAATTTATCTTTACTATCGGGCTCTAAACTTCAAGTTAAATTAATAATTACCGGACTCCGAGTGGTGGGTCTTGTTTTAAGGGGCATGGACTTCTTTCCTCTTGGGCTTGGACGCGTTGGGCCTCCATTGAGGTAATTTGGTTTTAAAACAAAACAAAAGAAAAAGAAAACCCTAGCCCCAAGCCCCTTTTCTTTCTTCTTCTTTTTCTTCTACCCTAGTCGCCCCCCCCCCCCCCCCCCCCGGATTTCTCCTTCATCTTCCAACCCCGCCGCCCCCTTCTCTTGTTTTCCGACGAGGTGCAGCGGCTTCGGCGGCGCCCTTCGGACCGAGCAGCAGTGCTGCGGCGACGTCCCGATCCAGCGGCGGTGCAGCCCCCCTCCTCGCAGTGGCGGCGCGCCCCGGCAATCTGCAACGAACCAGCGCGGCCTCCTCCTCGCGGCGGCGCACGACGGACGGGCGGTACAGCAGCGGAACAGCGGCGACTTGCTACTACGACCCAACGAACAACGACTCTAGCGACGGGATTTGTACGTTACAGCGATGTTTAGGACGTTTGGCGGTGACCCACTTCCGTTCGAAGATCGATTTAGGCTACCCACACCTTGGCGAGTTAGATGTAGGTGACCCACAACTATACAAAGTCGGTCTTGGTGGTAATGCGTCATTCGAACCCTTATAGAGTTAATTTCGAAGGATAAATAGCGTACGTAACGTGCTGTATTTTCTGTTTTGGTGTGCTTAGGGTGAGGTCGACGCAAAACTTAAGGGCGAGGTTGTGGGTAATTAGACAAAGGGCGTGTGCGTGTGTTAATGTATGCTCGATGGTCTCTAACGTGCTGATTTTTGTGGCGTTTAATGCTAATTTTGTGATGTGATTGTGCGAAATAATTTTCGTTGTGTTAGTCGATATACTTGGAATTGTGTTGGATATTTGTCGATGAAAATGGTGAGTTTTCTGCTTGCTAAACTGGGAATATTGCTGTGGTAATGTTGGTTGCCTGGATATGCATGTTTTGTTCGGCGTGTTTAGTGAGCTATTATCCTTAGTAATACTTGTTAAATAATGGTGCTGGATATTGAGCATGATTGGGTTATTATTTCGTTATTAGAAAGTTGTTAAGGTTGTGAAAGCATGCTGAACTGTACTTGTGAGTTGAAAGATGCAGGGTTAGTGGTAAAAGAAAGTATATAGTAAGACTCTGGTGAAAGCTGGATTTTTTTTAAGGGAATGAAGGAGTGGGTGTCAGGGCCTCGAGTATAAATGGTCGGGGGATGATACGTCACTAATGGGGTATCGAGGCCTCGGGTATAAATGGTCGAGGGCCGATGCAGCAGGGTCGGGGCTCTGGGTATAAATGGTCAGGGGCCGACCCTACTTGAAGGAGATAGCTGTGGAAGGGTAGGATAACTGTGATAAGCGTAGAGGTATTGGTAATGTTAGGGAGACTGGAGGTTGGTTGTTAACGTGTTTCCTGGTTGTGGTTGTCACTAATGCATAATGTATTGAAAAGCATGATTATGAATATTTCTTGATATAGTTGAGCATGACGTGTGTGTGTTGGTGAGGGTTACTTACGGAGTATATTTTATATACTCACCCTTCCTCTATAATGATTGTTTCAGGTGAAGGACTCATGGGCGACCATGGTGATGGGACGGAGGAGACATGACGAGCGAGGACCATAGGCTGCTTAGTTACTCCTGTTTAGTTCAGTCATTGGTTAAGGCCTTATGTTATTGCCATTAAACGGTTTATTCGTATTTGAATAATTGAGAGACTTCCCCTGGTTGTTAGTTTCACTTCGGGATAGGTGCCTGTTTGAGTTTTATTCCATTTATTGAGATTCATCTAGATTGAATAATAAACTTGCCTTGTGAGGTGGTTCACGAATGTTGTTGAATGATATTCTATGAGATTGATTTATCGCTAAATTGATGAGAATTGGAACTTGATGTTATATGTTTGTTTGCATAGGAAGTTGCCAGGATGTAGTTGGGGTTAATCTTAATTAGTTGGGTAGTTAACGTGACCTAGAGGTGTGCAGGAAATTCTGGGTCGTTACAATTCTCTTCGGAGCTCTCCGAATGGCCAGCATCCTCGGTAGTATTATTGGAACTATGCTCCAACAATGATTCAATTGTGCAATTCTGTAGGGATGGCCATGGAACATTCGCGTGGGCGAGCTTATCGAGGAGACTTTTCAGCTCTGCATGTCTGGTAGTGAGCTTTAACCATGTCTTTCAATTCTCCAATCTCGTTGGAGATGCGAGCTTGGTGAGCCATCATTTCATTGATGGCTCTTATAGGCACAAAACTTCTGGTCCTAGTCTCGTAAGTCATTAGCCTCTCGAATGGCAGCTTATCCAACACTCTTTTCTCTATTATATCCTCTTCTTCTTGGACCACCGGATGTTTGCCTGCATACACAACTTTGAGATCATGTTAGGGAAAAAGAGTTTGCGGCCATCATACAAGCCAAAAGAAGCACCCTATCGTTTGTGACAGATGAATTCTATGTTATGGGCAAGATACGGCTCTTCAGGAAGTAGAACCAGACATCGGCCTCAGGGGTGATGAAGTTTGAGGGGAGGGAATTGGCTCCATGAGAAACAACGCTTCAGGAGGCGCCAGGGTGTACCACGACAGACAGAGCGTGGTCTAGCTGCACGGGTGACGATTGCTTCAATATCTTGTTCCCTTCAGCGTTGGGAATGGACGAGAGGTGAAGTGCTCTGTTGATGCGCTCTGGGTTCCAGCGGACCTTTCACTTCTCTCACTATCACGCGACCCAGATTGCATGGAATGAGGTTGGCATAAAACTCCTTGACTTGCCGTGGGATGATGGGACTTGGAGGTGCACAGAAATACTCCTACTGGTTTAGTTGAATCACGTCTTGGATGAGGGTAGGCATGAGGTTTAATTCGAAACTCTTTTCGAAGAAGAAGTCTTTCTTCCTCAGCTTCTCGTATGCGTCCATCGCTGAATGTGACTAGAAGCGCTTGAATGTGGCGTCTCGAGGAGCAACCAGCTTAGGCTTTTGACGGCCAAGAAGAAGTGAGGGCTCCGGTTCTGAAGTGGTAACCAGACGCTTCCCTTTTGGAGATAGCGGAGGGCTTGGGAGAAGTGGGTTTGAGCGCAGCAGCGGTAGATGACACATGCGAGGATTTCGTCGCAGCGGGTGAGAAGGTAGCTTTGGACTTCTTCACCGGCAGTAGCGCAGTAGTTGATGCGGCGGGCCACTTTGTGTTTCTTGTCCTCGATGCAGGTCCAGCCGGAGAAGGCGGTTTCTCGGCAGACTTAGAGCTTATAGATGGTAGTGGGTTAGCTTCAACGGCGACGAGTGGAGGTGGGGTAGCGATGGGTGGAAAAACAACTTCCTTCTACTCAACCTCTTTCTCAGAAGCAGATGTCTAAGGCGCGGCAGCTGGGTTTATGGAGCGCGGCGATGGATCAGCTTCAACCTCCCCCGAATGCTTGACGTCGTCCACGAGGCTCTCAGATGAAGATTCTGACAGGGCAAGGTCCATGCGAGGTTTTTTTAGCGCCTTTAATTTGATCCTCGACATTTTTGGTTGGGAGGCACACAAAGCTTGGGGACTAATTTCACAGATGAAGCAGAGGGGAACTTCTAGGGCTTCAGGGAGAGAATGAAGGTGATAGTGGGATAAAGACGAGTGGTGGGAGGTTAAATAGCCATTAACCAGCACAATCTCCCACGATCTCTCATTTAATGCCCATCATTTAAAATGAGATTTCAAAATCCAAATTTCAAAACTGTACCTCCCTTCAAAATTTGAAATTCAGCGTCCTTTCGTACTTGATACCGTGTTCAAGTACCCGAAGCGCCAGCTGTTATTTGTAATCCATATTGTTTTTGCTTTTTTATTAAATCCCGCCTGCCTGTTGCCGTAATTTCACTTAAATTCTCTGCACTTTAAAAGCTTCTTGGGTAACTGCACCTACCATCAGAATCAAGATCTTCTTATTACTTTTAGATGCATTTAAGGAAAACCAACTGTAAAATAAAAAATAAATAAAGCAGATTAAAACTGGAGCTCATAAAATTAAAACAGATTTATCCAATGCTCCTTTATTCATGATTCATTGTTCTATCTATTATTCTGGGGCAAGCTGGCATGTCACAGCATCGCTATTCATGATCTCGCTCGCACCAGTAGTGCTTCAGGCGTTGCTTATTCACCATGAATTCCCTCTCTGAATTCAATTCCTTTACTGCGACTGCGCCATGGGGAAAAACTTGAACTATTTGGAATGGCCCTGACCATTTGGATTTTAATTTCCCCGGAAATAACTTCAGCCGAGAGTTGTACAAAAGAACTTTCTGACCCTCTTCAAATTTTCTTCGGTGGATCTAGGCATCGTGCCATTTCTTCGTTTTCTCTTTATAAAATTTTGCGTTCTCATATGCATCCCTTCTAAATTCTTCGAGTTCATAAAGTTGCAGCCTCCTCACTCCTGCTACTGATTACGCTTGTTTACATGCGTAAAAAGAAGGTTTTAGATGTTGTTTTTACTATGTTTTAACTTTGTTTCGGACTTTTTCTCGGTCGTTTGAGTTCCAATTCATGCAAAATTCATATATGATGGTTTGTGGTTGGCTTATATTGTATTTATGACATTTTACGACCATTTGGGAGTGCAAATTAATCAAAAGAAGCAAAAAGACGGAAAAACATCATTGTAGGGGCCAGGCGCCTGGGAGGCTGCAGAAAAACTGGTTTTCTTCCAACTTTGCCCTTAATGAAACGCGTCTTCCAATGCGTTTTGGTGGTTCCAACCGATGCATACGTGTAGAAGAAGTATTCCACTATCAGTTTGAGCACGATTTAGTCAGTCAAAGGAGTTGGAAATGGGTGATCCACCAGCGTTTTAGGACTTACCTAACCAATTCTGCACAGCTATAAATTCCAGCAGCTTCTCCACCAAAATCATCAAGCCTTGCTTCCTTCTCTTGATCATTTTTTGTGTTTCTTTGTTGCTTTCTAAGTACTTTTGAGTTGCTTTCATTAGTTGCTTTTGGTTTTTAAATCCCGAGCACTTTACATTCCTTTATTGAGCTTTGTTTTGTTTCCATTTGTAATTAGTTATTTTCTACTTATTCAAATATATAAAAATCCAGCACTTTGCTTATCTTCCCTTTGCCTTTACTTTATTTTTTGTTAAGAGAGTTGTGTTTTTGCAGGAAAGAGCACGTGACACTCCCCCTTGCTTGAAAGAGAAGGGCGAAGCTCTCAATCCCGATAAAAACTCTCCGTTAGTTAACTTTTATTTTTGACACATGCATTCCAATTTCAACCATTTTACTTGCTGTATTTTCTTCAATATGTCTTTCTAAATTCCCGTCTCTAGCCCGGTTATGGATAGTTAGCCTTTTATTTCTAAAAAGGGTTGCTAAGAAGTAGTGTTTTTGCTTTCCACTCATTGCTCAACATGTTTTCCGAAAAAGTTAGGATTTATATAAGGCCACTGTAAGTCTTAACAAGTCAATACTGAAAAGGTTGCTTATTTGCATTGTTGAGTGGTTAAACCGAGGAGAGGAGCGTCTTAGACATAAGGGTTCCGGTTATGTAGCCTAGACATAGGACCTTAACCCGAGGTTGCGACTATTTCCATCCTAAAACTAAGATATCTCTCATAATAGACATATTAGGGAATGTCTTAGGACTTTGAACTTGCTTAGACATAAGTCAAGTGAAAAGCATAGTCGTTGGTTCCTAAAGTAAAATGCATATCGTCCTTAGCGTATCCTTGATTCTTTGTTGGCTAACTTGAAGTAATTCGGGCTAGGTTTTACCATTATAAGACCAAATCCCAAATCCAAAACCATTATTTGTGACCACTTCCCATTTTACAAGAATCACTCATTTCAACGTTCACTATTGATTAAAACTTTAGAGTTTGGAAATTATTTAGAAGTTCTCGAGGATCGATACTTGGATACTCCATCCATTTTATATTACTCTGACAGGTGTGCGCATGCATCTATAGAATTGTTACCACGCTTAGTGCGTGCGTTCAGCATAACCCCAGTCAAGTTTTTGGCGCCGTTGCCGGGGACTTTAGTTTTAAAATCATTTTAAAATTCTTTTAGTTTTTATTCTGTGAATTGTTGTTGGGTGTAAATTCCATCCACCGTTTTTGTTCTATATTTTTTGTCGTTTATCTCACAAGGGTAAGTTGAAGTGCATGAGCACAAGATCTTTTCTTCTACCCTTTGACCCTGAGATTGAACAGACCCTTCGAAAAACTCGAAAGGAGCAAAGACTTCGAAAACAACTAGAAAAGCAAAAAGAGAGAGAATGTGAAATCAGTCCTGAAAGTGAGGTAGAGAGTACGAGCACATCAATGGCAGATATTCCACCTCGTGATCCGGTTGATCCACTTGCTATTAATGGTAATATGAGGGATCATGCAAGAAATGATGAATTCAACCATATCCAGATGGCGGATAATAGAGACGTGGCAATGCGAGAATATGCCGCCACGGCTTTTCAGAACTTTGATTCAGGGATAGTCAACCCTATTCCAGCCCACGCAAACTTTGAGCTTAAACCAATGATGTTCCAAAGGTTGCAGACAATTGGACATTTTGGAGGGCAGGAACATGAGGATCTACATGATCATCTAAAATCATTCATTCAAATTGCAAATGCATTTCGATTACCGGGTATAACAGACGATGCTCTTAGACTAACACTTTTTCCATTTTCTTTGAAGGACCAAGCTAGAGCATGGCTCAATACATTTCCACCGGGATCCATCACCACATGGGGGTCGTTAGTGGAGAAGTTCTTAATAAAATTCTTCCCACCTACTCGCCACGCTGATATCAGAGAGGAGATCATCTCCTTTAGATAGTATGATCATGGACTAGTTTCACGAGGCGTGGGAAAGATTTAAAGAACTAATCAGGAAATGTCCGAACCATGGCTTGCCGGCATGCATCCAGATAGAACATTTCTTTAGCGGTTGAGATCATCCTACTAAGATGATGCTAAACAATGCTGCCAACGGAGCCTTTACAAAGAAAACATTCAATGAGATAGTCGACATCCTAAATGACTTAGCTTCACACAACGAACTATGGTCTTCGCAAAGATCTAGGGCAGCACCAAAGAAGTAAGATCCAGCTGGAGTTTTGGCTCTGGACATTGCGACCTCGATGCAAAAAGAGATGGTTACAATGAACCAGAGGCTAAAAGAGATGGCGTTGGGAATAAAAAATCCATTAGCCACGCCGATACAACCTGTGCAGTCAGATTATTGCACTTCTGCCCCTGTTTGCCAAGTCAACGATCTCATTTGTTCATTTTGTAGTGAAAACCATATTTATGATAATTTTCCACATAACCCTGCTTCCGTTTTTTATGTAGGACATGGGAACAATTGGAACTTTAACCCATATTCGAACACCTACAACCCAGGTTGGACCCTAATTTCTCATGGGGAGGTCAAGGAGGTTCGAGCGGTTTTAATCAAGGGCAGAGCCAGCAGAACAAGCAGCCCTATGTTCCACCTGCACAGCAATACATCCTGCCACCGCAACAGCAGTACAATCAGAGAACACAGACTCCACCAGTTCAAAATAACAACTCAAATCTTGAGAATATGATGAAGGAGTACATGGCCCGAACCGACGCAGTGATACAATCCCAAGCGGCATCAATGAGTTATTTCGAGACCCAATTGGGACAGCTCGCCAATGAATTGAAGAATAGACCACAAGGTTCTTTTCCAGGCCATACTGAAGTACCAAAACGAGAAGGGAAAGAACAGTGCAAAGCTGTCACCCTTAGGAGTGGACTGGCATATGATGGACCAACAATGCCAACAACAGATGTACAGATTCCGTCCACTTAACCAACTGTAAAGAGACCAGAGAATCCAACAACACCAGAAAAAGAAAATATTAGAAAAGGTAACGAGGACACCCCGAGTGTTCCTCCGCAGGTACAACCTTCTTTTACCCCTACTCCCCCGTTTCCACAAAGATTAGTTAAGAAAAATAATGATTCCCAGTTTAGAACATTTTTAGATATTTTAAAACAATTGCATATAAATATACCATTAGTAGATGCTCTAGAACAGATGCCAAATTATGCTAAGTTTTTGAAAGATATAGTTTCTAGGAAGAAAAAGATAGGAGAGCATGAACTGGTAGCCATGACAAAATGTAGTAGTGAAGCTGTAGGCAGCCCGCTACCCATGAAATGTAACGATCCTGGCAGTTTTACCATTTCATGTTCCATAGGAGGGAAAAACTTACGAAGGGAATTATGTGATCTAGGCGCTAGCATTAATATTATGCCATTATCAGTTTTCAAATCTTTAGGCATAGGAGAAGCTAGACCTACTACGGTTACCCTCTAACTAGCAGATAGATCTATCATATGACCTGAGGGAAAGATAGAAGATGTTTTAGTCCAGGTGGACAAATTCATTTTCCCTGCGGACTTTATCATTTTAGATTGCGAGGCAGACTTAGACGTTCCCATTATTTTAGGAAGATGATTTCTAGCCACTGGGGATACAGTTCTTAATGTGAGGAAGGGA